>NC_139594.1:18539899-18564899 GCF_946808225.1 Silurus aristotelis
TCATTTGGCTGCCGTGAAAGGGTGTTATTAGTCCAATCCAGGTAATGAAACGTTTATACACTTATATTAAGTTTCATTAAATTATTTTTTGTTTGCGACATTGTAGACAGCTGAGATTTTTTTTTTTTTAAATACACATGGTGTGTGTGTGTGTGTGTGTGTGTGTGTAATCTGTTACATGATTTCTTTGTAACAGTACAATGCAGGGATACTCTTTATCAATGCTGTGCTGTAAATCTGCTCTTCATGATAATTTGGTCTGATCTTGGATTTTGTGCTCGGTTATCGATTAACCCAGCAGATGTGATTAGTGAAGCGGAGATGTCAGCAGTTATAAAGTCCATCTGTGCAATCCAAAGTCTGTTTTTGTAGTTCCAGGAGAAAGACTTGACACTTCAGCCCCAGGCATCAGGACCATTACAGCACCATGTCTTACCTTCCAGCCCTGTTCAAGTATGTGGATGAACACCAGGATGAATATGTCCAGGTACAAAATACAGGATATTCTTTTGGTTGTTGTTTATGTTTTTTGTTGTGTTTACTACGATTTAAAAGAGAGACGAGATTTTTCTTGCCTTTTTTTTTTTAATGGGTAAATGTTTCTTCAATATGTCATCATATTTAAGCCCCGGTGCTGTAAATCACTCGAGGAAACTGATTTATTAAAATATAGAAAAAAAAAAAAAGAATGAATTAATAAATAAATAAATAAATAAATGACCTAAAATGTCTCATTGTATATTATATTGCAAGTAACATCAGTACTATTATAACAACGTTTGAATGTAAAATGAAATATATATATTTTTAACAAATGTTCCTAAATGTTCCTGATCCCAAAACCTTTTGATTATTAATGAGCTCAACACCTGAAATTGTCTTTTCTATTACCTACCATTGTGTATTATTGATATTCTGTTCTATATCTACTATACTCTGTGCCTCACTCTGACACAGACATATTGCATATTATAAAACATTTTTTCTAAAGAGCACTGCCTGGGTTTGCTGGATTAATCATTCAGCCCTGACTACAAGCTGGCAAACTGCTAACGTGTTGCTTGATGGGGGAAATGGTGCTCTAGAAATGTGTTGCATTTATGGCGTTTGGAAGACACCCTAATCCAGAGTGCCTTACTGTACATTTATCTTATTCATACAGTTGAGAAGCTATAGGGTTGCATACATGTTAAATTGCGGAATGCAATGGTTTTTGGATGCTTAGAGCCATTTTCAGGCAAATATTCTTCGTTTTGTGTTTATTTGAAATGAATTTAATAACTACATGCTGTTATGTGGAATACAGCGCCTGGGTGAGTGGGTGGCCATACAGAGCGTCTCGGCCTGGCCCGAGAAACGTGGCGAGATCAAGAAAATGATGGAGATGGCAGCCAAAGACATAGAGAGGCTGGGAGGGACGACCGAGCTGGTGGACATCGGGAAACAAAAGGTAGGTTTTCTGTATCTACCTGATAAAATTATTTTGTATATTCAAACTCCATGGCATGCTGTGGAGTAACACAAACCCTTAAACATGAACTTGTACTCTCTTGTTTGTATTTGCCTTAGATGCCAGGCGGTGAAGAGATTCCTCTCCCTCCTATAATCCTGGGCAGGCTTGGTTCCGACCCAGGCAAGAAGACTGTGTGCATCTACGGGCACCTAGATGTCCAACCTGCGCATATTGATGATGGTTGGGACTCGGAGCCCTTTACTCTGGTGGAGAGAGATGGTACGCAGAATTGACTTTTTAGTCAAAACTAGACATGCGTTTAAAAAAGCATTTACATTTAGTAAAGGTGTGGGCTTTTCAATTAAGTTTCCTGTAAGTACTATTTAAACACCTCACTATATGGTGTTACTTCTTCCCAGGACTCACAACTAATACAGTAAGAAAAAAAAAGAAACGAAAGAGGGGTGTAATTAAGGTTTCTTGATTACCCTTAGGTGCTCAATAGGGTTCAGGTCTGGAGATACACCTGGCTGTTGTCATCTTGTCGTTGTGTTTGGGGTCGTTATTATGTTAGAAAACTGCTGTTTGGCACAGTTTCTGAAGGGAGGGCATCATGTTCTGCTTCAGAGTGTCCCAGTACATGTTGGAACCCATGTTTTCCCTAATGAACTGCAGCTCCCCAGTACCAGCAGCGCTCATGCAGCCCCAGACCATGATGTTACCACCACCATGTTTCACTGTAGCCAAAACAGTTTTCTTGTTACTCCTCACCAGAGCATACCAGGGCATGTGCGATCTTCTTATCGCCTAGGTCATCTTTGTGGAGATAAACAATTCTAATTCTTAAATCCTCAGAGAGTCTTTGCCATGCTGTGCCATGTTGAACATTCAGTGGTCACTAGGAGAGAAGTGTCCAGCACATTTTGAAAACCATAAATGATCGTGGTGAACCATCATCTTCGAGTAAGAAAAAGTTTTGTTTGGCAAAATCAATGGGTGAAATTGTAAAATAAAAAATACAACAGTAGAACTCTCAACTATGTTTAATAGTGAAAGTAGCTTGTAGGGATTATAAATCTATTTGTAATCTTATAAAGCTCATTTGTGATTGTCTATTGTCTAAATTGCAATAGAAGCAAAACTGAAGATTTTCTTTAAGCCATTTAAAGGTCACCCAGTCATTCTGTCTTATTTTAATAACAGTAAGCATGGTAGTGGAATTGGAATCTTCTGCTGATGATCTAGTGTCAAACTGATGATCGAAAACCCAACAGATGACCCTGACTAGTCATTTTACTTTTCCTCGTAATAAAGGTCAGCAGTCTCGTGACGGGACTGTCTTTTACTGACTTGACAAAAAAACCACCGCATTGGTTTCTCTTTCCCTCTTGTGATTTTGGTCTCATGACAGAATGAGACAGTACAGTTGCACAATAGGTGTATGAACTGTAGGTAAGGTTTTTCCAGTTTTTAGATTCAATTTATTTACATGAACACATGGAACAGAAAACGACTGCGCCTGCTGTTAACAACTGAAACAATTCAACAACAGGGAGATGCGACAAGATATAAGTCTGTGTTTATGTAGACTGTAGTAAGTGTGTGAAGAATGTGTGCATGGCATAACACTGTAGAGAGGATATATGTGGGACTCTCATTTCCTGTCATGAGTTTGTTGCTTTGAAAAAGCACATAATGTTCCATATGAACTTCTCGGCACAAAGCCAGAATGTTGAATGAAGCCGCTGATGGTTGATCAGTTATCTTACATCCAAATTGTTCAAAAGTCCCACGAAATCCAAATAACTCAAAGCCAACTAATAATAATATGTCAAGAAACTAATAAATGAGGCAAATTTGAAATGTTGTACAAATTGTGCAAAATGCAACTACATTCAACATCGTTATTTTAGCATTTGTTAAACAAATAAAAGAAATCAATAAATTCAATGTACATTGGCCTTGTTTTATTATTGTTAAAAGGTTTTTAAGTGAGGCATGAAATAAAACCTCCATGCACATATTTAATTATTTTTTTTCCATTATATTTTTCTCTCTTGCAGGAAAACTTTATGGGCGTGGATCTACTGATGACAAAGGCCCTGTGCTCGCCTGGTTTAATGTCATTGAGGCATTTCAGAAGATAGGACAGGTAAAGACGTAAACTTTTTTCAATATTCTGGGACAATAAAAATAACGTGTATATATAGTTACACATTATATTGGCAAAAGTATTGGGACACCTAACCTTTCCTGCTATATGTGGTTCTTTTCAAACTGTTACCACAAAGCTGGAGACGTCTTTAGACGCGCTATAATACAATTTTGCATTCACTTGACCTTGGAAACCCAAAACCTGTTCCAGCATGGCAATGCCCTTGTGCACAAAGTGAGCTCCTTGAAGATCTGGTTTACATGCTTTTGGAGAGGAAGATCTTGAGTGGCCTGCTATAGAGCTCTGATCTTATCCTTACTGAACACCTTTGGGATGAATTGGAATGCTGATTGCACTCCAGGACTTTTCACCTATATTAGTACCTGCCTTTCATAACACCCTTGTGGCTGATGAACACAAATATCCATAAGCATATTCCAGAATCTAGTGGAACATCTTCCCAGAAGAGTAGAGGGAATTATAAGAGCAAATTGGGACTAAATGTGGAATGCGATGCTCAAAAAGCACATACCGTAACACTTATGACCACTTTTTCCAATATAGTGTATATACATACATACATACATGTGTGTGTACTGTATATGTTCCTGATTTTTTATTTTTATTTTTTTTATTGTGTCTTGGTAGGCCTTTAGCCCTTTAAGCACTTTGCTCCACACTACAGACAATAAAACCAGTATTTTATAATCATCTGATTAATCGTCTGATTAATGATTAGACCAGTAGAACAATAGACCTGTAACCCATGACTAAGCTTTACTGTATCACTTGGTTTTCCATTCAGATGTTAAGGATAAAAAAAAATTAAACTGCCTCCAAAGTTTGTAAAGTGAACTTTGTTCAATGTGGTTGGCTTCATAGTAAAATAAGTCCCTGCTTTGCATGTTCAGTTGTAAACTCTTCTCTAAAAAACTAAACCCTCAAAAAGTGCCACATCATTTAAACCAGACGTTTGAGTAACAACACTGTCCTGAATGCTGCTGGTACTACAATCTTTATATTTACATTTAAAATCAGATTGACATCATTTCAATTAAAATGCAATTCAAACCGATAACGAAGCAAAATAACAAAAAAAAAAAAAAAACAAGAAACATATTGTAGAAAAGAAAATGCTATTATTAAATCTATAAAGTATAAGTAAATAGTGATGAAAGATGAAAATAATATCTAAAATAATAAAATATATGTATACTAAAAATATGTAAAATAAAAATTACATCAAAAACATTATAACGATATAAAAGTAACAAGTAAAATGAGATCAACTTAACAAGGAAAAATAAACTAAATTGTCTAAAAAAGTATTATTTTTATTGGGATTTTATTTTTTATATAAAATATACTATTGTAATATTTGAAATGTGTATAATAAAGTACGAGTAAATGGCAGTGATGAAAGAAAGAACAGTCAAAAATGTGTAATAAAACTTTGGAGGGAAAAATTATAATTATAATATAAAAATAAGTAGAATTTATATAAAACTAACAGCATACACTAATAGTTGTTTAAATAAACAGCAAAAGTAAAATGAGTGACAAAAACAAATGGATCAACATCAATTAAACATGAATAGTAATGTTATGCACCAAATTATCAGAGTAATGTACTAATAAAAAAGAAGAGAAATGTGATATATGCAGTTGCTGTTGTTTTGCTGCAGGAGCTGCCCATCAACATCAAGTTCTGCTTTGAGGGGATGGAGGAGTCCGGCTCTGAGGGTTTGGATGATTTGGTGTTCTCACGCAAAGACTCGTTCTTTAAAGACGTGGACTACGTTTGCATCTCGGACAACTACTGGCTGGGGAAGACCAAACCCTGCATTACATACGGCTTGAGAGGAATCTGCTACTTCTTTTTAGAGGTAAGGAACAGATTCTTTTTAGACATGATTTATCACAAGGGAATGAATTTTTATTTTGTCTGGTTTTTACCCATATGCAAGTGACTTCAGAGATTTGTCTTGAACAGGTTGAATGCTGCGATAAGGATCTGCATTCTGGAGTGTTCGGTGGCTCTGTTCATGAAGCCATGACTGACCTGATTATTCTCATGGGTGAGTTAGAGCAGCAGTGATCTACCAGAACGGTTGCACTTGAGGGGAAGAATTCCTTTCCTAACAGGAAAGAACAGGAAGAATTCCTTTTTCTATTTTTTACATGAAGTTAGGTTAGAACGTTAACCCCAACGAGGGTTAAATATTTCATATGTAATAAAATAAACCTTTTTCTGTGTCTATGATTTGGGATTTAGGCTCATTGGTGGATAAGAAGGGAAAGATCATTGTGCCGGGGATGTATGATGGTGTTGCTGAGCTCACTAATGAGGAGAGAAAGCTTTATGAGAAGATCGAGTTCGACCTGGAAGAGTACACCAAAGACGTGGGAGCCCAGCGTCTTCTACACAGCACTAAGGTAGACTTCTCAGTTTCTGTTTTACTGTTTTTTGTGAAAAAGCTATGCATTTGTAGGGACACCTAACGCAAATGAGATTGGTATGGTATTTTGAGAAAAGTATGAATTCCTCCCCTATTCCCCTCCCTATTGTTTTTGGTTCCACATATTGATAAAGTTGGCTCATAAAACCACAAGTGAGACTGAGGTTTCAGTCACGCTAGATGTTCAACAAATTTCTTAGGAGAATTCCTGCGAAGATGAGAGGCAACTCGATCTGACATTGTTAAAACATGCAGTCTGTTTGTGTATGCAGTTACACTGCAAACCAGCCAGCTTTTGTGTGTGTGTGTGTGTGTGTGTGTGTGTGTGTGTGTGTGTGTGTGTGTGTGTGTGTGTGTGTGTGTGTGTGTGTGTGTGTGTGTGTGTGTGTGTGTGTGTGTGTGTGTGTGTGTGTGTGTGTGTGTGTTACATTAGAGATTTGGCCTGTAACATGTAGCAAAGCATAAATATGGAAGGATCATTGTACAAATTGTTTTCCAAATGCATTTATTAAATTAATAATTAATTTACAAAATTTCAGTTGAATAAACACAGCAGAAAAACTCACATTGTTTTATCAAGTGCCAAAAGATCAACAACTTGTTGATCTTTTTTTTTTGCCAGTGCATCAATAAAGAGCCTTGGCTCTCTGGACACAAGACACCTGCCGTCTCGACCATGCATTCTTTTAAAAACTCGCCTTCGGAGAAAGGCTTGCTAGCTTTTGCTAATTTGAATGCCAGCTAAAAACTTGCCGTGGTACTTGACTTTTGAATCACTGTTTACCGGTGAAAATTTTTTTTGCTGAGTCTGTAAATTGGCTGCCAACCTCTGAGCTGTAGCCGCCCGTTCCTGCATTGACTGCTTGCTAGCATAGTTGGCATTCTTCACAGCAAAGTGACTGCTGATATTGTACTCTTTGAAAACCACAACAGTCTTTTGGCTTCAGTGAAAAAATATTTTGTTGTCCACTCCGTATTAAACACTCGGCGCTCACTATCCACTTTTCTTGTCTTTGATAAGCTCATTTTTGCAGAAGGGCTCATAAGAGAAGAAGAAAGTAATACACGTGAACAAGGTCGATGTAGCTGAACTGCATCTTTTGGGGAAAGGTGGGCATTACAGGGGAAAGGTAAATTGAACAAGGTTTACCTGTACCTATTTTAATATAATTTGGTTACGTTCGGTGGGCCGGATTAATAAGACCAGGCCATGTGTGGCCCGCGGGCCGTAGTTTGCCCATGTCCTGCTTAGACCTTTAGAATGATGTATAGTTCGTCATGGTTACTTTTGTCTCTTTTTATTTAATCTATTGCTAAACATTAACAGAGAACAAGAGAACAATGGGATATCGGTGGCGCTGATTAAGAGGTTAATTTAATATTTATTTACTTATTTATTTATTTATTCATTTATGTATTAAGATGGGTTGTATAAAACTGGCTGTAGCACCACAGCTACAATCACTGCTTTCTTCATCTTGTATTTTCTGAAAAGGTCACACTGTGACGTCTCAATCTCCAATCAGCTACACATGATATGAAGTCGCAGGTTAGACTTCACCCAGCTTGAACTTTGGAACGCAATGAAATGCAACACTTCTTTAGACCGGGCTTGCTTTCCTGGTCTCCACTATTTGCATGCATCGAATGGGATTCAATAGAACAAAAGGTTTATCCTTTTTGTCTGCTCCCTGGCCTTGGATCTGGATTGTCACCAGGTAGCTAGGCCTGTTCTGAGGTTACGAGCTACACTACGAGAAATGAGAATGGCACCTTGCTGAGCGAAAAATTGTAGTGTGACTGCAGCTTAGGTCTGATATTTTGAGCTTGAACTTCTTTAAACCATTCCTATTCCAATACTTTATTGTTGTATTTAATTGTTGGCATTCTGAGATAAGTAGACAAGGCATTGCACCAGCTGCATTCTATACACAAGCCCTTCTTGCCAAAGCTTTATTTTCAATCGAAAAACATTTCATTTTGTGAGCAGATTGTTGGTAACAAAGACATTCTGTAGGTAGTTTGTGTTAACATGGCACTGCTAATGAAACCATGCATTTAAAATGTATATCTTGATCAATTTTACAAAGCATAACATACATTTTCTTATTAATGGTATCTGAAGTTCATATGTACATTCCTGTATTTACGATATCTTTCCTCATATCAATACTGGAATCTTTCTTCTACAGTACCTTTATTTTCTATACATCTAATACATTTAATTTCTTTTGCTAAATAACTGGACAGTCACTGAACTATTATGCCAATTTCTGTCACAGTCCACTGTTTTCTATACTTGGTCATTATAGTTCTATTGTGTGTAATCACTTTTGTGTTTGCAAAATCCTGGTCATTTTGTTTATTTCATTTCAGCTCTGTATTATTGTTTTCTCTTTCTCACGTAGGAGCAAGTGCTGATGCACCGCTGGAGGTACCCTTCTCTTTCACTGCATGGCATCGAGGGTGCTTTCTCTGCTGGCGGAGCCAAGACGGTCATCCCGCGCAAAGTCATCGGCAAGTTCTCCATTCGCTTGGTGCCTGACATGGACCCCAAAGTGGTGGAGGAGCAGGTGTGAAGGCTTTTCATTGCTCATTTTTACAGCTATAAGCGGATTGGACAAATTTGAATAGTATTGAGTTTAGGTGGACCAATAGTGGATTTTATTAATAGCGATAGCATGACTCGTACTTGCTGACAACCGATTGATCATACAATAGTTTTTTTAATAGATACTGGATAAAAAACAAACAAACAGAATACTCCATGCAAAATAGTGCTGAACTTTATTAAACAAAACAATACTGAATCATGAATATGTGCTAAATGAAATCATTTATAAATATTGAGAGAAATAAGACGTGCATTGAAACTGGAAAAAAGTTACGCTCCAAATAAAAACACTAGGCTGCTCTAGTCTTCAGTCACTCCATTAACCCGGAAAAAATATCGGTATAGTTTTTTCCTGATAGCCAGCAATCAACCATCTGTGCCGATTAATCAGCAAAACTGATGACTCTGTTGACCTCTAACCTCTTTAACTAGATGCTGATATTCAGTTGGGGTTAGGCTAGGTTCAACTGTATTAAAGGTGCAAGGTTCAACTTTCTTCAAGGAATGAAATGCATTTAACCAGTAGTGCAAATAGCAAATGAACATGGATTAAATAGTTATGATTATGATGTAATATTTTCTAAGACTCTACAAGTAAAATTGAACAGTGTAGTGCGTAGACAGGTTTGTGGATAACTAACCCTAGGTTTGCTATTTGCGTTTTGAACATTTCATTATACATTTGCTGTTATTGTTATAACTCCCACTCTTCTGGGAAGATGTTCCTCCAGATTTTGGAATTTTGTCCTCTTTCAGATACAAGGGTGTTAGTGAAGTTAAGTACTAATGTATGTGAGGTGAGGAGGCCTGGGGTGCAGTCAGCTGCATCTTAAAGGTGTTCATAAATAGATCTTCCATTTAAAGTATCTGTTCACAGGGGTATTGTCATGTAGGCCTGTAGCTATTGTTTATTCTAGTAATCAAGGATTCTCCGATTATTCCATCAATTAATCGAGTAATCGGATAAGAAGTACTATTTCTTTATTAAAGAGCCATACTAAATATACAAGAGAAAATAAGACGGTATCTTAAAATGACGATGCATTTATTTCCTTTTTAGGTAAATTAACATTTTATTGCTAAAATTGCATACAAAAATATCTGTGAAAGCTAAACCAATTAGTGCATTGAATTGCCATATTACATCAAAATGCAAATATAAATGTATAAATTAAAATCATAAATAAAAATATATTTCATATTACAAAAAAAAAAAAAAGGAAACGCACTGTACAATGTTTTCTTCGATTTGGTTTGAATGATCTCAAACTTTGGAAACTTTCTCTCGTTTCTCTCGATTCCTATGGAAGCACGTTACCACCACATAAGAAAAAAATTAATTGCCTAATTCTGAAAAGGTGGAACAGGTTTGGGTCCCGTAGTTCAAGCAAAGGGAACACTTTATGCTTCCACATCCGGAGATGTTTTATAAAATTGTCCCTTCAGTTTAGTGAAGAACTACATATGGCTGGAAAAATAAGTACTGATTTTGGCTAAATTATGTTAAAAAAAAACAAGCAAACATGCATGAACGATAAATACGATCAGCTCAATTGAAATTGGAGATAAAGGTAAGGTGGCTCTTGAATACGCTGTAAAACTTATTTTTTTATTTAAAGAAACGGAGATACTGTGGGATGCTCTATTGATGGTTTATGAACTCTGAGTAATTCATCAGTTTGACAGCTAGAGAAACAGGAATTTCTCATTCTCTTATTGTATGACTCGCATAATTGTGTGTTTTCAACAAGATGATCACGATGAATGTGAGCGCGTGACTGGAACCGAGTTGATGTGAACTTTCTACATTATGTGGAACTTCAAGTTGATAAAAGCTACAATGTGTCCTTCATGAATAAATAGGAAGGTTGTTATTATTGGCAAGTGAAAGGCACATTCTTTTCTTGTAAATCAACATGATGTAGGGTTGTAAAAGCACTTTGGGTTGGACCACATCATCGCTGGTAGTTTCCTGTGCATGAATGTCTCGAGGTGCTTTGCCAATAGAGACACATCGGAGGATTTAGTGCAACAATACTTATAATGTAAATATTGTAACTATTAGAGCTACAATACATTAGGTTATGTTATTACATTGTCAATATAAAAATGTAATACATATTCAGGAACACATTAAAAGTCCTTGCTGGCCCTCTCTGCTGGCTTAAACTCAGGATCAGAATCACTTATATTTTAATGTGTTCCTGAATATGTATTCAATTATTACCAATAGTCTATTCTATTCATTTCATAGTTTTTATCCAATGAGATTTCACCCCACACATCATGTATTTTCGTAAGACCACCACTGTAAGCACTGCAGACTTTTTTTTTTGTATAAACTCAATGTTGCCTGACGCTGTTGTTTTAACCAATCAGACTGTGATTTCCCACTACAAGGCCCCCCTCCCTCAAAGGCTTCTTAACACGTCAGCATTTTTACATCCTTTGATCGGACGGTCAGAGCTCGCAAATCGCATCTGTAGCAAACTGCACAAGCAGAAATATAGTCATGTGCATTTTATGTAGATCGCAGATACAATTACAAGGACATTTCTAAGACGGACATTTCTTCCAGAAAAGCTGGACATTGTGAGGGAAGGTCAAGTCAAGTCAAGTTTATTTGTATAGCGCTTTTCACAATAGACATTGTCTCAAAGCAGCTTTACAGAAAACAACAGTGAAGGTGAATGGTGTGCGTTTGTCCCTGATGAGCAGCCGTGGCGACAGTGGCAAGGAAAAACTCCCTTAGATGATATGAGGAAGAAACCTTGAGAGGAACCAGACTCAAAGGGGAACCCATCCTCATATGGGTTATAGGTCGGCACAAACAGTTCAAAACAGTTGTTAAGCTTTTTCATGAACCATTTATACTTTTGTGTTTTTATTACCTTTTAGAATTTGCACAAAACACAAAATTTGCGTTTATTTCCAGGAAAACCGTAAAGCACAGAAAAAATGCACAGAACTGCAGGTAAAACCTGGAGTCATTTTATGAGGTTAATATCGATGCTTCTGCTAGAGATGATGTATGCAGGTGGTGCAGCTGTGGCTACAGTAAAAGGAGACATGTTGAATTGTGTTTATTGGATTTCTTGCCTGTCTGTGATGCAGCGCGCTCTGTTGTACTACGTTTCTCTATAATTTTGATGGTTTCTATAGCAATGGCGTCATAAGGATGGTATTAAGAGGTGCATTGATTCAGGCAGGACACCACTGAAGGCCGGGGTGTGAAATGCACGACCTGACACTGACTATATTTTTCTAATTACTGTAACACAGTCCTTGATTATTTTATCAGTTGGCTCAAATTGCTTATCTAACGCAAACTTCCAAACTAAAGAAATAAAATAAACACTTCTGTTCTTCTTCTACATTTGCAGCATTTAGCAGACATTAATCATTCTTGTAAGAACTTCATAAAAGAACGTGTTTTGCTTGATTCTTAGGTCGTCTCCTACCTCAATAAGAAGTTTGCCGAGCTGGAGAGCCCCAACAAAATGAAGGTATCCATGGGCCACGGCGCCAAGGCCTGGGTGTCTGATTTTAACCATCCTCATTACATGGCTGGTAGAAAAGCCATGAAGACTGGTAAGGAAATATACAGGGACAGTCTGGCATCAATGATGTTTTGTATTTTTTACTCGGATGTACAGAATATACAAGCATATATAAAGATATTAAAAGTAATAGTTTGAAGAAATCTGTGTCGGGGGGGGTGAAAGAAAAGCAATGCTTCATTATGTCTAATAATCAAGCTAGATTTATAGGCAGTAAAAGAAAAGATGAAAATACTATGGACAGAATATAGCTCATAAGATGTCAAGGATGTCAAATTGTGACAGTCTGATTAAGAAACAGAAAGCTCAAGCATTAGACATATTTAGAGATTATTTAGTTGTTAGGGATTTTGTGTTTTGTGTATCAGAGAGCACAGACAGACATGGGATATGCAAAGCTAATCCATGGTGATTTTAATGCATAATGTGGAAGCTAACTACAACCCGACCGATGAGAGAGAAAGTATGTGGTTTTTTATTATATTTCTTTTTAAACTGGGGATGTGCATCTCCATAACTGAGGCCAATACGACACGCATCTCGGTGCATAGCCAACGATTTATGAGACTACCGATAGCTATCCGATTCACCCCAATTACATATTCAATTCAACATGATGCAGCATATTGGTAATGCCATGGCCCTTTTACAAACAGGCCTTTTGATAAAAATTGAAGTAAAACCAGACAACTTTTCCTGTTCTGTTTTCAGGAAGATGCAGCTCTACCTCTGCCATGTTAATCTATATTCTGTGTAGTGTTGTGATACATCACAAATTATCAGTCACCTTCTAAATAATAAAAGTATAGAGCATCTACTAATAATTGTCTTAATAAATCGTTGTACCGATACAAATTAGTTAAAAACGATGCATCTTTTAAACGGCAACTTTTAGCCGATGCACACTTTTTTTTAAAACAAAGGCAACTTTTATGCCGAATGAGCAATGAGAAACGCTGAATCGTATCATCCTAACCCTTAATTTAAACGTTTTCTTTTAAAACGCTAATTAAAAACTGACGGCAAATATCGATTTAAAAGCACCTGAACTTTCAGCAATCCAGCATTTGCACTGACCCTGTTTAATACATTTAAATTAATCTATACCAACCAACTGTTAAACCTATTCAGAATTTAGTGTTAATCTCTGAATTCTGATTGGTCAGAAGGTGTTTTCACAGAGCAGCTCAGACAGTAGGTTGTGGAGACATTATGTTTTCGGTTTTACCATCTCTCCTTCTGTCTGTTAGCTTGAAATCTTTAATAGAGGTCATTGAACATTCGTGGGTTTTGAATGGAATTATCTTTGCAACCTGCATTTAAACTGATTCAATGTAGAAATTTATACAAACAAGGTCAGTTTGAAGACCAGAATGTTTGAATGTCACAGACAGTCAGGTTCAGAAACAATGCTAATGTCTTATGGTTTATTTAAGGTTTTAATTTTATGCTCATAAGATTGGTATGTGGGTTTTTTAGCATTCCAATTCTACAGTCGGTCTCCATTTGCTCTTATAATAACCTTGACTCTTCTGAGATTTCGTTCCTTTAGATTTCATGGAGATTTGTGCTATTTAGCTACAAGAGTAAAGTAATGTACTGATATAGGTGAAGTGAGGAGGCCTGGGTTGCAGTCAGAGCTCTGAGTTGTATAGCAGGAGATCTTCCACTCCACACAGGGGCATTGTCATGGTTAAACAGGTTTGAGTCTTGAAGTTCAAGCAAAGGGACAATTTAAGGCTACTAAAGGAATTGTGTGCCTCCATGTTTGTGGTAACAGTTTGTGGAAGAACAACATACAGCTGGATAAGACAGTTGTCCCAATACTTTTGTCAATCAGTGTTTTGGGAGGTATTTACCGATTGCCTCAGTTTTTTTTGTTTTTTCCCGTAGTGTTTGGTGTTGAGCCAGATCTGACCCGCGAGGGAGGAAGTATCCCTGTCACTCTGACTTTCCAAGAGGCTACCGGACGCAACGTCATGCTGCTTCCTGTCGGCTCATCAGACGACGGAGCTCACTCTCAAAATGAGAAACTCAACAGGTATTTGTGTCTTGCCTTTCAATCCGTTCTCAATCAGAGGTGGGTGGGTGGGTGTGTGTGTGTATGTATAAATAAAATTGAGAATATTTTTATTCTATTATTATTATTATTATTTTTTTTTTTTTACAGGTCCAACTACATCCAGGGTACTAAAATGTTGGGCGCTTATTTCCATGAAGTGTCGCAGCTCAGTTAACAGGATTGCTGTGGATCAGTGTAACCAAGACGGCTTAAAAAGGGAATAAAAATCATCCTTCTTAAATTAGGAGGTTTTGTAATTAGATGGAATATTAAACACCAGAATGCCTGTCAATAACCATGAAGTGTGTATATATAAAAAAAAAAAGTGATATTTAAATCAGGTATTATTCTCAGTGATAAACACAAGCATTAGTCTAAATATTAGACTCCGGTGGTTTAGGTTGTCATGTGACCTAATGACGGATCAAACTGAAGCAAACAACTGACAAGATACATGAGAACTTTATGTGTAACAAGTAAAAGCTGGTTCTTGTCTTTTAATCCAACCCTGTATAAACGAATCATGAAATAAACATGTAGCTGCTCTGGAGGCTTAAACCTGGTGGTAAAAAGTTGTCGTTTCAGAACACGAACAGGCTTTTACGCATTGTCTTCGATCAATAACAAGAAGTATAAAGGGTACGAAGCATTTTTCTTCACTTGATGAACTGTCGACTGTTATAGAAAACTACATGGACAATTAAAGCCAGTCCTTCATCAGTCTGCATTGCAAATGTAGAGTCTGTTTAATTTCTGGATGTTCTGACTGCTTCTCAATGTAAAGGTACAGGTTCAGTTTCAATAATCCTGAAGTTCCCTTAAACCTTTTACTTCTCTGTTCTACCTGCAGATTTTAATTTGGGGGAAGTGAATCTTGTTTAAAAATGTAAACACATTACAGGCGATATTTGGGGATATGCACATCCTAGCCAAGAAAGTGTTGCACATTCAGAGTCGCAATCATGTCTCACCAAGAATTTGTAATAATAATGTTAGATCGCTGCAAAAATCCCAAAGATTAATAGGGTTAAGGTTGGGACTCAATGGTGACCAATCTCTGTGTGAAAATGATGTCTCATGCTCCCTGAACAACTGAAGCAACCCCAGATCATAACACTGCCCCCACAGACTTTTATGGTAGGTACTAGCTGTGATTGGTGCATCACTTCATCTGCCTCCCATCTTACCCTGGTGTGTAAATCACTCTGGAACTGGGTAAATCTGGACTCATTCGACCACATGGCCTTTTTCCATTGCTCCAGAGTCCATTCTTTATGCTCCCTATTAAATTACAGCCTGCTTTCCAATAAGCCTCACTGTTCAGTGGCTTTTTTTTTAAAAGCTACCCAGCTATTTAGTCCTGATTTCCTTGAATTCTCTGTGCATTGTGCAGGTGGAAATGCTCTTACTTTCTCTTTAAATAGCCTTGAGTACTACTGTTGTATTTTTATTATCGTGATCTCCAAACACATCATCATACATATGAATCAAATACACAAATGAAAAAAAATTCTTATTTAGTAAAAAAAAAAACAAAATCCAATTGTTGATTTATAGTGCAGCTTTCTGTAAGTAGATGTCTGACATTTATGGAAGGAGTCTCCAGTGGTAAAGATACTTTTTTTGCTTTCAGTATTTTTTTTGATTAAGCTAATTAAGTGTTACTGATTCATTTGTTATAAAATATATAAAAATGTTTTTTTTTTTTTATATATTTATATATATATATATATATATATATATATATATATATATATATATATATATATATATATATGTATGTCATAAACACTGTGCTATTAACATTTTATTCTACTTGCACAGCAAATTTTAAAATTATTAATATATTTAAAGTGACTTTACAGAAATGTATAAATAAATATAATGTAATAAATATAAATTTTAGATTTATAAATGAGGTAGCACAGTGGTTAAAGCTCTGGGTTACTGATCGGAAGGTTTGGGGGTTGAAATGCCGTTATCGCCAAGCTGCTACTCCTTGGTCCCTTGAACAAGGCCCTTTAACCCTCTGTGCTTCAGGGCCACTGTAAGCTTCCTAACATTCCTGGGATATGCAAATAAAGTATTTGCTGTACAAAACGTGATAAATGCAGTATAGTGCATCTTTCACTGTTCCTGTTTATCCATAATGAGTGAGCCGGTGATGATGGTGGTGAGGAAAAAACTCTCTGAGCTGGTATGAGGAAGAAAACCCTGGAAAGCAACCAAACTTAAAAGGAAACTAATCCTCATCTGTGTGTCACTGAATGTCTATTCATTATATTTCAATCATTGTTGAGATGATCAGCTGTTCCCTCATTTAGACTTGAGTTCAAAATCATGGTAATTGTGGTCCTCAGCTGTCCATTGATTTTAACTAGATTTACAGTGAGCTTTGGTAAGTTCTTTGGTAAGTTTAAAGTTTACTACATTTCTTGTGAAAAGAATTTCCTCATTGCTCATATATGAAATTTAGATTAAATAAATTCCATTCCACTCTGAGACCCATGACCTTGGATTTAACTGCTCAGACCTAAAACAATACAGTTCAATGCAGCATAAAATGCCAGGAATAACCAGAGATTAGCTTTAGGCTCAAGTCATCATGATGTGCAATTCCTCATGACATCACACACAGACTGACTACTTAAATGGTATAGTATATAATAGATATAAAGTGGGCTGTGTTGCAACAGATGAGAAGAACCTTTTAAATCCAAAATTTATTTATGCATATGTTTGGTGGGTGAATCGAACAATTAATTAGGTATTGTTAATAACTAGAGGTGGATTTTACTGATACCATTAGCTAGGTTGGCTGGTAGTTGCCGATACCCGATGAATTAACCAAAGTTTTTAAAATGTATACTGGATTAAAAAACTAACAAATTTGTACTGAACTTTATTACAAAAATAAATAAAAAACAGTAATGAAACATGAGATGTGCTAAAGGAAATAAATATGAATATATTCATTGATAAATATTATTACATAATTGATAAATTGTAAATAATACATTTAATATAGCGCTCTCCGTGCAGCATGCAGTCACAACACACAGCACGTGGAATCAGTAATTCGCCTCTAGAGGCCGCTCTCGTAATGACAGCACACCGGAAAAACTATCCGTATGGATTTTGCTGATAATTTCCAAATACAGATATGGTATGAGTAAAACATATTTTAAGTAAAAATTTTAAACTATTTATTTGACTTTGTTTAGAGGGCCGTTGCGAATGTGGGGACAGGTTGGTTTTAGACATAGTTTAAGGACCCATGACGTACAGTGGCTTGCAAAAGTATTGACCCCCCTTGGCGTTTTTCTTATTTTGTTGTCTTACAACCTGGAATTAAGATGGATTTTTTGGCGGTTTGTATCATTTGATTTACACAACATGCCTACCACTTTGAAGATGCAAAATATTTTTTATTGTGAAACAAACAAGAAATAAGAAAAAAAAAAACGAAAACTTGAGCGTGCATAACTATTCACCCCCCCAAAGTCAATACTTTGTAGCACCACCTTTTGCAGCAATCACAGCTGCAAGTTTCTTGGGGTATGTATCTATAAGCTTGGCACATCTAGCCACTGGGATTTTTGCCCACTCTTCAAGGCAAAACTGCTCCAGCTCCTTCAAGTTGGATGGGTTCCGCTGGTGTACAGCAATCTTTAAGTCATACCACAGATTCTCAATTGGATTGAGGTCTGGACTTTGACTAGGCCATTCCAAGACAACACTTGAGTGTTGCTTTAGCAGTATGCTTAGGGTCATTGTCCTGCTGAAAGGTGAACCTCCGTCCCAGTCTCAAATCTCTGGAAGACTGAAACAGGTTTCCCTCAAGAATTTCCCTGTATTTAGCGCCATCCATCATTCCTTCAATTCTGACCAGTTTCCCAGTCTCTGCTGATGAAAAATGGATGGTGTTCTCGGGGTGATGAGAGGTGTTGGGTTTGCGCCAGACATAGCGTTTTCCTTGATGGGCAAAAAGCTCAATTTTAGTCTCATCCATCCAGAGTACCCTTTTCCATATGTTTGGGGAGTCTCCCATATGCCTTTTGGCGAACACCAAACATGTTTGCTTATTTTTTTCTTTAAGCAATGGCTTTTTTCTGGCCACTCTTCCGAAAAGCCAGCTCTGTGGAGTGTACGGCTTAAAGTGGTCCTATGGACAGATACTCCAATCTCCGCTGTGGAGCTTTGCAGCTCTTTCAGGGTTATCTTTGGTCTCTTTGTTGCCTCTCTGATTAATGCCCTCCTTGTCCGTGAGTTTTGGTGGGCGGCCCTCTCTTGCCAGGTTTGTTGTGGTGCCATATTCTTTCCATTTTTTAATAATGGCTTTAATGGTGCTCTGTGGGATGTTCAAAGTTTTGGATATTTTTTTATAACCCAACCCTGATCTGTACTTCTCCACAACTTTGTCCCTGACCTGTTTGGCGTGCTCCTTGGTCTTCATGGTACCGCTTGCTTGGTGGTGCCCCTTGCTTAGTGGTGTTGCAGACTCTGGGGCCTTTCAGAACAGGTGTATATCATGTGACACTTAGATTGCACACAGGTGGACTTTATTTAAGTAATTACGTGACTTTTGAAGGTAATTGGTTGCACCAGATCTTATTTAGAGGCTTAATAGCAAAGGGGATGAATACATATGCACGCACCACTTTTCCGTTATTTATTTTTTAGAATTTTTTGAAACAAGTTATTTTTTTCATTTCACTTCACCAATTTGGACTATTTTGTGTATGTCCATTACATGAAATCCAAATAAAAATCAATTTTAATTCCAAGTTGTAAGACAACAAAATAGAAAAATGCCAAGGGGGGTCAATACTTTTGCAAGGCACTGTACATGGCTTAAAGTGTTACACAAAAAAAAATACAAATATCAAAAAAATGTACTTTTCATTTAAAAGAAAAAGGCAGGCTAAAATAACCCATAAAAATACACAAGTTATAGTCTATGATATATATTACATTCCACATTTACTCCTTTTTTTGCTGTTCTAATAGCCTCCACTCTTCTGGGAAGATGTTCCAATGGATTTGGGGAAGATTTGTAGAGATTCATTCAGCCATTGGGGTGTTATTAAAGTCAGGTACTTGGTGTACTGATGTTAGGAGGCCTGAGGTGCAGTCAGCGTTCACATAGGGCTGGAGCTCTATAGCAGATCTTCCGCTCCAACTCATGTAAATGCGATCTTCATGGAGCTTGTTTGGTGCACATTGTCATGCTGGAACAGATTTGGTCTCCTAGTTGAAGTGAAGGGACAATTTGATGCAATGATGCCTCTAATTTTGTAGTAATTGAAAAAATTAGGTGTCCCAATACTTTTGTCTATATAATGTAAATCTACTTTATGTGAAAAAGTGAACCTTTTAAAATAGCAATAATTTCATAAAAAGTCAGAAAGGACACAAATTTTGAAATGATTGCATGTTGGAAAAAAAAAGAAAAAGAAGCTGCTGATGTTCCTGTCTTGGGCAGTCAGTGTGTGCTGGTGAGCTGCTCGGTGAAAACAGGTGGACTGACAGCTCACCGGTGGCTCTGTCCTCTCCATGCAGAAGGTCACATCTATCCCACAATCCCTTTCTCATAGCCTGGGGACAAGCATGAGCGTGATCCGGCGAGCTGGACGGATCTAAACAGACAAACTTGTCTGGTGGTGCTATCTTTCAGTGACGGCCGGCGTGTAAACGAGAGCAGACAGTCTGTCTCGACCCTTCAGATTTGTTATGTCCCTCTAGAACAGTAAAGGGTTTTTTCTCCTTCTTTCTCTTCATAAATTTAGCACGATGAGGGCACATAGTGGCCTGTGGCAGTAAAGGGACTGAATACAGGCTGCATGTTGCTCCGAGCTTAAATCCATATTTGATTCGACTGCTGAAGGGGGAAAAAACTCACCCTTTGCTGGGTTTCATTTGTTTTTCAGACTAAACCCAGAGCACAGACGCACATGAATGCACAATTTTTTTTACCTACTTTTTAAGTTTCATCTTTCATATAGTATTTAATATATAACATATTTAATATATAACATATAATAATTAAAAAATGACATAATATTTATTATATTAAATGTAATATTTAATTTATGGACAGAAAGTTTGTCCATCCCATTCCACATTTAGTCTCCATTTGTTGTTATAATAACTTTATAACAACACTCTTATGGGTAGATGTTTCACAAGGAAGCATGAGGAAAGAAAGAAGGAAAGTAGGAATGTAGAAAGAAAGAAAGAAAGAAAGAAAGAAAGAAAGAAAGAAAGAAAGAAAGAAAGAAAGAAAGAAAGAAAGAAAGAAGAAAAGAAGGATGAAATGATAGAAAGAAGGAATGAAGCAGGAATAAGAAAAGGTAGAAAAAAGAAAGAAAGAAAGAAAAAAAGAAAAAAAGAAAGAAAGAAAGAAAGAAAGAAAGAAAGAAAGAAAGAAAGAAAGAAAGAAAGAAAGAAAGAAAGGAAAATGATGCAGTCTGACACTATCAGCCTCTTTTATTTTTTTCCCTGGCTCATTTAAATGTAAATGTTTATTAGATGTAATAAATGTACACAAAGTGGATGAAGGTTTGTGGACACCTGACCTCCTGGGAAGATGTTCCTCGAAATTTTGTGGAGATCTTGTGGAGATTCATTCAGCCATAAGGGTGTTAGTAAAGTCAGGTACTGATGTGGGTGAGGTGAGAAGGTTTGGGTGCAGTCAGTGTTCATATTCATCATTTTTAAAAGGTTTAGAGCTCTATAGAAGGAGAACATTCACTCCAAACCATGTAGTGCAGATCTTCACGGAGCTGGCTTTGTGCAGAGGGACATTGTCATGCTGGAACAGGTTTGGGTGAAAAGGACAGCATCCAAAGACGTCTTTTACATTTGTGAGATTTTGAGGAAGAACCACGTATGGCAGGTGTCCAAATACTTAATTACAATACAAGTTCATTGTGAACTTTTGGGGCTAATTTTGATTTTAACCACTAGATGGAGACAAATACTTTTTCATTGCATTCACAGCTTCTCTTCCAGTGACTGATATGAAGAGAGTCAACAATTATTAAGTACCTTTTGTTCATATCGTATTATTAACACACACACACACACACACACACACACACACACACACACACACACACACACACACACACACACACACACACAGAAAGAAATAACAAATTTGATTTTCTTTTGTAAATAAGTTTAGATTATTATTATTATAATACTAATTATTAAATGATTGAATATAAAATAGAAATAACTTTAATAATTATAATCATAAATGGCCCCAATACACATTACCTTATATTTCTGCCCTTTCACTCCTTTTTTTTCTTTCTTTCTTTGTGTGGAGGTGTTTTTTTTTCTTGCTTGAAACAGAGGTTGAAGAGATGTGACCTTGTTCTTGTCAGTTTCTGTGTTTCATGTTCTGCATGCAATGAACACCAGGAGCACTGTATTGAATCCTTACTTCACTGTCATGGCATGTCTCTCTCACACACACACACACACACACACACACACACACACACACACACACACACACACACACACACACACACACACACACACACACACTCGACAAGCCCAAAATATTACAGGTAAACAAGATATTTTCATTATAAAACCCTAACTTGCTTACACAAAGGATTTCAGCATTTTACCGCTTCCTATAACAAACACTATGCCGTGAAATCATTTTTAAGGCTAAAACTTAGTAAAATGTGGTTCAAAATCATAGCAGATTTTATGGTGTAAATAATATGTTTTAGTATGTGGTGTTTCTCAGTAACTTGTGTAAAAAAAGCAACAGATGAAGAAATAAAAAAACTGATGAGTCTCTCAAACTTTCACCTACAGGAAAGCATTTGACCTCGTGGATTTGCCTGCGACTGGCTTTCGTCCAGATGTGTTTGATTAGCGGCATAAACCCGCAGATTTATCAAAGATAAAGTGTTTCAGAGGGGAATCCATCAGGTTTTCTTTGTTTTCTTTAAAAAAAAAGACAAAAAAAACCTTGCAAATGAAACCCCTGTTTTCTGACGACGCCGTTACGGTTTTACTGAAATCTATTATTCAAATCTTTAAATCAAGGAGACCCAAACCTGTTCCAGCATGAGTTTAAGATCACCTGCCGTAGAGCTCCGACCCTATTAAACATTTTTGGTATGAATTTTTCACACTGACTGCACCCCAGGTCTCTTCACCTCACCTACATCAGCACCTGACTTTACCAACACCCTTGTAGCTGAATAAGTCTCCACAAACACACTCCATAATCTAATGGAGAAGAGTGGAGCTTATTATAACAGCAAATGAGTACTAAATATGGAACGAGATATAAAAAATTGTCAGGTGTCTGCAAGGGTTTGTCCATAATGTGTATTCTCTTGAATTATTGACGCTTAAAATGCATGATTCTCGTTAATGTCATAAACATCAAGTCAAGTGGCTTTTAGTGATATTTAAAACATATACAGTTGGTGCAGTACACAGGAAACGAAGCAACGTTCCTCCAGGACCGAGGTCCTACATAATACAACATCAATTACCACAAAATGAATTCCAAAGAAATGATCGGTAAAATACTAAATCATGGACGTGATGATTGAGTGAGTGAGTAAGTGAGAGAATTGAGTGAGTGATAAGGTGAGGAAGTGAGTGAGTGATTGAGTAAGTGAGTGATTGAGTGAGTGAATAAGTGAGGGAGTAAGTGAGTGAGTAAGTGAGTGATTGAGTGAGTGATTAAGTGAGTGAGTGATTGAGTGAGTGATTAAGTGAGGGAGTGAGTAAGTGATTGAGTGAGTGAGTAACTGAGTAAGTAAGTGAGTGATTAAGTGAGTGAGTGAGTAAGTGAGTGATTGAGTGAGTGATTGAGTGAGTGAGTGATTGAGTGAGTGATTGAGTGAGTGATCGATTGAGTAAGTGAGTGAGTGATTAAGTGAGTGAGTGATTGAGTGAGTGAGTAGGTGAGTGAGTAAGTGAGTGATTAAGTGAGTGAGTGATTGAGTGAGTGAGTAAGTGCGTGATTGAGTGAGTGATTAAGTGAGTGAGTGAGTGAGTGAGTAAGTGATTGAGTGAGTGAGTGAGTGAGTGAGTGAGTAAGTGAGTGATTAAATGAGTGAGTAAGTGAGTGAGTGAGTGATTGAGTGAGTGAGTAAGTGCGTGATTGAGTGAGTGAGTAAGTGAGTGATTGAGTGAGTGATTAAGTGAGTGAGTAAGTGAGTGATTAAGTGAGTGATTAAGTGAGTGAGTGAGTGAGTGATTAAGTGAGTGAGTGAGTGAGTAAGTGATTGAGTGAGTGAGTGAGTGAGTGAGTAAGTGAGTGATTGAGTGAGTGAGTAAGTGAGTGATTGAGTGAGTGAGTAAGTGAGTGAGTGAGTGAGTGAGTAAGTGAGTGATTGAGTGAGTGATTAAGTGAGTGAGTAAGTGAGTGATTGAGTGAGTGAGTGAGTGAGTAAGTGAGTGATTGAGTGAGTGATTAAGTGAGTGAGTGATTGAGTGAGTGAGTGAGTGAGTAAGTGAGTGAATAAGTGAGTGAGTGAGTGAGTGAGTAAGTGATTGAGTGAGTGAGTGAGTAAGTAAGTGAGTGATTGAGTGAGTGAGTAAGTGAGTGAGTGAGTGAGTAAGTGAGTGATTGAATGAGTGATTAAGTGAGTGAGTGAGTGATTGAATAAGTGATTGAGTGAGTGAGTGAGTAAGTGAGTGAGTGAGTGAGTGAGTGAGTAATTGAGTAAGTGAGTGAGTGAGTGAGTAAGTGAGTGAGTGATTGAGTGAGTGATTGAATGAGTGATTGAGTAAGTGAGTGAGTGAGTAAGTGAGTGAGTGAGTGAGTGAGTGAGTAAGTGAGTGAGTGAGTGATTAAGTGAGTGAGTGATTGAGTGAGTGAGTAAGTGAGTGAATAAGTGAGTGAGTGAGTGAGTAAGTGATTGAGTGAGTGAGTAAGTGAGCGAGTGAGTAAGTGAGTGATTGAGTAAGTGAGTGAGTGAGTGAGTAAGTGAGTGATTGAGTGAGTGAATAAGTGAGTGAGTGAGTGAGTGAGTAAGTGCGTGATTGAGTGAGTGATTAAGTGAGTGAGTGAGTGAGTAAGTGATTGAGTGAGTGAGTGAGTGAGTGAGTGAGTAAGTGAGTGATTGAGTGAGTGAGTAAGTGAGTGAGTGAGTGAGTGAGTAAGTGAGTGATTGAGTGAGTGATTAAGTGAGTGAGTAAGTGAGTGATTGAGTGAGTGATTAAGTGAGTGAGTGAGTGAGTGAGTGAGTAAGTGATTGAGTGAGTGAGTGAGTGAGTAAGTGAGTGATTGAGTGAGTGAGTCAGTGAGTGATTGAGTGAGTGAGTAAGTGAGTGAGTGAGTGAGTGAGTAAGTGAGTGATTGAGTGAGTGATTAAGTGAGTGAGTAAGTGAGTGATTGAGTGAGTGAGTGAGTGAGTAAGTGAGTGATTAAGTGAGTGAGTGATTGAGTGAGTGAGTGAGTGAGTGAGTAAGTGAGTGAATAAGTGAGTGAGTGAGTGAGTGAGTAAGTGATTGAGTGAGTGAGTGAGTGAGTGAGTAAGTGAGTGATTGAGTGAGTGAGTAAGTGAGTGAGTGAGTGAGTGAGTGAGTAAGTGCGTGATTGAGTGATTGATTAAGTGAGTGAGAGAGTGAGTGAGTAAGTGATTGAGTGAGTGAGTGAGTGAGTGAGTAAGTGAGTGATTGAGTGAGTGAGTAAGTGAGTGAGT
>NC_139594.1:18567399-18589899 GCF_946808225.1 Silurus aristotelis
GAGTAAGTGAGTGAGTGAGTAAGTGAGTGATTGAGTAAGTGAGTGAGTGAGTGAGTAAGTGAGTGATTGATTGAGTGAATAAGTGAGTGAGTGAGTGAGTGAGTGAGTAAGTGATTGAGTGAGTGAGTAAGTGAGTGAGTGAGTAAGTGAGTGATTGAGTGAGTGAGTAAGTGAGTGAGTGAGTGAGTAAGTGAGTGATTGAATGAGTGATTAAGTGAGTGAGTGATTGAATAAGTGATTGAGTGAGTGAGTGAGTGAGTGAGTAAGTGAGTGAGTGAGTGAGTGAGTGATTAAGTGAGTGATTGAGTGAGTGAGTAAGTGAGTGAGTGAGTGAGTAATTGAGTAAGTAAGTGAGTGAGTGATTGAGTGAGTAGGTGAATGAGTAAGTAAGTAGGTGTGTTAGTGATTGAGTGTGTTCGTAAGTGAGTGATTGAGTGAGTAAGTGATTAAGTGATTGAGTAAGTGTGTTCGTAAGTGAGTAAGTGAGCGAGTGAGTAAATGAGTGATTGCATGAGTAAGTGAGTGAGTGATTAAGTGAGTAAGTTAGTGAGTGAGTGAGTGAGTAAGTGAGTGAGTGCATGATTGAGTGAGTGATTAAGTGATTTTTTGTTTTCTTTATCAAAATCGTTTAGTGTTTTGTCATTTTTTAAATACTGTAAAATACTTGTTAAGATCAGAACAGAAAATTGATTCATATAGAAGAAGGCGGTGAAGGTAAGAAACAATCAAATTTCGAATGGACGTTCAATGATTGATAAATAAATGTTTGATTGCCGAATATTGTACTCAAATTGGAGTAGCTGTTTAGTCGGATAATGATTTTGCATTTCATTGCATTAATGACTGCGTAACAGAGTATATATTGTTATATTAATTATTAAAATGATTAATTAGTTAGATACTAGTTGCTATGAATGCAGGTGCTATCAGTCGTCTTCTTATGAATGACTTGTTTGTCATTGAGTACGTGTAGCTGATGTTAAGTACTTCAATTTAATTCAATTAATTTTTATTTGTATTGCGCTGTTAACAATTAAAAACAGCTTTACACAGATAATGTGGTGATAAAAAGGAATAAGATGTTCTTTATAAGTGTAAGTTTGTCCCTGATGAGTGAGCCGGTGGCGACTGTGGTGAGGGAAAAACTCCCCGAGATGGCATAAGGAAGAAACCTTGAGAGGAACCAGATTCAAGAGGGAGACCATCATCATCATCATCTGGGTTGCACTGAATGTCCATTTATTACAGATATATTATGTTGTATAGTGTACAGTACAGTGATGGTGATACAGCAAACTGTATTCCTGAGTCAGTGTAACAGACTGTTGACATTAACTACAGTCCAAATCCATCCTCAAAGCTTTTGTCCTTACTCCGTAATTTCATGGAACCACCCAAGGTGTTGATTAGAAACCGTCCCCAGCTGCACAGAGTGGCCTTCAGTCGAAGAGAACACTATCCAGAGGCAGGCCTGGACGAAGTGGGAAGATCCGAGGTGGGAAGAGGGGCAGGAACAGTGGTCACTGGTACCTCAGGAGAATGTTTAACTCTACCGAGAGAGAGAGAGAGAGAGAGAGAGAGAGAGAGAGAGAGAGAGAGAGAGAGAGAGAGAGAGAGAGAGAGAGACGGTGACAGGAAGAGAAGGATATGGATTATTTAGTGTCCTTATTGTTGAATGAAAGTTAATGTCACTGTGCAGTTTGGACTACGGCAAGACTCGCTATGGCAGCATAACTAAAAGGGAGAACCAGAAGGTAGCACAGACATGAGGGATCTCTGGGATAAGAAACAACCCACCACACCACCGTCAACAAACCTGAGTGAACGTGTGAATGTGAGGGGACGACAGCATACAAATATCCCAGTTCACCAACACTCTATATCCATGATCCCTCCAGATCTGAGCCTTTACCTAAAAAATACCGACTGATAAAAGACTTGACTAAATAAACATGTTTTCAGCCTCGACTTGAACACTGAGATGAACACTGATTGAAAGGCTGTTTCATAACTGTCTGGCTTTATAAGAGAAATATCTACCCCCTACTGTAGTGTTCATTATTTGCGGTACCAACAAATAGCCTGCACCTTTTGATGTAAGTAGGCGTGGAGGACCATATTGGTACAGAAGTTCACTCAGATACTGCGGCGTGAGACTGTTAAGTGCTTTATACATCAGTAGAAGTATTTTATAATGTATGCAAGATTTAATTAAGAGCAGTGTAGACTGATTAAAACAGGGTTGATGTGGTAATTTTTTTTAGATCTAGTGAGGCATTCTAAACTAACTGAAGCTTATTTATGCACTTACTCGAACACCCAGACAGTAAAGCGTTACAGTAGTCTAATCTACATGTACCAAAAGCATAAACTCATTTTTCTGCATCATATTTCTAATTTTAGCAATATTTCTAAGGTGAAAGAAGGCGATTCTGGTAATATTATTCACGTGAGATTTAAAGGAAAGACTAGGGTCAATAATCACACCAAGGTCTTTGACTGCTGTACACACTGAGATAAAAACACCATCCAGAGATGCTACAGAATCTGAAAGTTTACTTCTAGCTGCATGTGGTCCTAGTAAAAGTACTTCTGTCTTATCTGAGTTGAGCAGAAGGGAGTTGTTAAGCATCCACTGTCTAATGTCCTTTACTTTAAGTAGACCTTCATTACCAAACACCAATTAACTAAATTAAGATACAATAATGATTTATTAGCATACTATTAGTTCTCCCACTTAGAAATCATGGAGGGGTCTGAAATTGTCATCGTAGGTGCATGTCCACTGTGAGAGACATAATCTAAAAAAAAAAAATCCAGAAATCACAATATATGATTTTTTAACTATTTATTTGTATGATACAGCTGCAAATAAGTATTTGAACACCTGAGAAAGTCAATGTTAATATTTGGTACAGTAGCCTTTGTTTGCAATTACAGAGGTCAAAGGTTTCCTGTAGTTTTTCACCAGGTTTGCACACACTACAGGAGGGATTTTGGCCCACTCCTCCACACAGATCTTCTCTAGATCAGTCAGGTTTCAGGCCTGTCGCTAAGAAACACGGAGTTTGAGCTCCCTCCAAAGATTCTCTATTGGGTTTAGGTCTGGAGACTGGCCAGGCCACGCCAGAACCTTGATATGCTTCTTACAGAGCCACTCCTTGGTTATCCTGGCTGTGTGCTTTGGGTCATTGTCATGTTGGAAGACCCAGCCTCGACCCATCTTCAATGGTTTAACTGTGGGAAGGTGGTTGTTCCCCAATATCTCGCAATACATGGCCCCGGTCATCCTCTCCTTAATACAGTGCAGTCGCCCTGTCCCATGTGCAGAAAAACACCCCCAAAGCATGATGCTACCACCCCCATGCTTCACAGTGAGGATGGTGTTCTTGGGATGGTACTCATCATTCTTCTTCCTCCAAACACGTTTAGTGGAATTATGACCCAAAAGTTCTATTTTGGTCTCATCTGACCACATGACTTTCTCCAATGACTCCTCTGGATCATCCAAATGGTCATTGGCAAACTTAAGACATGCCTGGACATGTGCTGGTTTAAGCAGGGGAACCTTCCGTGCCATGCATGATTTCAAACCATGACGTCTTAGTTGTATTACCAACAGTAACCTTGGAAACGGTGGTCCCAGCTCTTTTCAGGTCATTGACCAGCTCCTCCCGTGTAGTTCTTGGCTGATTTCTCACCTTCCTTAGGATCATTGAGACCCCACGAGGTGAGATCTTGCATTGAGCCCCAGTCCGAGGGAGATTGACAGTCATGTTTAGCTTCTTCCATTTTCTAATGATTGCTCCAACAGTGGATCTTTTTTCACCAAGCTGCTTGGCAATTTCCCCGTAGCCCTTTCCAGGCTTGTGGAGGTGTACAATTTTGTCTCTAGTGTCTTTGGACAGCTCTTTGGTCTTGGCCATGTTAGTAGTTGGATTCTTACTGATTGTATGGGGTGGACAGGTGTCTTTATGCAGCTAACGACCTCAAACAGGTGCATCTAATTTAGGATAATAAATGTAGTGGAGGTGGACATTTTAAAGGCAGACTAACATGTCTTTGAGGGTCAGAATTCTAGCTGATAGACAGGTGTTCAAATACTTATTTGCAGCTGTATCATACAAATAAATAGTTTAAAAATCATATATTGTGATTTCTGGATTTTTTTTTTAGATTATGTCTCTCACAGTGGACATGCACCTACGATGACAATTTCAGACCCCTCCATGATTTCTAAGTGGGATAACTTGCAAAATAGCAGGGTGTTCAAATACTTATTTTCCTTACTGTATATATATATATATATATATATATATATATATATATATATATATATATATGTGGCAGCTGGGTGGTGCTGGGATTTGAACTAGTAACCTTCTAATCTAAAATCCAAAGCCTACGTTACCAACCTGACGGTGTCCTGCTTTCTAGTAAACCAGTTTGAAGATGATTGTGTGTAAACAAAGATAAAATAAAGTACTTTTTTGTAAACAGAGATAATCTCGAAACTTTTTGATACCACCTCATAGCTTTTATACATATGCTGTACATTTATCCACTTACATATTACATGCTGAACATATATCTGCATATTTAATTGCATTCATCAATTTGCATAATTGCAATTCTGGTAGATGCTAAACTGCATTCCGTTGCCGTGTATCCGTACTATGCAATGACAATCTATCTATCTATCTATCTATCTATCTATCTATCTATCTATCTATCTATCTATCTATCTATCTATCTATCTATCTATCTATCTATCTATCTATCTATCTATCTATCTATCTATCTATCTATCTATCTATCTATCTATCTATCTATCTATCTATCTAATCATCACATTCTTTGATAGCATTTTTCTGAAACTGGGTGGTGCTTGAACTCATGACTTTCTGATCTAAAATCTAATACCACCCATATAACCTTATGACATCCTGATCTCTAGTAAACATCTGGATACTTTACCGATCTCTATCCACTTCTTGTACAATCACATCTGCTGATATCGGTAGCGTTCAGGACTTGCTGGACAGATCAGCAAACTAGCGATTTTTTTTTCTTTTGGAGTGGAGTTCTTTTTTAATGCTCCAATACAATTAGAAGGAAGACAGCTCACTCGGTTATGTTTAATGGGGATGACATCAGAGGAGAGAGTAGGGAATGAATAAGTCATTCTCGCGCTCGTTCCGAATGCGAACGATTCATCCCGGCAATTTGGATGACAGTATTAATTTAACATGACACTACATTAATGGTCAATTTCAGATTCACAGAACTCATTTAAGTGGAATGGACTCCCTTAATTTGATGAGATGTGATAGCAGCGAGATGTCACATCTCTCTCCATCTCTCACTCCCTGTGGCAAGAGAAACACATGCACAGATGCACGCTGGCTTCAGATTTGGAATGCTGACTGAGCTTTGGGTGTGTGTGTGTGTGTGTGTGTGTGTGTGTGTGTGAGTGTGTTTGGCTTTTTAAATGAACAAACTCCACATCTCAGCACTCATTAGTACATTCGGAATTGATGCGTTTCCTTTTGACAGCGAACGAACCACACACATGCATTCGCTCATGTACAGTACACGTATATTCCTTGACTACACTCTTCCAGGACGACTCTGAACAGATCTGAACGTCTGTAGATAAAAAATCTTTTGCTATGCCCTTCAGAAACACCAGATCTCAACCTAATTGAGCACCTGAGGGAGATTTTTAGTTTAACAAACTAAGTGCCGAATGTCTATTGGATGAACGGTGTTCTTGTGTCCAGTGTAGCTCCAGAGACTCAGAGGTGGAATAGGTGTAAGGGGCACTGAAGCGTTTCTCGTGGACTTGTGATGGCCTTATTAACACACTTTCAAGGGGTGTCTTGAATAGTCAAAGGTTTTTGGTTCTTTTAAACAGATTAAACGCGAGTTTTCAAAGAGAACAGTTGTTACACTCTTTTCCATTGGGGGAAATCTCATATTCTACTGTATGTTCCCTGTTATATTTCTTCGAAGAAAAAGACTGTTACTGAAGACGAGCCTCACAAATTGTGGCTGCTCTATTAGCATATCTATGGCTGCTCCAAACTACACTACAATCCGTATATACACTGTGTATACATTTTGTACAGTTGTACATATCCCATATTAACCCAGCCATTAGGGGGGCACAAGCCAGTGTACTCTTAGTGCCGGTCCCAAGCCCGGGTAAATGGGGAGGGTTGCGTTAGGAAGGGCATCCAGCGTAAAACATGTGCCAAATCAAATATGCGGATCACAAATGAGAATTTCATACCGGATCGGTCGAGGCCCGGGTTAACAACGACCGCCACAGGTATCGTTAGCCGACAGGGTACCGGTGGAAATTGGGCTACTGTTGGCCGAAGGAGGAGAAGGAGAGGTGGAAGGCGTCTACAGAGACGGCAGGAAAAGGAGCAGTGTAGGAGAGTAGAGATTCGGGTTGGTACTTTAAATGTTGGAACTATGACGGGTAAAGGGAGAGAGATAGCTGATATGATGGAGAGGAGAAAGGTAGATGTGTTGTGTGTTCAGGAGACCAAGTGGAAAGGGAGTAGGGCCAGGAACATTGGAGGTGGGTTTAAACTGTTTTATCATGGTGTGGATGGGAAGAGAAATGGTGTAGGGGTGATTCTGAAGGAAGAGTACAGTAAGAGTGTAGTGGAGGTGAAGAGAGTTTCTGATAGGGTGATGATCGTGAAGGTGGAAGTTGAAGGGATGATGATAAATGTCATCAGTGCCTATGCTCCACAAGTTGGCTGTGAGATGGAGGAGAAAGAAAGATTCTGGAGTGAATTAGATGAAGTGGTAGATGGTGTACCTAGAAAAGAACGATTGGTGATTGGGGCAGACTTTAATGGGCATGTAGGTGAAGGGAACAGAGGTGATGAGGAGGTGATGGGTAGGTATGGTTTTAAGGAGAGGAATGTGGAAGGGCAGATGGTGGTAGATTTTGCTAAAAGAATGGAAATGGCAGTGGTGAACACGTATTTTAAGAAGAAGGAGGATCATAGGGTGACGTATAAGAGTGGAGGAAGGTGCACACAGGTGGATTATCTTCTGTGTAGGAGATGCAACCTGAAGGAGATTGGAGACTGTAAGGTGTTGGCGGGGGACAGTGTAGCTAGACAGCATCGGATGGTGGTCTGTAGGATGGTTTTGGAGGCGAAGAAGAAGAGGAGGAAAGTAAGGTTTGAAAGAAGAATAAGATGGTGGAAACTGAAGGAGGAAGAGTGTAGTGTGAGGTTCAGGGAAGAGGTCAGACAGGGGCTTGGTGGTGGTGAAGAGGTGCCGGATGATTGGGCAACTACTGCAGGAGTGATGAGGGAGGCAGCTAGAAAAGTGCTTGGTGTGACATCTGGAAATAGAAAGCAAGACAAGGAGACGTGGTGGTGGAATGAGGAAGTGCAGGAGAGCATTAGGGGAAAGAGGTTGGCAAAACAGAAGTGGGATCGACAGAGTGATGAGAAAAGTAGGCAGGAGTACAAGGAGCTGCGGCAGCAGGTTAAAAGGGATGTGGCGAAAGCCAAGGAAAAGGCATATGAGGAACTGTATAAGAGGTTGGACACTAAGGAAGGAGAAAAGGATTTATACCGATTGGCCAAGCAGAGGGACCGAGCTGGGAAGGATGTACTGCAAGTTAGAGCAATAAAGGATGGAGAGGGAAATGTGTTGACTAGTGAGGAGAGTGTGTTGAGAAGATGGAGGGAGTATTTTGAGCAGCTGATGAATGAGGAAAATCAGAGAGAGAGAAGGTTGGAGGAGGTGGAGTTGGTGAAGCAGGATGTAGATAGGATTAGTAAGGAGGAAGTGAGAGCAGCGATTAAGAGGATGAAGAATGGAAAGTCGGTTGGACCAGATGACATACCGGTAGAAGCCTGGAGATGTTTAGGAGAGATGGCAGTGGAGTTTTTAACCAGATTGTTTAACAGGATTCTGGAAGGGGAGAGGATGCCTGAGGAATGGAGAAGGAGTGTGCTGGTTCCGATCTTTAAGCATAAGGGAGATGTGCAGACCTGCAGTAACTACAGGGGAATTAAGCTGATCAGTCACACCATGAAGTTATGGGAAAGAGTAGTGGAAGCCAGGCTGAGAGAAGAGGTGACCATCTGTGAGCAACAGTATGGTTTCATGCCGAGGAAGAGCACCACAGATGCCTTATTTGCTTTGAGGATGTTGATGGAGAAGTATAGAGAAGGACAGAAGGAGCTGCATTGTGTATTTGTGGATTTAGAGAAAGCGTACGATAGGGTGCCGAGAGAGGAGTTGTGGTATTGTATGAGTAAGTCAGGTGTGTCAGAGAAGTATGTGAGGGTGGTGCAGGACATGTATGAGGACAGTGTGACGGCAGTAAAGTGTGCAGTAGGTACGACAGACTGGTTCAGGGTGAAGGTTGGACTGCATCAAGGATCGGCCCTGAGCCCTTTCCTGTTTGCAGTGGTGATGGACAGGTTGACGGACGAGGTCAGACAGGAGTCTCCCTGGACTATGATGTTTGCAGATGATATTGTGATTTGTGGTGAGAGTAGAGAGCAGGTTGAGAAGAGCCTGGAGAGGTGGAGATATGCGCTGGAGAGAAGGGGAATGAAAGTCAGTAGGAGTAAGACAGAGTACATGTGTGTGAATGAGAGGGAGGGCAGTGGAGTGATGCGGTTGCAGGGAGAAGAGGTGGAGAAGGTGGAGGAGTTCAGGTACCTGGGGTCAACAGTGCAAAGTAATGGAGAGTGTGTTAGGGAAGTAAAGAAAAGAGTGCAGGCAGGGTGGAGTGGGTGGAGAAGAGTGACAGGAGTGATTTGTGATAGAAGAGTATCTGCAAGAATGAAAGGGAAAGTTTATAGGACTGTGGTGAGACCTGCGATGTTGTATGGATTAGAGACAGTGGCATTGAGTAAAAAACAGGAGGTGGAGCTGGAGGTAGCAGAGCTGAAGATGTTAAGGTTTTCGTTGGGAGTGACGAGGATGGACAAGATTAGAAATGAGTTTATTAGAGGGACAGCACATGTAGGATGTTTTGGTGACAAGGTGAGGGAGGCGAGATTGAGATGGTTTGGACATGTGCAGAGAAGGGACATGAATTATATTGGTAGAAAAATGCTGAAGATGGAGCCACCAGGTAGGAGGAAAAGAGGAAGGCCAAGGAGGAGGTTCATGGATGTGGTGAGGGAAGACATGCAGGTAGTTGGTGTAAAAGAGGCAGATATAGAGGACAGGGTGGTTTGGAGACGGATGATCCGCTGTGGCGACCCCTAATGGGAGCAGCCGAAAGAAGAAGAAGAAGAAGAAGAAGAAGTACATATCCCATATTGAACATTTTTACATCCCATATTCTCTACACATATTGTGGCTTACACACACACTGCACAAATATAACTTCTCAGATAGATAGATAGATAGATAGATAGATAGATAGATAGATAGATAGATAGATAGATAGATAGATAGATAGATAGATAGATAGATAGATAAGTGCATATAAATATGGAAATTGATAAGTGCATATAAATATGCAAATAAATATACAGCATGGAATATAGTGGCTAAATGTGCAGCATATATAAGGAGTGTAACGGTACACGTATTTGTACCAGAATTCTTTGTTACAGGGCTTTTGGTTTGTTACACACATGCACCGATTCAATCCTTTTTATGTGCGGAACAAAGTTTAAATCTGTGTTTCCACACACACACACACACACACACACACACACACACACACACACACACACACACACACACTTGCGTAGCCATACACACCTGTGTTACCCAAATGGGCTCTAACAGATATAAACGATTTAATTACATTTTCCCATTTATTCAATTTTATTTGATCAATTTAATCGATTATTTAATTTAAATCATTTAATAACGTTTATTGCAATATTACTTTATACATTTTTAAACAAGCAGGCTTTTTTTTATTTTAAATAATTTTGAAAATGTCAACTGTTGATATTCACAAATCTTAATAATAAAGAAACTGCGAAAAAACGACAAGCAAGTTTATGTTTTGCATGATCATCAGATAACAATCCACATGATCTCACTTCCACACCCACCCTACTCGCCAGATTGGCTCCTGTGGACTTCGCCCTCTTCCCAGGGAGGTGAAGATCCACCACAGTGGTCACTGTTTTGACACCATTGAGGAGATCTAGTGTGAATTGCAGAAGGTGTTTGACACGCTTCAAAAAGATGACTTCCAGGAGACAATTGGCAGGGATTGTTCGTTTGAGTCCCATCTGGGGTGGCCTTGAGCAGAGTGGTGCAGTGAAAGTATGCAGAGTCATTGACTTAAAATTCTATTAACTTAATCTGTGGTAGCTCAGTGGTTATGGTTGAGGGTTCAAGCCCTAGTATTGCCAAGCTGCCATTATTGGGCCCTTGAGCAAGGTCCTTAACCACACTGTACTTCAGGTGGTAACTGTATTATAGGGTTAGGGATAGGTTTAGGTTTACTTTCCTGTAATGTACATGTGACAAGTAAAATGCCCCTTTACCCTTTTTACTAGTCATTCTAGACATCTTTCCTTTATGGCTCTAGCTTTTCTAATTGTTCTAATGATTCTGCTTGAAGCTGAAAGTAAAAGTCTCTGTTTTAAGGTTCTACAAAGAGCTTTTATGGATTTCCCAGAGACACAAACTATCTGGGTTCTCTGGTTTCAATTGCATCCCCAAACACACACACACACACACACACACACACACACACACACACACACACACACACACACACACACACACACACACACAGACACACAGACACACCTGAATGACTGTCAAACCATCAAATCAACCCTTCAGCTTCACTTTCCTCTGTTTTTCGTTCTTTCCCTTCTCTCTCTGAGCTCTTTTGCTTGTTGGTAAAGTTAGTGTGTGTGTGTGTGTGTGTGTGTGTGTGTGTGTGTGTGTGTGAGCTGTCAAGGCCTTGCCTGGGTGTGTCTCTGAGGCCTGCTAATGGCTGAAGTCGCCGCTTTCAGGCACTCTGATGGATGGCAGGCCCGGACGCCCTCTCTTTCATCCCGACAGGCCTGACTCGTCTGATTTATTAATGACAATAATTAGGAATAAACCTCTTCACGACCAAACCCTCCATGATTAGTGCACTAATGATGGAGGGGAGGGCCGTGGATCTGGCGATCTGATTAATGTCGGCCATTTTGACCTTTTAGAGCCGCACTACTTTTGCTGTCTGGGGAAGGAAAGAGAGAAAGAGAGAGAACAGTAGATAGAGAAAGAGAGAGCAACTGTCTGTGATGTCCACTTACAATTAGTCGATGACTGAATTAAAGTGTGAGATGCATAATTTTTCAGTATATGTGTGCTTTACTGGTGTGTTCATGCTGTAGGATGAGTTTTTTTGTGGAAAAAAACCACAGGATTTAAATTCAGGCGACATTAATACGTGTTTAACCTTCACAGAATGCAAGACGTTGCACATTTCGAAGAGATCTGGCTCAAAATTGACAAATAGTTTTAGCGAAACTTTGTCTGCAGAAGCTCATCCATGTCCTTGGTGACATTTGATTATTAAATGCAAATGGCAGTCAGGAGGCGGTTAGACTGACAATATTTTTCCTCTTTCGCTCATAGACATCGAAAGCTGCATGGACACCGACACCCATCTACATCTCCTTAATGACCAGGTTAGCTCCTGCTGTTTAAAAGCCTACACCCAGAAGACCTTCACATAATGGAGGACTCGGGGTGAAGGTCAGCATTTTAACCGGGGTCAGACAGAAGGCAGTGAATTTGGAGACAAGTGAGATCAAAAGAAAAGCCATATTGAGGGTTTATAGATTTGAGCATTAGTGTCTTGTTGCTTGTTGTGAGCTTTTTTAGCACCACATGAGGTTGAATTCTTGATTCTGATATATAATTTGGTATTAATTGATTGCTTGGATAGTAGATCTGGCTGCATTGTGTATATTAATCTAAATATAGACTCTTTCAGCTATATGCCAACAAATATGGAAGCCGACAATAGTTTAAGAGGTCTCTGGATGCGGAAGCATGAAATTTACCCTTTTTGATCCGAACCTGTTCCAGTATGACACAAGGCCAGCTTTATGAAGACGCTTTACATGTGTTGGAGTGGAAGATCTCCTGCTATAGCGCTCCAGCCCTAATAAACCTATTTGGATGACTTTTTTACACTGATGGTTTTCACACTCAGGAACCTTTTCACCTCATCTGCATCAGTACCTGGCTTTACTAACATCTTTGTGGCTGAATGAGTCTCACACAAATCTCCACAAAATCTAGTGGAGTATCTTTCCAGAACAGTGGAGGTTATTACAAAAGGAAATAGGGAATCAATATGGGATGGGATGACTCAATATGGGATGGGATGTTCAAACAGAACTTCTTGTCACGTGAACATAAACATTTGTCCATATAGTGTATCTTTTAATAGAATGGACGCTAATTAACAGGACACAGGGACTCCACAGGAAAGTGTGTAAACCCTAAAATGGTAAAATTCTCGACAAAGAGAAATCCATTGTCTATAATTTCGGAAGGAGTCTCCAGTGTCAGTCATATGCATGTTTTGTTTCAATAACATAAAAACAGAAGAAGGAAAGACAGCTGCTATGACAAATTTGATACAAGAATTATCATTGTACAAGATTAAATGTAACAATAAACTGACAAAAAAGCACCATGCGGTTATTAATCCTGTGTTCTCCCTCACGCTCTACCTTTGGATGGAGTTATCTTTAATTGTAGACCACCCTATGCATCTGGGGGACGGCTCCACATGAACATACAGTTTACATGGAAAGCTCCTCAACAATGTTGGAACTGTAATGAATAGACATTAGAGGTTTTGTTTTTGGGTCTGGTTCCTCTCAAGGTTTCTTCCTCATCCTGTCTAAGGAAGTTTTTCCTCGCCACAGTCGCAACTGGCTCACTCATTAGGAAGAAGCTTATAAGCACTAAACTTATACACTCTTGTACAACTTTATAACCTGTTTATCTCCGTAAAGCTGCTTTGAGACGATGTTAAAAGCGCTCTACAAATAAAAACTAATCGAATTTAATTGAATAAATTCATGAAAAATAAGAAAGTGGAGTATATATGAGGAATAAAATGCGACCTTATTGGGAAACTAGCTCACTCGATGACTCATTGATGTACATAACAGGATTGATTTTTGTCGTATAACACCAGTGGTGTTTTATTCAAACTGTTGATAGACTGGAGCTTCTGGATTTGTGAGTCCAGTCCGATTGTCAAGAGGTGAACTAACTGTCAAGATTCTGCTTTCCTGCCATTTTTGACAACTTCACCCACCATGCAACCAAAGCTACTCGGTTTCCTTTGGAGCGCCACGCCGCCTCCCAAAACCTAATTTTTTCTCATTAAAAGTCTCCCTGCCTTGTGTTGTTATAATTTCCCCCACCGCTCTCTGTCTCCAAAAACAGAGGGCCCTTGATTGAACACGGGTAAAGTCGGTCATCATAACATGACCTGCAGATACAGCAGAAACAGTGCGACGGCTGACCCCGGCAAACTGCCTCTCCGCACATATTGCGCAATCCTTCATATTTAATGGGGAAACATGAGGCGGTGATTTTGTGGGCGCTTTCTCTCTGGTGTCTGCCGCTCGGGGTGGAGTGAAGCCACTTAATGAGAATCCCCTCTTCTCCTCCATCATTTTAAAGCAGGCAGTGCACTCAGCAGCCTCGACTTTCCTCTAAGGACCCCCACCAACCACCCCAACCACCCGCCTCCCCCACCACCACGTTGTGCTCATTTTTGTACCCGCTAAATTATGCATGAGCTCCTTAAACGGCGTGAAACATTGGTTTAATATGGAACAAACTTGTTTTCTAGCTTTCCCAGCTCAAATTAGGCCAGGATACTTTAACTTTATTCAGTAGGTTCTCCCCCCCCCCCCCCCTCCTTCTCCGTCGCCTCTGCTGGATGTAGTTGATGGCTTTCTTTTTTATCGGTCATTTTTCCGACTTTTGCATGCAGACGATAAATACCGCATGGGATCTGCTTGGTCTTTATTTTCCGCCTATTGTGCTCGGTTCACTCCGATACGATAAAGTTAGATCAAGTTGGGGGGAAAAAAAGTGCAGGCTTTTAATGTCCAAGGATGCATGACTCAAGGCCGTTTTCCGATTATTCACTTTGCATTTTTCCTATTAAGATTAAAGTCTGACATCAGTAATACTTCAAAATGAGTGTGTGTGTTTGTGTGAGTGTGTGTGAGGCTTTTTCTTCCTGACAACGAGTCAAAATCATCGTGACTTCCTCCTCATCCGGCAGCAGCCTTCTTAACTCGACTTCATTGTTAAACATCATCCTCTGCTGTAATGTTTTATAATCCTCAAATAGAATCTCGTTAAAACTACGGCGCTAACTATTTTTACTTGCCTTACTAGCTGCCGCAGATGAGAGGGGATATGTAGATGATTATATTGTCATTTGCCGAGCTTCACTGCTCGAGTAATTGTAAATCATTGCCTCATGACATGTCAAAGGATGTCGGTAGTGGGCAATTAAATGGCACAATATAATAGAGCAAATTATTGCCTGTCAGATTTCGAACAACACAGTTGGTATTTGAATTACACTTAATCATTATGTGCATTAGAAAGCTCTTTCGAATCCCGCATAAGACCGAGCATGAGCCACTACATTATTTAAACCTCTAATTGTGAAAGCCATTTATTTGCGGTTCTGGTACAACAAGTAGAGTCTTACAAAGCGCCGTGGACTTAAAAGCTCAATACATCCAAATCAGAGTCTTCAGGGGCACCAACCAAATTGGCCAAAATGGGCAATTTTCACAGACAAGTGTTCTATAATTTCAGAGTGCAAGGATGAATATTAAATATTTACTTTTAACCAACGAGGAGCCAGGATCCCGCTTTGCATAATTCATTTAACAAAATGGACGAGGTTATATTTTGTCTAGACAACACACTCCTGTTTTGCAACACTACTCACGCTCGCTTGCGTTTCCGCCACATTTATCTGTTAAAATAGTGCTGCTGAAATCTCACACAAATTACAGTAGCGTTCTTTTTTTCATATCGAGTCCTTGATTTACACACTTAAAACTTGGCAAAGTCGATTTTTTGGGTTATTTATAGAAGACTGGAGTGGAGGAGAAAGCTAGCAGGTGTACTTAGCATAGTAATGTGGAACTGAACACTGGTTCTGTATTATGTCATGCACAATTGCCTGTACACTCAGAGAGCAGAAGTGTTGAATACCATTACTAATGCAAAATTAGCTGCAGGATAAACCTTTCATTAGGCCTAATGCATTAATTTTGGGTATATTGATTATATTATAAGTGCACGCACCATCTATCTATCTATAACGTGTAAAACTATCATTGGAGTCAAATTTTTCTGCCATCTGGTTAAAAGCTGCTACACATTTAGTTTAAATTAATATATAACTTAATGTGTACTTTTTATTAACATTTCTTATATTTTCTTATATAGATATTTATTTATTGTTTAAATATATTCTATTAATATTTTCAAATATTATATTTATTATTACTTTAATCTTTACTTTAATTGTACTGTGAGCAACTGTAACCTGTAACTATGGGATAAATGTAATTATTATTATTATTATAATATATAATAATATACATAATCCCCCCCTTTACCGCGGTTCAAATCTCACACCCCCGGTTTATCGCGGAATTGCATTTTCCGTAGATAGGTAGATAAATAGATGGATGGATGGATGGATAGATAGATAGATAGATAGATAGATAGATAGATAGATAGATAGATAGATAGATAGATAGATAGACAGACAGACAGACAGACAGACAGACAGACAGACAGACAGACAGACAGACAGACAGACAGACAGATAGATAGATAGTAATAATTCCTGTATTGCTTTTGTCATAGCAAATTGAAAGAGAGTGTCATAGAGTAGTTTTTGGGATCTTCAACAGTGCTAATTATGATATGAAAGATCCATGTTGTGCATCATAACACGATGCACACACACACACACACACACACACACACACACACACACACAATGCACAATGCACAATGGCATCGGGTGTATGTATTCAGGCAACACAGTGCTTTCATATCAGCATGAGTAAAGTACTGTTGTCACAGCAAGTCAGCAAACTGGCTGATTATAATTACATGTTTGAAGTGTGTTAAAAAAAAATAACTGTGCTATAAGCTGCCTAAAAAAGCTGCACAAGCGCTTCACTTCCGTATAGTAACGCGTGGGAACTGAGCACAGTTACAGTGAAGGTAACAATCTGAGCAGAGGTTGTTTTGAAGGAATTCTGCAACAGGTAGTGAATGAGGTAATGTGTACATTCACTAGGAACCAGACTCAAAAGGGAACAAATTGTCATCCATCACCCGAAAATCTATTCATTACAGTTCATCGTTGTCGAGGTTTTCAGTGATAAACACTTAAATGCAGAGTTGTTTATTTAAATGTGTGGTCCTTAACCACTGTAGTAAACGGCTGATATTAATTACAGTCCAAATCCATCCTCTGAGTTCTTGAGTTGCTTAGATCTTTAGGCTGTTGATGTGGAACCACCCTGAGCTGCACAAAGTTGTTTTTATTTGAAGAGAACTCCATCCTGAGGTAATGATTTGGGATGAATCATGCAGAACCTTGGAGAAAAAAAAGACAGGAACTAGTTTGAATATTCTTTATCAGTTATTCAGATATTCTACAAGAAGAAATGTACCTAGTTTGTCTGACTTCTTCTTATTATCTTTCCATGTATGTTGTCATGCTGCAATCATTGTATCTTTATGAAGATTATCAAGAACAGTACAGGAACAGAATGGTCTTCACCAATGTTTTTGTTCATCATGTAACTCAATGGTCTCAAAGTCATCATGGAGGTCTACAGTATATATGCATTCTCTCTGTCAATAAACTTTTATAATAAAATATCTTTTATAAACGTATTGGTGTCTATGTGATTTATATTCCTGGATCCGCATTGGAAAAAAAAAAAGAGAGAGTGGGAAGACTTCAAGTCATTGCTACTGAAGCTCAGAGACAAAGCTAATGATTATCAAATAACACAAAGACATTTGGTGCAGTCTTATATTTAAAATCAACCATATTAGTCAACATCGCAGCTCATCAAGAACCAGGTACAGCACATTTCTTCTTCCGGGGATCTTCAGGGAATTTGGGTGCTGAAACCAATGGCTAAATTTGTACAAATGACTCATGGTGAAGGATGCTTCAAATATGAGTTGACCAGAGCGACTTACATACTTAGGGTTAAGGGCCTTGCTTAAAGGTCCAGCAGTGGCAGCTTAGTGGTGCTTGGATTTGAGCTTGTGACCTTCCAATCCAGAATCCAATACCTTAACCCAGGGGTGTTCATTCTTTTCCACAAAGGGCCGGTGTGGGTTTAGGTTTTCATTTTAAACAAGCAAGGGCCACACCTGATAGCAATTCATTCGATTCAAACAGGTAGAATTTGGTGTTGCCCTTGCTTGGTTGGAATGAAAACCTGCCTCCACAACAGCCTTTTATGGAAAAGATTGGATACCCTTTGGCTTAACCACTAAGCTACTACCTCTCTTAAATATTACTGACATATTAACATATTTTACAATGACGTAGTCTGTCAGTGCTTAGCTACAATGACATTGTTCATCAGTGAGCAGTTCCAATGATGAAACTGTAATGAATGGAAATGGTATTCAGGATGAGTTCCTTTTGGGTCCTTTTTGTGTCATGCCATCTTATGGAATCTTTCCTTGCCCCATGGGGTGGTGGTGACTTAGTGGTTACGGCATTGGACTTTGGATCTGAAGGTCATGAGTTCAAATCCCAGCCAAACCAAACTGCAACACCTGGGCCCCTAAACAAGGGCCATAACCTCATAGCTGCTTAGTTGTATGAATGATGTAAGTGTAAGTCACTCTGGATAAGGTCATCTACCAAATTGCTTAAATGTATGGCCTCTTTTTTGTTAAATCAGGATAGACTTATAGGGTCTTAATTATTAAATTTATAAAATGTATATTTATATAATTTATATTTATTATATTTATCTATTGTTGTACTGCTTTGGGAAAGCGTCCATTGTTAAAAGTGGTCCAAATCACGTTTAATTGCATGAATGCAAAAATAATTAATGAATGATTGTACTGTATTTCAAGGTAAAGTGCAGTAAAAGGAATAAAAAAGCTTGGTGCTGTGAATATATATATAAAAACAATAAAACTTTGCTTGTAATGTATTGAGCTACTTTATATATAGATTTACATATTTATAATATCAGTCGGAAACAAATGTCACCACAGCCCAGCTAGTTAACTGGTGATGCTCCATTGCTGTTGTTTAGGAAACAAAAAGCTTTATAAATATTTGTGGCCGCAGCTCTATATTTATCCTGATTTAACCCAATAATGTGGGTGAAACTGAAGATTTCTGTTTGGACTCATTCTTCTCGTGGTGCTTCTCGTGGAGTATTAGGTTATTCCGAGGCTGTAAAAAGAACCATCATGGAGACAGTGCGGGCTGAGACCTTTTCTTTTTCTTGTCAACAAGCCCCATCCCTGTCTGTCATATCATATCAGTGCAGCCCTCCCACTAAGCCCTGGGCTTGTTCAAAGCAGTGCTTTGGCTCATGTTGCTCCTAGTCAGCTTCTCCAGAACATCTGTTTCCTTTCGGGAGGAGGAGAGACAAATAGGCCCATTGTCAGTGCTGTATCTGTACTTGTATGGAGATCCTTTGGCTTCTAGGACAGGTTGGAATTATCCAGGGAGGGTGAAAAGCAAATAGCCCTATAGCTCAATCACCATTGTTTGGAATCAGTCAGCGGTAATATTAGTGTTGCGCAGAACACAATTACTCAATAGCAGCGTCTTAGTGTCGTCTTGAATTTATCCCCCTGACAGATCCGGAGACGGATAATTTAATGCAAGTTATGATTAAAATCCCCTTACTGTCAACCCCCCCTTAGAACAAATAACAAATACCTCTGTTTGGAAAAATGACAGTTTTAAAAATAAATGAAATTACACGTTAGAGCGCACACGAGCACTGGAGCGATGGAATTTATGGAGCTGAGATGTGCTGCGGGTTGATTTAGGATCCGTGCTGCGGGAGGGGGGCGGCAGAAGTTAATGACTGATTAACAACAGCAATTAAAAGATGAGGAAAAGGTATATAATTAAAATGGAAGTTCTTGCTTGTCAAGAGCATTGCATGTCATCCATTGTGAGCTTGTTAAAAAAGCCAGAGGAAAAAGAAACCGGCACTTAATTTGCAGCTTGGCAGAGAGTAAGGGGGCTGATCGTTTGCCCATGGACGCTTTTCTGAAGGCTGTAACTCAGCTGCGAGTGAGGCCATGTCATTAGAAGTTCAAAGCCATGCATTTTGTGTTGACAGTCATCGGCAGAGGATATTTGGCAGTCAAGAGTAATTTAACTTAATTAATGGGATGCATATTTGATGGGAGGAATAAAATATTCAGGCTCAGCAAAGTGGAAAAAAAGGAAAGATTTAGTGGGAGTGAAAGGTGGAGGGATGTAATTTGTGCATTCAATTCAAGCTGCTGAGGGAAGAGAGAGTGTGAGAAAGATGGAAAGATAGAAAGAGAGGGAAGAGAATGAAAGAGAGAAGCGGATAAACTAGAAGAAAAAATGGCAAATGGAAGAGAGAGGTAGAGAAACTGAAAAATGGACAGGAAATGGGGATTAAGCGAGGTGAAATAGGAACGAGTGTTTATGGCAGTACGAGAGAGTTGGAGAGAGAGCAAAGGGAAGGTAGATGAAGGGCTATATAAAGCTTGCAAGAAAATCCTGCTTAGCCAGAGATGGAGATACATCCTCATTTAGCAATAAGATTAATCTGGGAAGGGGGTTTATGCTCTAATGATCACTTCACTTGCTTTGGATTGGAGTTGTGCTCGCTGATGTCACGCTGTTTTCTTTCTCCAAGTGTCCTTGGGTGTAGGAAAAGTGCTCTACTAATAAAAGTGAATGTTATTACGCTTTTCTACGTTATATATTTATATGCACACACGGTGAGTTTAGTGCATGTGCATTGCTGTTGTGCTAAAACTAATATAGCTGATACACATAATTTTGCTCCTTAATGAGATTTCCACTCAGGTCATATAGAAATAATATTTCAAAACCAAGAAATGTGTCCCATGTGACCCCGATTCTCCATACGCAATATATTTAATTTCGTCATGATGCGCTAAATATCAACATTACACCACTGAAATACAAAAAGGATCATTTTACAATCTAAATTACTTCAGATTTAACACTGGATATGGATTTTTTAATCCTTTAAAGTTGTACACATATAAAACATTTATAATGCGTATTATAAGAATAATATATATTCTATCTTTTCACATTATTATTACATGCTAATTACAGTAGCAACACATTTTTATTACCACTTATTAAAAATAGAGTACTAATTATGTAATTATGAATCATTTATCACCTATACAATTCTAAGGAATTGGTTATAACACATTATATACTGTTATACATTTTTTTTATATGTTTAAAGCATATTTCTCTACCCACAACTCACATATACAGCTTATGAGTTATTATATTATAATCATATATGTTAAATATGCCAATAATCACATATAAAATACCCATAAAACATATAAAGCATGCATATATATATATATATATATATATATATATATATATATATATATATATATATATATATATATAGTGAAGCATTTGAATTACTCTATGAAGAAAAGTGACACTTCTATCTAAGCTTCACAGACTAATCCATGTTAAAAATGCAATATAGGACGATGAAGTCTTACACTTATGCTGTATAATGCTGTCTAGTGTATTTATACATTAGTTAAGTCCATATTATAAGCTGCTGTGTGTGCTCCATAAGGCATTATAACTGTTAATCCAGAAAGTATACGGAAATTCCTCCTGTGGTTCTGACTGAGCTCGTGATAGATTCCCAATTGTAGGTTATTTCACAAGTAAAGGAACGTGTAAACGAGCTCCTGTCGGACGGAGATCTCATTCTCTCCTGTGTAAGGTGTGCAGTTTTGAGTCGTCTCGAGCTCGTGAGTGGGGCGTGCAAGTAAAGTGTTTATTAATTCTTCTCACTATTTTAGCCTCTGCAGTTAACTAATCACAAAAGGCCACAATTAGGAGCACACCTGCTGCCACGCACTAGGGTCCCGCTGGCTCCTGAGCAAATAAACGCTGAAAAAAAAATAACAAAGCGCGCCTGGGTGATTTCCATTCAGCACTCTGACCACATCGGGATGTTCTCATTGAGCGTCGTGCAGAGATGAATCGCAGGCGTGGGCTCCCAGCACACAGTGTCTGCTGAGGTCTACATTCTGTCTTAATGGCAATCAATAATGTCTGGGTTTTATACATGTGAGGTGAGTTTCGGTAATATGGGACATGCAAAGTTTTCTTGCACTCGTTTTCATATTGGAAAAGGGAGGATTGTGATATTGCGGTACATTGTGAAAGAACATAGGATTTTCGAAGAAAATATTTTATATGAGAAGTTTTTTTATGAAATGGCTCACGGAAAAAAATCTAAACACCAAAAAACTTGTGATTTTCGTTCCCTACTGACTGTGCTAGGTCATATTCAAGAGTGAAAAGCAGCTGAAGTGTTCCAGGTACGAATCCTCACAGCTGGAAATCTTTCCTGTTAAAAGTGGCAGCAACAAAGAAAGTGTCACTCGGCTTTGTGCGCCGTGAAAATACCGAGAGATAGGAATACAGATCAGCTTTCTTTTCGAATTCCTAGAGTTTTTCTCTTTCATAGATAATTGAAACAAGGACATGCACACATGCACGCACAAAGGCTGAGGAGTCTGGAGAAGATCATGATCCTGTGTGATTGCTCTCTCTAATAGCAGCTTATTGATGTCCTCCTCTTCTCTGTAACACCCACTGGGTCAGGTAGACACCACGTCTGTGGACCGCAATTTCACACGTACGCGCCTTCTGCACTTCCACGCGCTCCCCCTGGCACTGTGAAGAAGACGAAGGTTAATGCATACGCTGATCTAAAGTGTATGCTCTGTAAATAGGGGATCTTCTTCAGCATTAGAGCTACACTCTCAAATATAAAGGTATCAAACTGAACTTTTCCTTGTTGCCCACACGGGAATAGTGTTATACCTGGACACAAAGATATAGGGCACCTTTTGAAATGATTTACGGTACATTATTGAGCCTTAAGGACAATAGAATCTATCTACTGAAATAACAAGTAAAAATTCTAGGAGCAGCCGATTTGATATAAATTTACTGTTGTGCTGAATATTTCAATTTTCTTTGATAAAATTCAAATAAAAAAATGAAGCATTCAATAAATAAATATATATATATATATATAATTTTTTTTTATAAACTTTATTTATTTTTTCTCTCTTTTCAGTAGACATTTATTATAATTTTTATATGTATGTGTGGCATGTGAGAATATACTATAATTATACGTA
>NC_139594.1:18594899-18607399 GCF_946808225.1 Silurus aristotelis
CGAGTATGAATGTGGACAAGAACAAAATGTCAGGATGACAGCTCAGTTCCAAGAGAAGTGCAGTTTACTGGCTGGATAAATAACATCCCGCTCGAGTGCGTGAAAGAGATTTCATTTCCTTCCCCGATCCTCGTTCGTGATCCGGTAATACAGTAAAGCTGATGATTCACTGATGAATAAATGTCAAACTGGTTAATCAGATTTTTGGGTTGTTAATGTGCCACACTCTGAGTCAAAACAAAGTCGAATTAGAAATAAGGCTGGAAAGAAAAGTTAGCGCACCCTTATGATGTGAGCTTAAAGCAGCTTTACAGTTATAAAGAGGTTATTAAATGGTATAAAATAATGTATACGTTTAGTGCCTACAGGTTTTTTTTCTTAAATTTTAATCCCTAATGAGTGATCCAGTGTTGAGGGAAAACTCCCTGAGATGAAAGAAAACCTTAAGAGGGACCAGACCTCATGCACATCACTGAATTTCATTTCATTACAGTTCCATCATTGTTTAGGTGCTTAAATGCAGAACTGTTCATGCAAACTGTGGTCCTGAACCATTGTAGTAGACTGATATTAATTCCATTCCAAATTCATTCGCAAAGTTCTTGAGTTGTTCAGGAACTTCATGGATCTATAATATGTGGATGTGGAACACACAGAGTGGTCTCCAGTAAAAAAGAACTGATAATTGTCTTATAATTAGCTTTTTTTGTTGGTTTTTTTGATAAACTGTCATGGCTGAAAGCATGGCATGTGCAAATTTGTACACTTCAGTGCACCAGCTATCAAATTTCAGCTCGGTCTCAGACTCACACCTCGTTCCAGCCAGCAGTCCGAGCGAACAAAATGCCAGTTAGCGAAAAGCAACGTCTCGGGCTCGTAGAAAGGAGGGATCGATGGCCTGAGCGGCGCGGGGCAGTGCTCTAAACCAAGGTGACATGGTCGGGTTAAACGCAAAGCAGATCCTCATCAGGAAAATCAATGGCCTTTGCAGAACGGGACTCACGAGGCCTCGTAGCGAGAGAGTCGCTTTACACCGCGTGGCGCCTGTGGCTATTGAGCGCACAGGGAATGAGAGACACTGTCTGTCACTGTGCTCGGCCCGGACGCTCGCTTTGACACACACACACTCACACACACACTCAGTAATGGTGTAACCTTGTGCACGAGAAGCATCTCTGCATCAGCCCTCTGATTATCAATGCAGCAGCCAGTTCTTGTTAAAAACTTTCTCTTTGTTTTTTTTCCCTTCTGTTTCCAGCATCAGATACACGAAGAAAATCATCATTCCAGAGTGAAATCAATTCACTCATTTCAATCAGGGATGCTGTGCTGATCATCCGCTACTCCTTAGAGTCGTTTACATACATACACTTTTCTTTTCTTTTTTTTACACCATCATCGGAAATGATTGCTAATAATAATAATAATAATAATAATAATAATAATAATAATAATAATAATAATAATAATAATTATAGAAGAAGAAGAACAGAGAAAAAAAGAAAAAAAAAAACATCACAACATCCTCATCATTCTTCTTCTTCAAATGTATTTATTTATTTATTTATTTATTTATTTATTTATTTATTTACTTATTTATTGTATTTATTCTGGACATTATTGCTTTTTAATATTATTATTATTATTAGTATTAGTATTAATAAAAAATAAATTATTAATAATAATAGAAGCGAAACAATCATCATCATTTTGTTCTTTTTCTTCTAATAATTATTGTTAATTATCATTTTATTATTATTATTATATTAATATAATATACCAATTTTATTATTGTTAAAATAATAAAAGTATTATAGTATAATGTAAATATAAAAGTATTTTAGTATAATATAAAGTGTTTTATGGAAAATATTTTTTTCTAAACTGTGACATCACCCTAACTCACCCCACCCGCACGGTGTGTGTGTCCGTATGTGTCCGTGTGTGTATGTGCCAGTATCCATTCAGTTGCTCCATTATTAAATGTCATTACACTTCCTGCCCAAAAAAAAAAGAAAGAATTTCAAAGGGAATGAACACTAATGTAATTGGATGATTAGACGTCTGGGTAGTGTTCTGCCTCAGCGTTCCTCTCTGGAAGCAGCACCTCGGCCAGCTGTGGGACTCTGGAAGATATTTCTGCTCATGTTTTCTTTTTCTTTTGTGACCTGTGGCCTTGGTGTTTGTTCTCCCCACCCATCATCTATTCATCGCTCTTCTCGGTGGTGAAACATCAAGGACGAAGGAGTGTGTGACTTCAGCGTCTTGATAATTGGTGTGTAATGTTCCTGGGGAACTGAGCTGATTATTATTGATGAAGGCCCTCGGTGCTCATGGTGAGACCTGATAGAATGGCATGCAAACAGCAATGAGAAAAAGAACAACAAAAATAAATGCACATGCAGAGCCTTGTTCGCTCGCTCGCCTGCCCACACACACACACACACACACACACACACACACACACACACACACACACACACACACACACACACATGCGATAAGTAGCAGCTCTTTGAGACGTAGTGGGTGGAACAGGATTAAAAGTTTCAAGAGGAATGTGTTTATCTAACACTTTTACACACGTTTTATTTCTATTTAAACACCTCTTATGGCACTCTGTACAATGTGACTTTCAGTTCACTTTCTAGCACAAAGATGAATATTATGCGTTAAGGGTGAAATTCTTCCAACACGTAAAGGAAAGAGAAGAAACGAAACAAACAATAAAGAAAATCTGCCAAAAAACATGAGCACACAAACCAAAACCAAACACTTTTAATCAAAAGTATTGTCAGGTAACAAAAAAACAACAGGAAAGTAGAAAAAAGAAATGGAAAGTATAGAGAGAAAAAAAAGAATAGGAATGGAAACCTAAAGCAAAAAAAAAAGTTCATTCTTTTGCATAGTGAGACGATTCAAAACAACGAAACGACGGAACAAAATAAAAACAAGACTTTTTAGCAAACAGCTGGCAAGAATTTTATTTCGAATTAAAAGTTAAACATATTATTTCGTTAAAGTTCATTTAAATCAATTAAACAACCAAGCGAACAAAAATAAAAAAAATAAATGTGAACGCAGTGACGTAAACCTGAATCTGTACGGAATCCATCTGGAATGAAATCCACCTATATATAAATATATTCTTACATTCCTAGAAAACTCGAGAAAGTCTACAAAGCGACACGTCAGCAAATATTTGTGCGCTAATATTGGATTAATGTAAGGGGGTAAATGTTGTATAACCCAGACATGCAGATGCGGGTGTGTGAGAGTATCGGGTGCAGACTGTGTATTCTACCTGTTTAAGGTAATGGAGTGTATACAGCGGTTTCCGGAGGTGGCGGTGGCAGCGATGGGGCAGGTGGGGGTGGAGTGGATTCGAGTGCCCTGAGGAGGCATTAGCATGGACGGGTCATTACATCAGGGATGGCAGAAGAGAGAAGAGAGCATCCACCGCTGAGCAGCCCATATCATTTACAGAGGCCATCAGGGCCCATACCACACTATGATATTCCTCGCACCATTTCCTCTGGGCCATCACTCATTCTTTTTTCCTCTCTTTCTCTCCATCTTTTTTTTTTTTTTTTAAATGAAGGAATTGCGATGCCAAGAGATTTTGCAAGTCACTCTGTGAACATTTGGAGTTTCACTTTTACTGCTTCAGTGTCCATGTGCTGGATGTTTATGTGTCTCTATAAAAGATATTTATTTTTTTTATAGAATATTTGTTATTTTTTTGCAGTAAAACCAAACAGTAATCACTTCAAATATAATATTTTCCTTGTTCAATTCTGATTATGATAAATGCAGTATTATTCTAACCTGTATAATTTCTATAAAAACTATTATCCTTTACATGAAAAGAATTAAAAAAGCAAAAAAAGGTCAATGAAACTGTTCCTGGAGAGAATTTTCTCCTTTCCAAATATAAACCCTGTCAGACGCAGGCGCACTCTTAATCAAGTACTTCTCTTAATTTATTCCTTCCCGAGGTTTTTATTAGTATGCTAGCTGTTGGCGAAATGATAATGACAAGGATGAGCTTTTTTTTTTTTTTTTTTTGCCAAAATCCCCTGTGATAAAAATACACAGCAAAAGCCCAGCAACCATGCTTAAAACAAGCCACGTGATTTCTACAGGGAAATGACCTTGGCCATTAAGCACACTCAACAATTTTGTTTAGTTTGGAAATGACAGAAATCAAGAAAAAAAAAAAATGTTGGGGTTGGGGGGTTGGAGTCTTGTTCATGGGATTATTTATTTATCAACTGTGCGACGTGTCACGGTCATAGTGTGGACAGTAAGGAGATGTTCACGTCTCTGACCTAATTTTTTGGGCTCAGTGTGCTGATATTTACATGCATATGATGTTAGAACGTCCAAGACATAGATGTACACATAGACATGAACATCCCCTGTCTATGGGTTCTGCTTTTTTGGCAAAAAAAAATTACACTGTGGGCAATAAAATACACTATATGGATAAAATACTTAGGACAACAGACTTTATCCAGCCATATCTGGTACTTTTCCAAACTGTTACTAAAGAATTTGTATTGAACCAGGAGACCCAAACCTGTTCCAGCATGAGAATATCCCTGTGCTCAAAGCTAGTTTCATGAAGGTCTGCTCTACATGGGTTGGAGATCTCTTGCTATAGAGCTCCAAACACATTTGGGATGAGTGAACACTGACCCCAGGCCTCCTCACCTTCTCACCTACATCAGTACCAGACTTTACTAACACCCTTGTGTTTGAAAGAATCTTCATAAAATCTATAAAAAAAAATAATAATTTAAAATAAAAATCTAGTGGAATTTTTAAAATTTTTACATTTATGACATTTGGTGTGGCTGGGATTTGAACTTATGACCTTCTGGACCAAAATCCAATGACTTAACCTATTGTTAGTGAAGCAGCAAATGGTGACTAAATATAGAATAGTTGTTGAAAAGTACACAATCTTATACTCGGTGTCCACAAACTTTTGACCCGCATAGAGTACCTAGTGTTGTTTTTTATTTTGCCACCCTTATACCGGGTTTATACCGACAATCTGAACTTGCCCTGATGTATGATATCACCTGGATCCTGTATATAGAGTAGGAACTGCTACTGTAATCATAACCACTGTCCCGTGTTCATTTTCCAGCCTCATGACTTCTCAGGAAGTTTTTCTTTGCCACTTTAATCACTATGGTTTAAAAGTAATGTTTCTCTCAAGAAATGTTTTTACATGCACTAAAAACAATGACAAAACAACAATTATTTCAGATTCAGACCAGAGATCCAGATCTTGACCCAGAATAATAAAATATCTCTAAATAAAGCGCAGTTGAGAAAGAATGGGTCAAAGTTAAAATAGAAATAGAAAGGAATTAAAATGGTGGCAAAAAGGTTATGTAAATGTAGTGAAAAAAAAAAAAAAAAAGTTTGAAATGCATATTTAAATCGTGAATATTTTATGTATGCACTCGCAGCCCAGCTTTATGTCTCTGAAGGACCGTAGGTACATAACAGGAAGAGCTTTTTCTTCGTGGGAAAGGCTGACTCTGAGCGGCCCGAGCCAGCAGAGATGCACCTAAGAACCCAGCCGGCTGAATTTGTTTGACTCGGGTAATTGAAAGTGTTTTAAACTATTATAGCAACTTGCCGGCTTGTTTAAGTGCCAAGCTGTCTGTCAAACGTACGAGGGTGGAAAGCATGGGCCTGTCACCCTGTCAGTCAATGGAAACAAGAAGTGTCGGCCTAATGGATTTCTTCACGCGCACGTCGGCTTGGCGGCAGAAGTAAAATCAATGTGTTGTCATGTGTGAGAGCAGGGCATCAAACAGGCAGGTGAATTGGAACTGTAGTTTAGTTGTAACGTCTACATTTGCCGGCCGTGAGACAGACAGATGCTCGGGCTGCCGGGCTCGCTGTGCCGTTCAGGGCCTTTTGTTATGATTGCCAGTGTGAGAGGGGTGCCTGCCCTTTAATTTCTCCCTGTTGTGCAGCGCCGGTTTTGTCCCGTAGTGTGACAGTAAATGATTGTGCAGCAAATGCACAAGCCAGCCATCACAACGCTTCTATTGGTTGGACATATATGTTTTAAAAGCAAATAAAGTATAGGAGAAAGACTGTAATGCTCCGATTAATGGAGCCTAAGTCTAAAAGCCTGTAGATGATGCAAGCTGCTAGGTGTTTAAAAAAAGGCAGGACAACTCTGAAAGCCAATACTTTGAAACCGAAAACTGTAAGAGGGGTTCAACTTCGCTAAAGTGTTACATTTACATCCGGTGAGATGTTGCTGAGGTTGTTCAGTGTGTTGTTCTAAAGATGATGATCTGAAGATGAAGAACTTTTTTGGCACCTGGTTTGAAACTGAATTTAATACACGGGTATTCGTTACGCTTTAGATTTCTCTTAAATATACCAAATAAATCATGAGTGTAATCAAGGCTTTGCCCGAAATGTTTTGGCTGGTTTGCTAAATTCAGCTTTACATTGTCTGAATACTGTCTGGTTTTGGGCTCATGATATACAGTATGTAATAGATATAATCAGTGTTTAACTCATTAATATCATTCTATTAATAGATCAGTGTGCTGAGAGTCACATTAGAGTCTTTTAACATAAACTGAGTTGATTAAGCAACAATGATAATAGAAACAGCCATAATAATTCATAGTTCTTTGAATACTTAAGTACATTTGAAGGCAAAATCTTTTGTACTTTTACTTAAGTTAAAGTTTAAAGGGACACTTTTACTTTTATGGGAGTAATATTTTACCAAGTGTCTCTACTTTATATCAGTAGAGTAGTAATGTTCTACCCATTCTATCTATGTGCAATATTTCAAAGCTGCTGAATTGATTGAGTCCCACAATCCCACAATCCCACGCTGAGTTATCGAGGTTGTTCAGGCAGCGCAAGGTTCCTGTGTCATCCTGAACTGCTCATTAGCAGGTCTTTTCTGTATTCGTCAAAGGCCAGTGCTCTTAAGTGTGTAATTATCAGTTTGATTTTTTCCACTTTAAAGAATGTTAAGACTCTAGGTGACTTTGGGCCACGACTGATTTCTCTGAGAGCGACACGAAACTTTTGCTATGTTTCCACACGGACGGTTTTAATTGCCAGATGTGCGCATCATGGCGGATTTTGGTGCTTGATTTGAGACTTCAGCAAACAAATTTTCAGTGATTAAAAACAGTTTTTTTCAATGGAGTTTATTATTATTTTTTTAAATGAATAAATGTGTGTGGGTTTAATTTCGCCTCTTCTATATTTATCTAAATATAGTTTTAATAAAAACAGTCAAATAAATACAATTAGTAAAGATTGAACTTGTGGTAATGCTTAAATAATGCCTTATTTTTGACAGCCCTAATATATATATATTATACTTTATAGTTCTACTTTGTACTACTATTATACTTTTTATACTTCATATATTTATTAATTACATTTTTTATATTTATATATAAAAATATAAATTATATATATATATATTATATATTATATATTTCATTTTACATGTTGGACAGTCGTAATAAGCATTTTACTGCATGTCGTACGCTGTATGAATGTGTATGTGACAGTAAAATCGTGATTTGATTTGATTAAGGCCTGTTCAATAGGGTCAGAGTTCCAAAGCAGGAGATCTTCTACACCTTCGAATACATGTTAAGCAGATCTTAATGGAGTTTGCTTTGTGCACAGGGTTATTGTAATGCTGGAACAGGTTTGGCTCTCCTAGTTCAAGTGAAGGGAAAAAGTGCAGGGTTTTTCTCTTCATGCAGAGATGTCCTATACAAGTGTATGCTTTCAAACTTGTGCTAACAGTTTGAAAAGAACCACATATGGCCTAAAAAAGTCAGTTTTTTTGTGTATAAAGTGAATGTTGCTCAGCCACAAAAAAAGTAAAGAATTCAAATGGTGTATTTTTTGAGGTCATTTTTATTGTCTGGTAACATGCTGAGATTTAAACACTATTGCTGTCGATCCATATTCCCATATTTGCTTCACCTCCTTGTGTTGCTGCTAATGGTGCTTTATTTACTTTCTCTCCCTAATGTGGGTCACACTGAGCCGCTGTTCTCCTCGCCGCCTCGCCGTGCCTCCTGGTGCACCAGTACTGTGATTTATGGCTGACGGGTTGCGTTTCCCCACCGAGAGAGATCCACCATGTTGTCCCGTGCTGCGCTAGCTAACTGCCTACAGACGGGGCCTGTCTCTTTTGAGCTTAGCCAGGCCTGTCTGAAAACCAATCAAATTATTTCATCGTGTTGAAAATGAAAAGCTGTAATTATTCATAATTGAGCTTCAGATATTTTTTTTCCCCACCTTTCCTCACATTTTTTCCCCCTCTTGTTTCAGAAGTTCATTTGGTAACCTAGTTGGAAAAAAAAAAAAAAAAAAAAAAAAAAGAGAGAACAATTTTGTGTTCATTTTGAAATAAATTACACTCGACATTTGACAGCGTTTTTTTTACTTCGCTTTGATATTCCGGAGCGAGCGCACCATGATTATACGCTGTGCTGCTTCTTCTTAAACTTCGGTTGCTTTCTCGGTTCGAGCGGTCCTGTAACATCTCCAGATGAAAAAGTAAAGAATTCTGACAGGAAATCGCCGGAGCTTTGTTTTGACTGCTCTCGCTCCTCGCAAATTTTGATCCAAGCAACTAATTTGTCCAACATCTCTACCGCGGTTTTTCCCCTCCCTCCCTCTGCCTTTTATTGTAAACTTTCTCAGGCAAGTAGTGTGTTTAGTAACATCTCTTATGACTAATGGTGGCTTGAGACATTTTCAATTTTCACTCAACAAAAAAAATGTTGGAACTACATAGACAGTGGTGCTGGTTCTTTATTTGGGATAAATTCCAGTCTGAGACTTTTTTTTTTTACTGTTTCTCACTGTTTCTCACTGTCTAGATATCAACAGTGCATTTAAGATATTTAGCTTATTCTAGGTCATGCAATAGAACCTAACTCAGAATTATTTCTGTCTGATTTAGAATTAGTGGTACGTGCAAAATTTTTAGATTTAATCCGATTGTTTTTTCACTTTATATTTGTACTTAAACTTATGGGCAATAAACATACACATTCTTTTATACAACCATATCACCACTTTATCTGTGTAATTCTGCTTTGAGATAAATATTTATTGTAAAATACATGTTATACATAAAATGCTCTACAAATAAAATGAATCGAACTTGTGACTGACAGCATTCTATAATTCAATTCAATTCAATTCAATTCAATTCAATTCAATTCAATTCAATTCAATTCAATTCAATTCAATTCAATATAGTTTTAGCTGTAGAGCACTTTTAACAATGAACCTTGTCTCAAAGCAGCTTTACAGAAGTAAAGAGGTGATAAAGTTGTATAAAAGTGTTTATACTTTTAGTTTCTTATATGTTTGTTCCTTATAATTTTAAGTTTATTCTTAATGAGTGGTGACCTTGGAAAGAAAAAACTCACTGAGATGGCATGAGGAAGAAACCTTGAGAGGAACCAGACTCAAAAAGGGAACCTCAACCTCATCACCAAATATCCATTCATTACAATTCCATAATTGTTGAGGTGTTCAGTGATGGACACTTAAATGCAGAACAGTTCATTCAAAACTGTTCTCATAAACCAGCAGACTGATGATATAAATTCCAGTCTAAATCCATCCTCAAAGTTCCTGATTTACTCAGGAACTTTATGGATCTTTATACTGTTCATTTGGAACCATTCTTAAATAAGAGTAATTGACTGTTTTAGATGGGCAAAGCAAGCTAAGAGGCTAATTCAGACTTACTGTTAGGACAACATTCCTAAAGAGATGACTGCAGAAAATATTTTTTTGCTCAGAAGATGTTGATTTGAATTGATTTTCTCTAACAGCAGCTCTGCAAGGTTTACATTCATGCACTCATTTACATTTTTGCACACAGGAGGGTCTTGAGAGTCAAGTTTCCATTCTTAGGTTTCCATTTAAAAAACACCACAACCTGGGTGCAAGTACTATGAATCCGCGACCCAAATTACGGATAAGCGGGAGAAAATGAATGAATGAATGAATGAACACAACCTGGGTTTTTTTTTTTTTTTTATCATTTTAGTGAGAAGAATGAATAAAAATGAAATGCTGGTGAGCAGAAATGGGAAGTAATGAAGTACAAATACTTCCTTAATGTACTTAAATTGATTTTTCTGGTATCTTTACTTCACTATACATTTGTTTTAGAAAACTTTTTACTTTCACTCATTACATAAAAAAACAAATCTGTACTTTCTACTTCTTACATTTTTAAATCAGACTCGTTACTTTAGTTTTATTCTATTTGGTGGCACGATCGATATTTTTCTTCTCTTTGAGTGGTTTTTAGCCCATCAACCTGTTTCTTGTCAATGTGTGGCTTTTTCAATCCACCACTGGTGTATCATTTCTTGGCTCTCAATCACCACAGACTTAGACCAATTTATGAAGCTCACAATGAGACACAGGAGACAGTAAGAAGTCGGGTTAATGTGGATGAGACAGAGGGAGTCAGTGATGTAAATATTCCTGATCATCATCATCTTTTCTCTGCTTGTGTACTATATGGTGGATCTTCAGCCTGGAAACATCAAATAGATAACAACATTTGAAATGATTTTGTATTAATATATTAATATAATGTGAGGTAATAATGACTTTTTACTGAAGAACATATCAGAGCCCAAACTTCTTTACTTTAACTTGAGTGAAAAAGTGCAGTCAGAACTTTTACCAGAGTCTTTTAAAACATGAGTATCTGCACTTTTACTTGAGTGAAGGATGTGTGTGCTTTTGCCACCTCTGCTGGTAAGGGAATGAGAGTTTATAGCTGTCTTAAGTGATAACAGGAACCTACTTGTTCTATGAAGGTTCCATATGAATTATATGGACAAAATTATATGGACATCCCATTCCAAGTTGTTCCACTAGATTTTGTGGAAATTTGTGTGAAATTCATTCAGCCTTTAGAGTGTAAGTAAAGTCAGGTACTTACTGTATACAGGTGAGGTGAGGAGGCCTGGGCTGGGATCCAGTCAGTGTAAAAAAATTCATCCCAAAGGTGCTCAATAGGGTTGGAGCTCTACAGCAGGAGGGCTTCCACTCCAAACCATATAGATCTTCATGACTTGGCTTTGTGCACACGGGTATTGTCATGCTGGAACAGGTTTGCATCTCCTAGTTCAAGTGAAGGGAAAATTTAATGTGACCACATCCAAAGACGTCCTGTACAAGTGTGTGCCTCCAACTTGGTGCTAACAGTTTGAGAAAGGTACCCCTTAACTTTTCTTCTTCATCAGCATTACATTTCAAAGCCTGGTTTTACACCTTAATCCATTCTCAGTATTCCAGCAGAACTTTGTCATTAAATTGGCACCTGCTAACAGCACGTGGCACACTGGATGTCCTTAAGAAGGCCAGAGGAGCTAAACAGAGAGCTCTGAAGCTCTGGCAAGCTGAGATGTGGTAAATGTGACAGTGTGCCGCGGGTGTTTCTGCAGCTCTTCTCCTGCCTGTCTGGCCACATCATGCTGCTGGTGGCTGCACAGCTCTAGCAGAGGGCTAGCTGGTGCTGTCTCACCACGATCCATCTAGCAATGTTTGAACAGGTCCTGATTTTTATGTCCAGACCAAAAATCCAGGAGTGATTTACGCCTAGACATTTGTGCTTTATTGTTCTCATGGGCCGAGCCACGTTGTGAGAGCGTTTGAAACGAGCAGCTTTTGCTCTGAACTAATCGGATCTTTTAGAGGAGTAGAATCACGGAGTGCTAACTGTCTGTGCTTTTTCTCAGCGTGCTCCCACAGCGCTGACGCCGTGCAGCAGTGGGTTAGGTATTATTAACATGCGTATCAGTGTCACGTTCACAGCGCTGGCCTTGAAGAGAAAATGAGGTGTTTTTGGAATGCCTGAACAGATTAAATTTAGTAGGGAATAGATTTCACAGCACAAATACTGTATAAGCTAAGCAATGTCAAGTAAATAATTTTATTCACAGGCAACAGCCTCGGAGCTCCATGGTCCTGGTTCGATCTTGAGCTCAAGCTGTCACGGGGGGGATTTTCACATGTTCTCCATGTGGGGTCTCTGGTATCTTCCTACCACCACAAAACACCACAATGGGTTAGCAAGTTGGCCTTTGATGAGATGTCTTTTTCCCTCCTTATGCTTCAGAATTCCCAGTTTAGACTCCAAATAATCAATATGATTATAGCATATACCATTTGCTAAATTGATGACATGTGGAACATTTAAGACACTTCTTATTCGTTTTATGAGGATGGATGACAGAAAAAAATATGGATTGGATAATTAGAGGAACCACAGAGAATAGTATTATGAACTGCTCTGTTTCTTTTCTATGCAATTATGTTATTTTATAATATATATATATATATATATATATACATATATATATATATATATATATATATATATATATATATATATATATATATATATATATATATATATATAT
>NC_139594.1:18609899-18677399 GCF_946808225.1 Silurus aristotelis
TCTGAAAACAATGAAAAGTTCATTTTTGGTCCAAGCTACAGAAGTAGTTTCTTTAGTAAAGGCACAAATATAACATAAATATATGTCAATATATGACATAAAATGCATATTACCATTGTGACCCCGTCTTGATTTGAGACAAAGTACAGTACATTTCTATTCTGATTCGAACAAAACCCTGTACTGTACATTATTAATTAATACTGCTTGCACTTTTTTTTGTCCCTTGTCATTTGCACTACCATTTTACTTGCCTTATACCTTCACACTGCCTCTGTCTTTGTATAGTCTCCTGACGGTGACTAAATATTTTTTTTACCTCCATTCTCTGTCTCTGTTGAACTCTCACTTTGTACTGAATTATATATATATATATATATATATATATATATATATATATATATATATATATATATATATATATATATATATATATATATTGTTCTAAGACCCCAGTGAGTTTTGAAAATCTGTGAATTTTGGAGGCATCCCCAAACCCCCTATGGTACCTTAGTGAATTCATCTAGACAATATGTCACTTTAATACAATAATGTTTTTAAAATGTTTTATTAAATTTGTTAGTGAAAACAGTTCAAAATGTTAATGTTCCTGAACATTTGGTCCCACTGCGGATTACCACAAATTTTAAGATAATCCACAACTTGCTGTTAGTTATGTTCCAAAGTAGAACCTGCGAATTATCGGGGGTTTACTTTATATATAAATATTAAATACACTTTTTTAATATATTAAATTGAGTAATTAATTAATTTGGCACAAATCTAATTGATTTAATAAAACAAACCCAATTACAATAAATGAAATACAATTTAATATTTGACATTTGTTAGACCCCATTTGGCTAATACAGATGTGAATATAAATGTGTGTGTTTTAGATGTAATTTTCTAAAGATATAATCTACTTAACTGTTCTAATGTTCTATTTCAGCATCTTTTAAAAAATGTTTTCACTCCTTCCATTCTTCATTTATTCACTCCCTCGATATGCAGAATTGTCAGGATTTTCTCAATTTAAGAGAAATTCATGAAACTAGACATAAAACGAAGAATCCATATCTTGAATATATATTCCTGCTTAGCGGCTAACGCTAGCGCTATGGACTTTTTAGCATTTTCAAGCATGCATAAACAAATCGTATTTCCGGTATGAAGTAAGTTGCCACAATGACATTGCACTCTAACTCTAGTTTCTTTTTTTACACCTCTGGCATTGTTGTGTATTTTTTCAAGTTTAATAATAAAACAAAATGCTCTTAAATTGCGAGGTGAAGACTTTGTACTACACTTGTACTAAACTGGAAGCCCTCTACCAAAAACAAATACAATATATATATATATATATATATTGCCTATTACATTCTGCACCACTGTTGAGGAGATCATTAAGGGTAGATGAAGTGAAATACTAGGTGTTCTGTGCATAGGTCCAGTGCTTGATGTTCTTCTAATTAAGAGACCTGTAGGAAAAAGCGTTTCCTCGATCAGTCCATTGTTATAATTGATAAGATCCTTCATTATGTTCTTGCATATGTATTAGACAGAGTGGAGATAATCATGTTTTAAAAGTTGAAGTTCTGACTACACTTTTTAATCAAGTTAAAGTAAAGAAAGTTTGGGTTCTGACATGTACTTAAGTAAAAAGTAGTCATTACTACTACCTGTTCATTCTTTTTGAATAACCCTGTACATTAATACATAAGAATTGTGTTACCTAATGAATGTATCCATGCTAAACATCCACCATATTGAACACAAGCAGAGAAAAGATTATGATCAGGTGATCAGGAATGTCTCTGTTCTCAGTCATATTTACATCACTGACTCCCTCTGTCTCATCCACGTTAACCCCAGACTTCTAGTTGCCTTCTGCCACGCTTGTTGTTAGCTTTATAGTCTAGCCTATGTCTGTGGTGCGTAAGCCACGCAATGACAAGAAATAGGTTGATGGATAGATTTCCACCTCTGGTTTCTGTATACATTCAGAACATATTGGCTGTTCAGTCAAATATGACATACTGCTATTTAGTAATATCTGTAAAACCGATTCTAAAATCTTGTGTTTTTACATTACAGCAATGGCACCAGCCACATCTTGATGTCACAGCAAGTGGTATTTGGCACGCCGATGGTGGAAGGGGGTCGGCTGGTTGCTTTGACAGGACTAGCAAATTGACGGTCCTGTCTCATTTAGGGCTGGGGAGTACAGAAGGGGCACGGTTGGTCTAAATGCCTGGTGACTGGGTATTATATCAAAGCACCAGGGGGGTCAGCCACTCAGCCTTCCACACATTCCGGCCCGTAATGGCCAGGGTCTTAAATCAACAGCCGAGCTTGTAACAACATTTCAGCCAGTGTTATTCCTCAGGCAATTAGGGCCTTCAGAGAGGCAGTGTCTCTCTGTCTTGCGCCTCTTTTGATTTTCGGTTCAGACTGTAGGAGAGTTCGTTTTTCTCCTTCTAATTTTTCCGCCTTTGAAAATTGGGCTTCTAACCTTACACTTGCTGAAGTGTGTGGGCTAGTCATGTTTAGGTCATCTCCAATACTTTAGCTGCAAACCTACAGTACAGCTTTACGGGATCTTCTGAGTTGAAAGCTTCAGGAAAAAATGCATGGATTATCAGTGGTAGATGTATTTTCCTGAGGTTTTCTTGCATACAATCAGGACGTGTTTTCTTAATCCTTTGCGATAGCGTATGAACATGATCCCCATGTCACACTTTTGGATCTCAGATGTCATAATGTCGGACTGTACGACGGTCAAAAACTGACACCCACAAGAAAAGGACTCGTTTTAGGTCATCGATCCATGACACGTTCAGACCTGCCTTTACTTGCTAACTGTAGCTAGCAGCAAACAAAAACAATTTGTATTGTCAATTTTGTTCATGACATGCCTTGATAACAAAAACATCATACAAAACTTTTCTAACAAACGTTTCTCTTCTTGCTATAGTGTCCACCTTAACGTTTTCCCTCAGGTGGGATGAAGGTCGTCGTAGGAAAGTCACACCGCAAGAAAGAGTTCTAGCAGAATTTTATCGGAGGAAAACAATGAAATTAACAATTAAAACTAGCGATCAAAGACGAGGAATTTTAGCCTTGGATTTTAGTAATTCAGAAAAAAAAATGTGTCTCTTTGACCAAAAATCGCACAGGCTTTACTTGGGTCATGACTCTGGTTGATAGAATTCAAAATCTTTTTATGTATATGAGAGATAAATAGAATGGTAAGAGAGAGAAAACTGGGTGTGTATAGTCAGTATAATCTGTATAGTCTGTGTGGTCATGGATTTCCTTCTATTTGAGCTCATTTAAAAGAAATTCAGACTCGGAAAACCAAGCTGGTGTTAACAACAGTAATTACCTGCCTCATAAGATGGGAGAAAAGAGGAGGGTGGGGGGTCTGTATGGGTGTGCGTTCGTATGAATGTGGATGTATACATTAGATATACAACATCACCGTAAAAGTTTCCCACACTCCAATTTTTTTTCCGATGACCCCGGGATGCACTACACACTTATGGAAATCTCAGCCCAGGTAAATAACGAGACAATTATCTCTCTCACATGAGCTATCCTTTTCATGTTTACTGCCTCCTTCTCCCTCCCCAATCTACTCCATGTCTCTGATTTTTTTTTCTTCTTCTCTCCTCCCTTGAAGTCTCATGGACCTTTGAAGTTAAGTGATGAGGGTAAGTTAATTATCTCCATTATACTAGACCAACTGCAGCCAGCCCAATCCAGCCACGGCCCCTCTCTCTCCTTAATTAAACAGAGAAGGAAGCTCGGCCTGTCAGCACCATTTAAAAAGAGACTCGGCACTGCAAACACACAGACAAAGAGAGAGAGAGAAAAAAATGGACAGTAACAAAGAAAGGAAAAAACTGAGAAAATGAATATTGTAGCACTAAATGAATAAAATACAATCTTGTTCTCATGTGAGCTCTACATTTATTTATTTTTGTTCAAGAAGGGGAGCAAATATGGTATTAGATGGATGAGTGAAAGATTTATTAGATCCACGTTGCAACAAATCATACAAATAGTTAAAAATATGATGGATGGATGGATGGATGGATGGAAGAATGGATGGATGGACGAATAAGAAAAAAACAATAGGAAAGTGATAGATAGATAGATAGATAGATAGATAGATAGATAGATAGATAGATAGATAGATAGATAGATAGATAGATAGATAGATAGATAGATAGATAGATAGATAGATAGATAGATAGATGGATGGATGGATGAATGAATGAATGAATGAATGAATGAATGAATGAATGAATAGGAAAGACAAACTAATAGATTATAAAACTTGTGATTAGTCTGTAGGAAGGAAAGGCTAGTACACATGGGAGGTTCAAAAAAGAAGCACATCCATCTAAAGTTTTTAAATAAAGTGTATTTGCAGTGGACATTTTTATGGACCGTTCAATCATTGGTGAACAAATCTAACCAGCACTCAGATGAAGAACAGAGGAAGCCTCAGGTCTTCCCAAACCAAGGACAAGAATCTCAATTTTGCTACATGGATTCTAAGATGATGGATGGATGGATGGAATAAAAAAACTAATAAATAGATAGATAGATAGATAGATAGATAGATAGATAGATAGATAGATAGATAGATAGATAGATAGATAGATAGATAGATAGATAGATAGATAGATAGATAGATAGATAGATAGATAGATAGATAGATAGATAGATAGCTTTTTAAGACCCAAGTTGTAACAATTCATGCGAATTGTTAAACATAAGCAAAAAAAAAAGATGCTTTTTTAAATGATTAAAGTGCTTCTTTGTAATAAATAGCTTGTGATTAGTCTGTAGGAAGAAAAGGCTAGTTAACATTTTTCTTCCCAACCTACAAAGAATGCAAATGGATTCTCCAGGGTGCAAAAGTTACCCTTAATGTCCAATTATGTATCTTATGATGTTCTTCTACTTTTAGGTCGAGCAAAATAAAGGTAGACGGAACCTGAAAAAAAAAGTTTAGTTCCTTTCATGGCGCTATAGTCCAAGAAATGTAGCGATCTGAGTTAGCCAATATCATCTAATGTTCTTAGGACAAAGCCTTGGATCATTTTCGGATCCTCACGGTAATGTTTTGCTCGGAGGAATCCATCATGGCAAGCAATGAGGTTATAGAAATAACAAGATAGCGCGAAAGAAATATGAGCCCATTCCCAACAACGTGGATAGAGATCACAGCACGAGATTAGAACCAAATCCAAAGGAGTTGTAACAAGGAGATTCGACTGCATGGTGCAACTGCGGAGTGGATTTATTATTTATTAAAAAAACAGTACCTGTGCAAACTTAGTAGGAAAGGAAGCGTGGAAAGTAAATCGGAAAAAGCAAATGAATTCAAAACAGATTCCTGAAAAGTGATGGGTTTTAGTGCAATTCCTGAGAACCAGCTTCCCATAATGCTCAGGTCATTCTCGAGCTTTGTGACTTGGATTAGTAGAAGCGAAACATTACAACACATTTAAATGCAGTTAAAAACATCCACTTGAAAAAAAAAAATCTAAATCGCACTTCTTGCCAGAAAAAAGGTTTTAATGGAATGTGATTGGTTGGTAATTATGTGTTTACCAATAGGAATCAGCTAATTATATTATTCACACAACATGAAGTTACTGTTATTGCTTTATTACTTTTATAGCACTTAATATCTAAGATAGATAGATAGATAGATAGATAGATAGATAGATAGATAGATAGATAGATAGATAGATAGATAGATAGATAGATAGATAGATAGATAGATAGATAGAGTCATATGTGATTCTTCCTAAAATGTAAAAATCTTACATGAGATGCTCTAGCATTACATTTTACATTCACTTGAACTAGAAGACCCAAACCTGTTCCAGCATCACCTCATCTACATCAGTACATCAGTTATTAACACCCTTGTGGCTGACTGAGCACAGATTTCCACAGAATCTAGTGGAACATCTTTCCAGAAGAGTGGACCTCATTATAAGAGCAAGTGGGGACTATTTCAGATGTCAGATGTCGAAGTTAGATGGACACTTTATAATTTCACACCTTCGACTTTCATTTGCCCACAGAACCTTTGGTCCCTAATACACCCCTAAAACTGTTATAAGTCCCGTACCTGCGGCCGCATCGCTACGTTTTCTGTTGAACAAACTCCGCGGCTCACGTTCTGTGTATTTATCTTGAGTGTAATTTAACGTTCCTTTTCCTCCACGCACACAGGGAAGGCAGTGTCGCTGAAGACCTCCCCGTTTCCGATTGTTCTCAGAATAGTCTAATTGCAAAAAATTAACTTGTCAAGAGCTCACATGCCAGTGACCTAAAATGGAGCGGCGAATCCACTCGGTTTGTTTCCATCTCCCCATCTCTTTTGCACAATCACTCACTCACTCTCTCTTTTCTTTTTTTTCCCCTACCACCTCTGTCTCATTTTCTCTAGTCTCTGTTTATACCTTTTATTATTTTTCTCTCTCTCATCGCTTCCTCTCTCTCTCTGCACTGGGCTCAGTGGGGGATCCAACGGTTTCCCTGAGCCGAGGCACCGGGGCGAGCAATTAAAATGGAAAATGACAGCATGAAGTATGATGATTACTGTTATACAAAAAGGCACATTTATGAATTTAGCAGATAACTGTCACTTTTCCCCCAGCTGTTACTCGCTCCGTACTTTGTTAACTTAATGTCTTCGGTGATGCTCACCCGAGGAGAGGGCCAGAGTTGTCTTTTTAATTACCGTGACACTTGACACTTTTTCAACTAGTTCTTAATTTCCTGACAAATAGCACTTTTCAGAGGAAGGAAAAAAAATGAGGACATAAGAAGAACAAGAGAAAGAAAAAAAAACGAGAGAAATGAGTCACATTTGCAGCTTGGCGAAGATTTTAACACAAGCTGTGTTTTTTTTTTGCCGCTTTTGTTTGTTTATTTATTCGAATGTCTTTTGTACTCTCTTTGCAAAAAAAAAGAATTCCAGAACCTGTTAATGTAAAACAAAGCGAGGCGACGAGGAGGTGTAGCGAGCAAGAAGGCAGCGCCGTCAAAAAATCTCCCGAGTGCTAACGTCGGTTCATCTGCCATCTGGGCTTTACTCGTCTCGAGAACTGCGAGCAAAAAAATTCAGAAATAGTGCTGCCTTATGTGTCAAGTCTATTTTTTTTATTATTATTAATGATGGGGACGTATGGACAGAATCCTTCCAGTTTAGCCATCAAGGCCGGAGCAAAGCAGACACGCAGGCCTGTGGCTCCAGCAGTCTGGCTCCACTCTGTAAAGAGATCCACTCTCTTTAGAGACCGGCCCGATCAATACGGAGACAGGGAGACATATTTCTGGAAGTTTCCATGTCTCTCTTTGTGTCAGGGGGATTGCACGGAGATGGATGGACCGACCTGGCTTCTCTGACACTTGGGTGGGGAGACACACTGGACACAAAGTGCAAGAGGAGGAGGACAGAGTAAGACGTACTCCTGTACGAGTCTATGTGTCACTGTGACTCCATCTTGTTTTATTTTTAATGACATTCATTATTAATTGCATTGTTGGGATAATAAAGATAATAAAAAGAAAGAGAAAAATGTTTAAGCCTATTTGTACATTTTTGTCTTGCAAAATATCTTTCGGTTTTGAACATCATAATCAGTTCCTCATTCTCAAGGTCACAGTGGTCTGTAGACAAACAGATTTTTAATCTCTTAAGTAAATAATAAAAAATAGACGAAATACATAGAGTATTTTGAAGACATTAAGACATTTTACACTGTTCTTCTCCTTGTACTGTAAATGCAGTTTTTCTTTGACATTTTATTCATTTTATTAAGGATTTATTAAATAGCCCAAATGGCTGGCGATACTATCGTCTAGCCAGATGTCTGTAATGCTATTCACTGTTACTAACACCTTTGTTTTGTATTGGTACAGACGTCGCACCTCAACGGGTCGGGTGAGAATATTGTTTAAATGGTAATTATGGTCACATAAACCTTCGGGTCAGAGATGGTCCTTGATGTCCCTCTGCTGCTCCCATACTATGATTGATTAAAGGTTATTCACCTGAATTTCTAAGCAAACTACATAATAACTATTGTGATATTGAAGCCATTTTATGGATGAGCTCCTTCTGATAAATCTTAGAGTGCAATCTGGGTTGAGATACATTATTACACATGGTTCTGTGAATTGGTGCTTCACATAAAAAAGGATGCGTGGGGATAAAAAGGCATTGTGAATGTCCTGTTGTCGTTTTGCTCACCGCCGCGTTTACACATGCTATACCATGCTTTAGATACAAAACAAGATCCATGCAAGTTGCTACTCATTTTACTTCCTTCCATCACTTGATTAACCCATTGCCACTCCTGTATCGTGGGTGTGTTTTTGGACATCCTGGTCATCTGATTGAACTCATTGGATGCTGGTCATTCTTCTACTCACAGATGCATCTATTCTGGAGTCTTGATAAACTAGTCAACTCTCTTTATTTCTCTTCCTCGCTCTATTGCTCTGTCATGGACAGCTATGGGAACTACCATCAAATAGCCGAACTTCATGAGTCCAGAGGGGCTGATAAGCACGGATGAATTCATCTCCTAATCATCAGCTCCTCTTCTCATCCAGCAGACCATATTTCACATTTAAACACACATTTGATTTGGAACTACAAAACTGTACTGTGTTTCAATTGATAGATAGATAGATAGATAGATAGATAGATAGATAGATAGATAGATAGATAGATAGATAGATAGATAGATAGATAGATAGATAGATAGATAGATAGATAGATAGATAGATAGATAGAGATAGAAAAATAGATACGTAGCAGCAGTGTTGCTTGAGAGAACACACTTAAAACACAGATTAGCAAGGACAAATCGATCTACATATCAAATATTTAAGTGTCACTGGTTTATACAGTACATGAATCAATATCTTATCGATGTTTCTGTATGCAACTGCATATTTTAATAAAGATTTTAATATAAAATGGGTAGATAGGAAGCATGTATGCATTGCAACTTTATTTATTTAAATTATTTATATATATATATATATATATATATATATATATATATATATATATATATATATATATATATATATATATATATATATTTATATGTATGTATGTAATTATTATTGCTATTATCTCGCAAAAAAAAATAAAAATTCGAACTGACAATGAGATGCAGAGTTCACACACTATACTGTAAACTAAAAAAAACCCATTTGATTCAGTCCACGCCCATTTCAGGTTTAAACCAGAATGCAGATGCACCTAGGATTATCTCCATTATGTTCAAATTGTATGCAGCTGCACATCATTTCTTCAAATATTTCTGTTTTCTTAATATTTCACAGGACTGGTCCACTGGTCCTTTTTAAATCAGCTGCACAGTCTGAGCAATCCTTTCCAGTTTGTTATTATCTTTCTCCGATAGCTGCCTCTCTCTGCTTTTCTATTCCAGACAGATTCAACACAGTCTCAACTACCAGTAGGTACTTGTCAGTGCGATTCATCTCATGTCTCTGTATCCTTTCTTGTCGGCCTTCATCCCTCTCGTCCTCCCTCCCTCCATTCCTCCCTCCCTTCCTCCCAGGCTTCTTGCGTGTATGCCAGGGGAGTATCACTGCGCAGTTGTGGGTGTCAGGGTGAGAGTGTTGGGGTTTGATGTGAGGATGTATGCTGTCGAGAGGGATCATGTTGGGCTAGCGGAGCTGAGCTGCTTTGCCTTGCCCCAGGTCACCTTTCATGGGCAATTAGTGTCCTAACAGCATGCTGGTCACAAGTTGTCGGGTGCGCTTATCATGAAGATCAGCGCATATCAGTTTCTCCATCGTCTTCACTTCCACTGTCTCGCTCTGAAGCTCCCCTTATCGCCTGCGCCTGGCACCCTCGGTTAGCCCTCTCACTTGTAATACAGGCTGTAAGTGTATGTGTGTGTGCGTGTGTGTGTGTATGTGTGTATGCACGTGCACTAGTGTGTGTGTTTCTATTTAATCAGGCATATGGATTAAAATGTGCTTTCAAGTCATCTATGCAACATTTTGACTTTACGTTCCTGTCTCTCACCCTTACTTCTGAACAGCTGTATTTCATTTGTCTTTCATCCCACGGACTCACAATATCAAACTGACGGCGGCTTAACTTGAATCAAGTTGTGCAGTTTTACAATGTTCTTCGTAGAGACAGCGTCTGCGTGGACTACCAGTGAATATTAGTCATTCTGGGTAAACAAATCACAGATGGTTCTGTGCACTAAAGTCTTACTTTTGTGTGTTTTTGAGAAAAAAAGTGTAAAAATTTAGAGTCCATAATTAATAAAACAAATTTAAATAATAATTACAGAGCGTGTCAAAAGTGTGGAAACACAGGGTCTTTTACGGTTTGTTATGATGTTCCTTTTGTTTCTATGCAAGAAACAAGTGTGGTGGATTGAAAAAGTTTTTTTTTTTTATTTACTTTTATTTAATCTCAATATGGATGTTGTTTAAAGGTTGAATTTGAAAAGAATAAACCATAAACATATGTTGAATATTATTATTAATATTATTATTATTATTATTATTATTATTATTATTATTATTATTATTATTATTATTTATTTTTATTATTATTATTATTATCATTATTATCATTATTATCATTATTATCATTATCAGTAGTAGTGGTTCTGTGAGCAGCAGTATGGTTTCATGCCGAGGAAGAGCACCACAGACGCATTATTTGCTTTGAGAATGTTGATGGAGAAGTATAGAGAAGGTCAGAAGGTTTGCAGAAGGAAGTTGCATTGTGTGTGTGTGTGGATTTAGAGAAAGTGTATGACAGGGTGGAGAGAGGAGTTGTGGTATTGCATGAGTAAGTCAGGTGTGTCAGAGAAGTATGTGAGGGTGGTGCAGGACATGTATGAGGACAGTGTGACCGCAGTGAAGTGTGCAGGAGGAACAACAGACTGGTTCTAGGTGGAGGTTGGACTGCATCAAGGATTGGCTCTGAGCCCTTTTCTGTTTGCAGTGGTGATGGACCGGTTAACGAACGAGGTCAGGCAGAAGTTTCCCTGGACTATGATTCTTGCGGATGATATTGTGATTTGTGTTGGGAGTATGGAGCAGGTTGAGAAGAGCCTGGAGAGGTGGAGGTATGTGCTGGAGAGAAAGTCAATAAGAGTAAGACAGATTGCATGTGTGTGAATGAGAGGGAGGGCAGTGGAGTGATGCGGTTGCAGGGAGAAGAGGTGGAGAAGGTGGAGTTCAGGTACCGGGGCTTCCACAGTTGCAAAGTAATGGAGAGTGTGTTAGAGAAGTGAAGAAAAGAGTGCAGGCAGGGTGGAGTGGGTGGAGAAGAGCAATAGCAGGGGTGATTTGTGATAGAAGAGTATCTGCAAGAGTGAAGGGGAAAGTTTATAGGACTGTGGTGAGACCTGAGATGTTGTATGGTTTAGAGACAGTGGCATTGAGTAGAAGACAGGAGGTGGAGCTGGAGGTAGCAGAGCTGAAGATGTTGAGGTTTTTGTTGCGAGTTACAACGATGGACAGGATTAAAAATTAGTTTATTAGAGGGACGAAGTGAGAGAGGTGCGATTAAGATGGTTTGGACATGTGCACAGGAGGGACATGGGGTATATCGGTAGGAGAATGCTGAGGATGGAGCCACCAGGATGGAGGAAAAAAGGAAGACCAAGGAGGAGGTTTATGGAAGTCGTGAAGAAAGACATGCAGGTAGTTGGTTTGAAAGAGGCAGATGTAGAGGACAGAGCAGTATGGAGATGGTTGATCCGCTGTCGCGACCCCTAATAGGAGAAGCTGAAAGAAGAAGAAGAGTAGTAGTAGCAGTGGCGGGCGGTCCGGGCCAGCATATCCTTCTCTGCTGGCCTAAACATTATCAGAAGGACTGATCTAAATTTACAACCTTAATTCTGATATTAGTTTCATCACATTTTTGATTTCGCATTAATTTATTCTCAACAGTTTATTCTCTTTATTTCCTAGCGTTTCTCTCGGCTGCACTGCTTCCAGTACGTGTATGTGGATGTAAGATTTTTTGTACAATCAGATTTCAGCCTGTATGTGCTGCCATGTTAATCTAATCTGCCCAGGGCCTTCAAAGTCAGTACTGCTGGCCTTTTTACCTTAGAGAATATTACTAATAGGTCTGTTTCTTTAACCAATCAGATTTAATATTCGCCTCACAGGGCAGCTAGCTGGCCTAGAATAGCGTCACTATTTTTTCTTCCTCTAAATGGTTGGTCAGAGGGAAACTGTTACAGTCAAGTTGGACTGGCAAAACATGTCTGTAGCTCTGCACACATTAATACATCTGTGTTAGACTTTTTTACACCCACAATGGCTGACAAAGGAAGAGAGGCCAATTTGGTCTCGGACATACTTAAAAATAAATTTTCCTGAAAAGCTAGACATCGTGAGGAGGTCGGCCTGAAGCTAGCTAGCATGTCATAGCCCGGGAAAGGGTTTGTTCACCACTTCCAGACCAGTGAATACGAGCGGTACCACTGGATCACAGCCTCTGAGGAGCGCTGCACATTATGAGTCTGGATCTCTGGTGAGTAGGTTGTGTTTTATTTACATTTTTAATCATGTTATTAGACAAATATTGATTCTGAACTGCTCCAGATGATGTAGGTGCCACGCGTTCTTATATTGCATTTTTGTACAGTATTGATGGTTTCTATAATTGTGACGTGATAGTGGTGCTATGTAGAGGTGGATTAAGTCAGGTCCCCACTGAAGGCCCAGGTACCAAATGCACAGGCCGTCACTAAGTAGTGGTATTAATCAGCCTTACAGTTGAAGGATTTGGCTCTGGAATTAAGTCAGGAGTTTAAAATGTTTTCCTACTTTTTTTATCTCAAGTTCTTCAGGGTTTAATAAATCATCATCATTATCATCATCATCATTATTATTATTAATTAGCCTTATAACTTTTATAAAAATTTTTTACGTTCTCTTTTTTTCTGGGTTCTTCAGGTCTTAATAAAGAATTACTGAAACATTATTATTATGATAATTATTTATTTATTATTAATATATATATTTTTTGCATCATTATCATCATCATCATCATCCTCATCATTATTAATTTGCCCTATAGATGTAGGATTTTATCCTGGGCTTAGGGAAGGAGTTTTATATGATCTACCCTTTTTTACTGGGTTCTCGAAGACTTAATAAAAAATTACTGAAAGATTCTTCTTCTTCTTCTTTTCGTTTTATTATTATTATTATTATTATTATTATTATTATTATTATTATTATAACAGCATTATGAGCTTATTAATATCTATCTATCTATCTATCTATCTATCTATCTATCTATCTATCTATCTATCTATCTATCTATCTATCTAGGCTTAGATAGATAGACACAATACATCTATCTATAATAATAATTATTATTATAATAATTAATATTATTTTCACACTTGTCCTGTCATGTCTAAAACTCACCTGATAGCGCTTACTTTTTCAATTTTCTTATTTTTCTCTCTCTTTCTCTTTTTTTTTCTGCCAGTTTTCATGTTTTACTAATGTGACATGCAGAGTTCCTGCTGTCCCACTAGAATTGACGTGTAAGTGTGTGTGTCATGATGCCGGAGGTGACTGGTTCTGGCAGCATAGGTATGTCATTCCACATGATGTTGAATATGCCAGGATAGCATTTTGTCTTAGGTCAAACACACTCACACACACACACACACTCACACACACACACACACACACACACACACACACACACACGCATACACGCACACACGCACACACACACACACATACACACACACACACACACACACACACACACACACACACACACACACACACACACACACACACACAATTACTCTCTCTCTCTTTCTCTCTCTCAGCTCATTGGCAACATTACATTTCTCAGTTGGCTTGTTCACTGTCATCCACAGACATGGACACACATCTCCATGTTCTGAGAGCTGTAGACCAAAAGCACTAACTGAGCTACTCTCAGTCCTGGGACTTGATAGCAGAGCATCTAGAGATGCTTTTGCAGGTGCTCTTTCTCTGTGACACTGATTGTGTCCCTAGCAGATGTATGAGTGATCTGAACCCTGATGATGATGATGAGTGCACTATTTGATTCTCATGACAGCAGTCAGTAGTAGATGGACCAGTTTCCCAGGCAAATGAGATTAGCTTCTCCGTACATTTCAAATATTCAGTTCATTATGGCTCAAAGACCTATTGTGTGCCCAAAATAGATGATTTATCGACGTGCTTTCTCAGCATATGTTGTATGGCTTTTTTTTTTTTTTTTTTTTAAACTGATCCCTTGGAATGCAAATGAGAAATACTTGCATTAATATTCTCAAATTTCCGAGCTTTTCCCCATGAGGCCACTAAAAGGATGGACTTTTTTTTCCATAGACCTACTAGTAGAATGGATTCAGCTTTATTTGGATCTGGGAGCAGAAAAACTGTGTGTTGCGGAGCACTGATAGGAAATCTATATGCTGCCACTCTCCAGCTGGAGTGTTTACTGCTACACACTTTTTGTGCTACTGCTAATGAGACAGCTTCAGATCAGAGCGATTGATTTGAAACTTACACGAATGTACAGCCTCTTTTTTTTTTTAAAGCCAAACCATTATTATTTTTTACATAAATAATTTTTGTGTTACTGCACTTTAATTGTTAAAGGTGTTCCTTCTATATATATATATATAATCTCACAAAAGTAAGTACACTGCTCACATTTTAGCAATTTTAGTATATCTTCTAAAGGAACAATACTATAGAAAGGAAACTTGGATATATTTTAGTTAATGTGCAGCTTGTATAGCAGTACAGATTTACTGTACTGTCAAAATAACTGGTGATCTTCCTGGGTATGGAATTCGCCAGAGCTTCACAGGTTGTTCCTGGAATCCTCTACTCCTCCAGAATTACATCACGAGGCTGCTGGATGTTAGACACTAGGCGCCTTTCCATCTTCTGCTTGAGGATGCCCCACATATATATATGTGTGTGTGTGTGTGTGTGTATACAATATCTCACAAAAGCGAGCTTCAGCAAGGATCTGTTTTAGGCCCACTGCTTTTCTCTTTATACTGTTTATGCTGCCGCTGCGTGAAATTAAACATAAACATGGTATTTGCTCTACTGCTATGCTGATGATACACAGTTGCAGCAAATACCATGTTTATGTTTAATTTCACCCAGAGGCAGCATAAACAGTATAAAGAGAAAAGCAGTGGGCCTAAAACAGACTCTTGCTGAAGCTCGCTTTTGTGAGATATTGTATACACACACACACACACACACACACACACACACACACACACACACACACACACACACACACACACACACACACACACACTGTATATATATATATATACAGAAGTGGAAAGAGCAATAAAATAATCTACTCAAATAAAAGAACTGTTACTTAAATAAAAACTGTTTAAAGTACAAGTAAAGTTACTGGTTTAAAGATTTTCCTCAAATAAAGTCAAATTTACTGTTCCAATATGACTATGCTCCTGTCCACAAAGCCAGCTCCATATAAATCTGCTTTACATGGTTGGGAGTGGAAGATCTCCTAAAGAGCGCCAATCATATTGAACACCTTTGGGATGAATATAAACACTGACTGCACCCCAGGCCTCCTCACCTCACCTACATCACTACCTGACTTTACTAACACCGTTGTGGCTGAATTAATCTTCACAAAATCTAGCAGAACATCATCCCAGAAGAATGGAGGTTATTATAAAAGCAAATGGGGACTAAATGTGGAATGGGATGTTCAAAATTTAAAATCATATGTCCAGGTATCCATAAACTTCTGCACCATATAGTGTACATGTTATACACATGTAGCTAATAAGTAATCCAGCTCTCTGCTGCAAGCAATTAATATTGACGATGGTTTCAATTTCAGCATTTATTTTTTAACGTAATGGAAATCTTTTCGACGCTGTGTGTAACGTGCGATATCACAATGGCTAACCTCCAGTTTTGACGCAATAGAAAAAAACAAAACAACAACAAAAAAAATGAGGCCAGCTTGGAATTTAGACAAACACAGGAAGCTAGAAGCAGAGAGAAGGAGAAGCGCAGCACTAATTCATGTGCTCTGTGATGCAGCCAATCCATGATGAATGGAGATTGAGGATGAGACCCCCCTCCCCTTCCTTTTTTCTCTAGCCTGTATTAGTTTTGCCTTTAATTACCATGGCTGGTAATGTTTCCTATCCATAACTGTCGTTCCGGGGAGGAGGCCAGAGCTGTTTACTGATGCACAAGCGATTCTACCCCTTCTATTCTCCCGCCATCACCTAAAAAATCCAACCCCCTCCGGCACGGCGTCCACCTTGCCCCGAATCTGCCGACAGCACATCTTTCATTTCAATATTTCAATATTTTTGCTTAATCTGTACAAGTGGAAAAGTTCAAAGTTATCGTAAAGGGTATGTAACTTGTCTGAGGTACTGTCAGTCACGTCTGTTGGTTTATTTCATTATTTCTCACTGACACACATAAAAGAGACAGGTGAATGGCGGACGCCTTCCAACTGTTATATTTACCCTAACAGATCACAGTTCAGAGAAAACCCTTCGGTAATTCGATTCGTTCCTCGCTGTCTCCTCTTACTGTAGCCCGACGTAAGCGTATGCTGTTTGTTTTAGCCCTGATACATTTAATTAGGTTCCGCAGTGCTCTTTCAGCTTAAATGAGAGGCCTGTATACACTGTATGTCCATATGTACCCCGCCTACTATATGCGCCACATTTCTCTACTGCATATGAACTAGTGCAAGACAAAAAAAAAAAAAAAAAAAAGAAAAGAAAAGGTCATGCTCATTTCCATGATGGCCTTCATTAGAATATGCTAAGGACGACCAGTGCTACTTTTTTGCTCTGCGTGATGAATAGCTCCTACATTACCTCCTCGCCTCAAAGTACTCTTCCGTCAACCTTATTTGCATACCGCCTCCTTTATTTATTTATTTTGTGCTCTCACAAAATACTTACAGTTATTGCCTCTGAGGAGAGTTGGCAAAGCCGCTTTGCAATTTAAATTGGCGGCGCTTTATGGCGGAACAGTCAGCTTGTCATTGAAGAACTCCGAATATGTCTATGCTCATATGCTTTTTTATTTTTTTTAAAACATACAGCCCTGAGCTTTGAAACACAATAAGATTCACTCCGGTAATTACACATGAATTGAACTAGAGATGGTAAGATTCATCGATTCGCATCGGCTCACCGGCATAAAAGTTAACGATGTGATGCATCAATATTATAAAGTGTACATCAGATGCAAGTTGCCATTTGTATCACGATGCATCATAAATAACACATTTGCATCTGTAAAAAATCGATTTATTTCTATATATGACCAATAATTTGTGACCAATATTTCCAATCGATTTCTCTTTGCTAAACTGTTTCCCAAGCACCATTTCTAAGTGAATATAATGTATCAGAACACTACGAAGAGACCGAGGCGTGTCCTTAGAGTCACATAGAGAATATATCAACATGGCAGAGGTAGAGTTGCACCTTCCTGGAGACCGAACAGGAAAAAAAAACGTTTTATTTCATCTTTATACTTTTTTTTACTTTTGCACTACAAAAGCCTGTTTGTGAAAGGATCACATGTTAGGAGTCAGAAGGTATTAAAGTAAATTGATGTTTTGCTGTCTGTCTGAACCAAAGAAATAAAAGCAAACTATCTGTACCATATTAAATTGCACAGCATCGGATTTTTTTCAATTGCATCGTATTGCATTGTGTTGAATTGAATTGAAATCGGAACGCACTGCATTGTAATAGGGGTGAATCAGATCACATCGCATCGCATCACATAGGTAGCTGCCTTATAAGTATCTTAAATGTATCGTATTGTTGCATCGAGATGCGAATCGGATCGGTCTCAGTTATGGAGAAGCACATCCCTATATTCAACATCATCAGTTGGACACCATATTGTGTTGCTTTCGTTACAATTGCAAAATATTTAGATTCAATATATTCTAATATGGAGTACAGTCCAATCGTTCCATATATTAATGAAGATTGGATATTTTGTGCATCCTGTGTATAAATTTATTTATTTTCTGTCTTTCTTTCCCATTATGTTTCATGAAGGACCTTTTAATCTTCATAAATGTCTATTCAGTTTTCCCTAATCAGGACCCAGTGGAGAGACCTTGACTTCAAGATCCAATTGTAGGTTTCAATTTGGCTTTTCTAAAACACTTTTTTATGTACTTTTTTGCTGTTATTAGTTAGTATATTATATTTACAAAATATTAATGTAAACCTATTGCTTATCGCATATATACACCACACACTATATAGACAAAAGTATTGGAACACTCCAACCTATGTGAAGCATATCTTCATTAAGCTGGCTTTGTGCACAGGGGCATTGTCATGCTTTGTGCCTCAAACTGTGTGGTAACAGTTTGGGCAATTAGCCCATCTTCTTCTTCTTCCTTTGGCTGCTCTTATTAGGGGTCACCACAACAGATCATGGTGGCTTTATCCTCAGCATTCTTCTACTGATATACCCCATGTCCATCCTCTGCAAAAGACCAAACCATCTCAGTTTAACCTCTTTCACCTTGTTTCCAAAACATCCTACCTGTAAGGCCTCTCTAATAAAATGTCCTCCTTGTCATGAATGAATTGGGGAAGAAGCACTGGAAAAGTCAGGTTCCTATATTTTTATCCATACAGCATAGAGGTGTACGGTTACGGGAAAAGAAATGCAAAACATAAAAATTCGTGTTTTTTATTAATGCAGTTTATTATTATTAACCCTTGTGAACATCAACAGTTAACATTTTTAAAACGATTTAAAATGAAATGCCTGCTTGGTTAAATAAATAAAGTTTTTTTTAAATAATATTTTATAAAATAAAATAGAATACATCAAATTAATAAAATACATTTTTTAATTATTTTGATTACATTGAGTAATTAATTAAATTAAAACCAACTAAATTGATTAAATACAATTACATAAATGCAAAAATGTAATTAAATAGTTTACATTTGTTAGTCCCCTTTTGGGTAATACAAATGTGTATATAAGGGTTTTATATTTAGGGAAGACTTGCGGTCCGCTACTTAATATGTTCCTGAGGGACTCAGATTGTAACTATGTTTCGCACGTTAAAAAAAAGTATTGCAACCAAAAGCCCTGTACCGAAAAATTTCGGTACAAATACTGGTACTGTTATACCTTTAATACAGTACAACATATTCCTGTTACTGAAGAAGAAAAACCAAGAGGTGAAGAATTAACTTGACCGTTACTATTTACTTACATTTGCCTCTATGTGGCTAATAAATAAAGGCTTCAGAGTGAAATACTCTGTAAAGTAAAGGAAGAAATCGAGTCTGTCATTGAAGGTGATCGCTTTTCCGCATGATTGTTTTGGATGTCAAAATGCCCCGGAGTTTGTCCTCTGCATTATATGTAGGGGTAAATTGTGTAAAAAATTAATTCGCTCTCTAAGGCCTACAAATAGTAAGCAGTAAACACTGTAAATAAATCATGTCCCCCCCCACTAGCTTGTTTTTGAATGGATAGACAGCTCCACTGGGGTGCTGCGGCTCAGCAGCCCTCAGAGGACCGTGTGTTGAAAGGGAACCAGAACACCGGGTTTGAGTGGATGTTTAATGTGCAGTCCGTGCCACTCGCCAAATCCGACTGCGCCCTTCTCCCAGTTGAGTCGCGGTACACGTGCTGTAGACAACATGAAAGAGCAAACCTAGAGCGTTCGGTCTGACTGCACTTTAAAATTAATGTAATTGTCGAGTTTAAACGTGTTAAATAAAATATTGTTCATCTTTCCGCCATTGTTATTTAATATGAGTGATGGATGAGTCAACAATCCGTGTCTTATAAAAGTTTGACCAACATTTAACAAAATTCTTAAATGGTATATTATACAAACATGGATAGGAAACATAATGTCTAATCTATCTATATATTTATCTATCTATCTATCTATCTATCTATCTATCTATCTATCTATCTATCTATCTATCTATCTATCTATCTATCTATCTATCTATCTATCTATCTATCTATCTATCTATCTATCTATCTATCTATCTATCTATCTATCTATCTATCTATCTATAGCCTGTCAAAAGTTTGGAAACACCTAGACTTTTAGAGTATTTCAGACACATGCATGTTTCTTTGGTTTCTATGCAACAAACTATTTTGAAGATCTGGACAGTAAATGACTGGACAGATGAGTCTAAATAATGATCTCTGGCTCTAGGAGAAAAACTTCTATAAGACGGAGAACAGAAGAGAAAACCCACAATCAAACATGGAGGTGAAAGCTTAATGTTTTGGGGTTGGTTTGAAGCACCGAATGTTAGGCACTTATTCCAAAATGTAAAAGGAAATACACACACATACAGTATATATTGCTACACTGACTCAGGACTACAGTTTGCTTCTGATCACCATCAATGCACCTCAACATCGTTTATCTGCAATAAATGGACATTTGGTGTAACCCAGATGAGGATGGGTTTCCTCTTGAGTCTGGTTCATCTCAAGGTTTCTTCCTTATGCCATCTCGGGGAGTTTTTCCTTCACCACAGTCGCCACCGGCTCACTCATCAGGGACAAACTTACACTTATAAAGAACGTTCATTTCTATCACCACATTATCTGCTCATCAGGGACAAACATACTTACAAAGAACATATTTACGTTTATTTACCACATTATCTGTGTAAAGCTGCTTTTAGACAATGTTCATTGTTAAAAGTGCAATACAAATAAAAATGAATTAAATATATATATATATATATATATATATATATATATATATATATATATATATACATTACACTGACCAGTTATTAAATTATGACATGATAACAATATGAGCGGTGAAGTGAAGAACACTGATTATCTCTTCATCATGGCACCTGTCAGTGGGTGGATTTACGTATTTATTAGGCAGCAATTGAACATTTTATTCTTAAAGTTTATCCAGGAAAAATGAGCGAGCGTAAGGTTTTGACCAAGTTTGACAAATTGTAATGTCTAGACGTCTGGGTCTGGGTCAAAACTGCAGCTCTTGTGGGATGTTCCTGGTCTGCAGTGGTCAGAATCAATCAAAAGTGCTCCAAGGAAGGAACAGTGGTGAACCGGCGACAGGGTCGTGGGTGGCCGAGGCTCATTGATACACGTGGGGAGCGAAGTGTGGTCCGAACCAACAGACGAGTTCCTGTAGCTCAAACTGCTGAAGAGGTTTAATGCTGTTCATGCTCAATGGTCAGAACTGTTTTTGGCAGCAAAAGGGGACCAACACCCCTTTTATTATTTATTTATTTATTTATTACATTTATTATTATTATCATACTGTATATATATATATATATATATATATATATATATATATATATATATATATATATATATATATATACACACACAGTATGATAATAATAATAATAAATAATAAATGCAGTAAAACATGGTGATTTGTTATATGCTGAAAAACTGTCTTTAGAGTAACAATATGTCTCCTTTGCATAAGAGATTCCTACAGTTGATTTCTTAATAATTTTCACATTACATATTCAGCCAATTAGACCTTACTGTTACTTCATCTAACTTCTCATTATGTCTTTGGAACTACGAAACATTTAATGTGGCTGCAGAGGAACTGCATGCATATTATATGCTCCAGGCTCCCTGTACATATATTATTCAATATGTTGTTGTCTGTGTAAAAAAAAAAGACCTAACAAAAAAAACAAAAACAAAGAAAAAGAGTAATCGTTGCAATATTACACAATTTCTATCATTTTCATTCTATTAGTGTTCATTCTATCCGAGGGCTGAAACATGGCTCTGCTTTACAGTGCAGTATTTATTTACTTTAGCCTGATGATGACATATACTTGCTTGGAGATAAAGAAAAACACAAGTACACGGCTTTAATGATGGGGAAAAAAACGGAAATATGCCCGAGTTAAGGATGCGGCCAGAGAAATGGTATTGTACTGTAAGCCTGTTTAAATTCTCATGTGTTTCAAAGCTCGGGGCAGTAATTTATCACCACTGAAACTAGTGGTATATTTTTTTTATTATTATTTATTTGATTTCAGGGAAAGTTTTGCTAAGCAGGATAATGAGACTCACACTGTTTAATGATTTAGTGAGCAGCATATACAGAGGGAACGAATAACGAAAGAAAAAAGTATGCGTCTTCACTTTCTTCATTATGATTAGACTGGGGAGCTGTTGTGTTTAGAATGATTAGTTATTACTATTAAATATGTGTCGGGTTTTTTATTGTATTTGGAGGTGGGAATTATTATAGTGGTTTTTGGTTTATCATATAAGCCTGACAGATATGTGTGTTGTTTTCCACCTTTTTTTCGCATACCTTTTGCCTGGACATTGTGTTGCTAAAGAAAGTTAAGTTAGCTTAATGACAGAGCAAATGAGGATATTAAAGTTCAGTATTGAACGTTTTTATGATGATTTCCAGGGAGATACAATGACAAAAATCAAACTTTTCTTTTAAAGGCATGAACTTTGTGCAATTGGCTAAAACTTTCATTGAAACTGGGACTTTTCATTTTACAGGTATAAAAATGGATGCTGGCGGGGTGGTACTACATGCAGTAGTAAGTGTGTCCTATTACTTAGAGTCAGCGCACATGTCGCAGGCCAGTCCAGAGCATTCAAGATGGCAGACAACAGCGTTAGTATTTTACGGCAAATCTTTTCGGGTGTTAGTTAATCGCTTTATAATAAATATAAAAAAATTTGCAGAGGAGGATGTAGAAAAATAAATGCAGTTTCGACTCCTTGGAAATTGTTCTTTTATATTAGAAACCCAAAAGTACCGGTTTGACTTGATTGGCCCTTATAGCTTAATGTATTTGAAGTATGTGTGGATAATACAAATGTGATGTTGGCTGGAACGAAACAATTGTCTAAAAAAGCTAAAAATATTTTGTATTTATTAATATTTGTAAGCAGAAAACCACCTCAAACATAGAAAGAAACCACACTGATGGCACAAATCCACTTTATGGATAGTAGTATAGAGGAACCTGACTTTTCCCACCTTATGTGGTTCCTCCCTAAATTTGTATTACAGACTTAAAGACACAATGTGCAGACTTTGGATGTTCAGTCTTTGGATGTGGTGGCATGAAATTCTCCTTCATATGAACTACAAGCCCCAAACCTGTTCCAGCATGACAGTGCCCATGTGTCGAACGTGATCTCCATGAAGATATGCTTTACATGGTTTGGAATGGAAAATCTCTTGCTGTAGAACTCTGAACTCTAAACTCTTCTGAATGGATTGAGGATTAATTGAAACACTCACTGCACCCCAGGCCTCTTCACCTTACCTACTTTAATATCTGACTTACTAACACTCTTGTGGGGCCACAAATCTCCACAAAAATTTAATGGTTTTAATTAATTAAATTAGGGTCAAATTTCCATAAACCTTTGCCTATAAAATGTATAATAAAGTGAGATTGTTTGAATATACAGTAGGTGGTCTGGTGCAAAACCAGGGGCCGTTCTACTGGGTTAGCACTGGGTGGCAACGACCACCCTAAGAAAAAGCATTGCCACCCCATATGCCACCCCAGCACTGGTATCCCAATGTATGAAATATAAATGCAATCAGTTTCTTTGAACGATTTACTCAAGACTCAGAAGTTAAATATACATTTATCATCTCTTTTAATTTGTCTTTCCAATCCAGATATTAGGTTCAGGCAAAGTCAATCAGACATCAGTCTTTATTTCATTTTTACAATTATATTTACACTAATGGAATTTGGAAGACACCCTTATCCAGAGCGACCTAAAACTGGCCAATTGAGGGTTAAAGGACTTGCTCAAGGACCCAGCAGTGGCAGCTTGATGGTGCTTGGATCTGAACTCATGACCTTCCGATTCAGAGTTCAATGCCTTAACCTGTTAGGATGCACCACCACTTTTGGGATTTACAGCTGAAAATGTCCTACATAAATTAAAATTTTAACAGTTTCTGAGACAAGAGAGATACCTACAACAATTTAGGTATCTTTGGAAAGAGGACATTTAAGGCTCTACTATCCATCATTCAGAGTTCATAATGCTCAAAAAGATAATGTTATAGATGCTGAAGAGAATGTTTTTTTATTTCATATATAAAATGAGTCCTGGAGCCATTCAGAAAAGTAATGGGTTGAAAGCCACAAGTGTCATGAGTTTATATTTAAAATTGAATGAAGATATCAAGAAAGAAATAGATATCATGAGATATCATGAGAAACATTTATCTGAGACATTTTTCTTGAGACTATGTCTGCCCCTCACCAAAATTTTGGAACTCACAGCTTAAAATGACCTACCTAAATTAAAATGGTAACAGTTCCACTGAGCTACTACCTCCCTATAGACCAATATAAAAATGTGTGCCCCTGTGTATACACCGATTATCTATAACATTATTAAATCTACAAGAACCATGCAAGGATGCTTGCTTCAGTGTTGCCACCCTCATGATTCCCATGCCCTTCTAGTAAGGTTCACTGAAGTATACAAATCTTTTCATAATCCCAAGGTCTTAATTCGTAAAAGTTAATTGTGTATTGAGCTAATTATCATTGCAAACCAATTTCACCAGTAAAGCTGTAGCATCCTGAGACTAGCCCTGCAAAATGCCAGCCCACTGCAACCTACAGTCCAAGGCGGCATCAAAAGCTTTCTAGACAACTGATTCTAACTGGTGCTGCTCTGATCATTTGCATTACCTGGTCTGCAATTTCATCACAGATAGCAAGTTAGAACAAAGAGCAAATGTGAATTTCTGCGTGAAACTGGTCAAATCTGCCAGAGACATTTGACGTGACATACTGTATGTTTGACATACGGCGACGCCGGTCGAATCGTTCTGATTGGTGTTTTGATCGTCACATGTGCTTCGAGAGCTGAAGAACATCACAGGAAGACAAGTACCTAGAGCTGTATTGCTGTACAAGGGGACTAGTTTGAAGCTGATAGTGTGTAAATAATGTACTTTCCTATAAAAACAGAGCTAGTCTTAAAACTTTTCGATATCACCGCGTACATGTGCCTTCATTTTTAACCTGTAGCACTGATGCTGCCATGTGCAGCTGCCTCAGAATCAGTTCCCCAAACAGCGCTTAACTTTCGTTCTACTTAGCAAGGTCTGTTTGTAGCCCTGACTGCTGGCTTCATAGTGCTGTTTGTTCTGCTCGACTGAACAGGAGCTAAAGTTGTCAGGGTAAATAAGACTTTGTATTCAATCATACTGACACGTCCGGAGGAGACAGTGAATGACAGATTGAAGACGAAGGTGCAACAGCAGTAAACCCTCTTTGTCTTGCTAGAACTTCACAATAGGAGAAACAATAGATTTTCTCCCTCCCTCGTTTTTTCCCCCTTACACATCATGCTGCAGCCTTTGACGTGGACATGAAGTTAGATGGAGTGTCTGGTTTGGTAAGTGTGTTGACAGTGATAAACAAAGGATTGTTGCGTCCTTTTTCTACGAATCGTCTTTTGGTGGTCTCGCGGATCAAGTGCCTGCTTTTTCAAGGCTATCAAATCTGTCGGCTGTTTTCTTTTTTTTTCCCCGATGCAAGGTGCGGAAATCATGTGATACATCCCTGAGAGCTTCCGCAAACAGACACTCCTAAAGTGATATTGACATGTTGTCAAGCTTGCCTCTTTCCCTTAAGACCTCCCAGGCTCTGACAGACTCCGGCAAAGGCAGGAAAGTTGCAGTCATGCTCATCACATGGTAATTTCAGCCTGTCTTCTGGACTGATGCTTCATATCTATTTTTAGGTGTTCTTCCTCTTCTCGCTCTTTTTTTTTATTTTTTTTAATTCATACTCATCAAATTTTAAGTTCTCCACGAACACCTGCTCAGAAGCTCCTATGGGAATCAGCTTCAGAAGCTAAGTGATCTTGATGAATGATTCCTAGTGGAAATAAACTCTCAATTTTTCCATTTATGCTTGGGCAGGAAGGGCCGGAGATATATTGGCAGCACATCCAAAAACATGGTTCACAAAGTAAAAGAAGTGTGTTCCTTTCTGAAAAGCCCATCTTTAGCACATTGTATTTATGATGATGGGTGGGATTCTTTGATATGATGACAAACCATCAAAACAGTCTAGACAACCTTGCAGGAGCCTTTAATCAACCCATAAACACGGCAACAGTTTACAGTTGTTGGCATCTTGTAGACCTACAGTATACATACTCCACATAGTACTTGTACTAATGATTTCATTGGATTGGAATAGTTTAGTTTAATACTTGTGTTATTTGGAGGCCATCCTTAAGTTCAGTGATAGGAGCTTAAATACAGAACTGTTCATGAAAACTGTGGTCCTGAGTCATGATTTTAATTCCAGTCCAAATGCATACAATACAAAATGTGAAAAAAGTCCTGTGAAATTTTTTGGATGCACTGTATATGCAATTCAGCAATTTTGGTGGAGGTACAGTAAGAGGACACCAAAGAGCATAAAAGAGGCTAATGTTGACATGTATAGGAACACCATAAGAAAAGTAACCTGAGGTCAGGATCATTCCAGGTGCCCTTGTGCTCTAAGAAAGCACTAGCAATACTAGCCAGATCTGGTCCATCCAAAAATGTATAATTCAATCTCACATTTCAAACCCAATATTGCTACTGATGTAATTTCTAGTCAACTGGAAAGTTCTTTAATTCAATTCAATTCAATTTAATTCATTTTTATTTGTATAGCGCTTTTAACAATGAACATTGTCTCAAAGCAGCTTTACACAGATAATGCGTTGATTAAAAATGAACATGTTCTTTATGAAGCCTTTAAAAGGTACAGGTGAAGTGTTGAATTAACTCCAGAAGGTCAACATGTAATTTATTGCCTCCCACTGCAATGCAATATGATTTATTTAGAATTGCACAAAATGATTTGCAGTAGCTCAAAAAAAAAAAAAAGACTGAATGCAACCTTGGCCCAGTGAGTAGGCAGCCATGAAGCATTTTGCAGTGATGCCTCAGATACCCAAAATTTAAAAAGTTTGAAACCCACCTCAGAATTAAATTAAATTGCCTCTATAAACTCAAAAACACTGGTCCATAAAACACATTATTATTGGCTGGTCCTGGTCCTCCCACTTTGTGACCGTTTTCATTCATTGCATTCATTTTAACATCGGATATGGAGACAATAGTCATCTTTTCGACAAGTCTGCAAAGAAAAGTACTCCCTCTGGCCAAGAATCTAATTGGCATGAGGTTTCTTCTCCTGTCTCACTGTGGTCATCTGCTTCTCTACTGTATCTACAATGGTCTCATTACTATGGATGAATAGTGAATGAATCACTGCAATAGGAAATCTCTGGCCTTTATGTAGTTCACAGGGCTGATGTCGTCACATTAAATGAGAAATGTCTCCCTCGATAAGCTGACTGCTCCTCACATTCACTCTGTGATACATTACTCTGTCGCTCAATTTTCCTCATTCGTCTCCCAAACCTCAGGGGTGTTCTACAATTCTCGACGTCAACCCTCCAGGTCCCTGATGAAGTCTTTGCGGTTGCTGACCATGAAAAGTTCATCAAACCAATGAAGCAGGGTGTGAGAGTATGTATATGGTCATGAGAGATAGAGAGCATGGGCTGATAGAGCTGAGGAATGGCTCTTTTTTTCTTCAAGCTGGGGCAGTAAAACAGCAGGTGGATGCCATCATTAGGGCTGGCAGATGAGGCGAGGGCCTCTTCACGGCAGGCCTTGCTTGGCCTGGCTCGATCTGCTGCCCAGTCTAGCATACAAAATGGCTGCCATGGGGTTGCTGATGGGGGAGGGGCTGAGCAGCAAAGTCTCACCAGGCTCACATGGCTCTTCACCTCCTCTGGGTTGCTTTACATCCCAATAGTGGGTCTGAATGTTAGAGTGGTTCTCTCAAGTGCTTCAAGAAAAAAAATTAGTTTTTTACGCTTAGTTAGAATGTAATTTAGAGCGCTTAAAGTGTCATTTTGATATATTGGTTTAGAAAATGTCTAATACAGGAGTCCCCAAACTTTTTTCTGTGAGGCTCACATAATTTGTTGGTCTGTAACAGAAAATTACATAAGCCAAAGTATAATTGTTACGTTTTTTTCATGATTTCATATGTATTTATGATGCGTCCTAATGTTAGATTAGTTTAATATTCAGTTTATTTTACTATTTTGTTAGTTTTATTATTACTTTACAAGAGATATACAGGTTTAGCCTATTAAAAAAAACATTTTTGCTACCATAATGACATTTCTCATATTCATTGCTCTTGAAATCAAAACCTTTACTTACTTCTGCATATGCATGCAGTTGGTGCTTGACTCGAACAAATAATTTTGTTATGTTAATAGCTAGAGATCAACCGATAACGATAGCTAGGTTGGATCGTTCTTGCTGATTATCGATTCATTAACCGATATAAAACAAAATAAAAACAAACATAACAATCTATTTTTAATAGTATTGAACTTTAAAATCATAAAAATGTGCAATAGGAAATAAATAAGAATATATTCATTAATAAATATAATTAAATAATGAATACAATAATGGGGAGTGGTGGCTCCAGCGGTTAAGGCGCTGGGTTGCTGATCGGAAGGTCTGGGGTTCAAGCCCCGGTATCGCCAAGCTGCCACTCTTGGGCCCTTGAGCAAGGCCCTTAACCCTCTATGCTCCAAAGGTCCCTTACGAGGGAAATATCAAGGTCCGTGACGTGGGGCCGCCTTCCCGTGGGCTCACCACCTGCAGGAGGGACCGTAAGGGACGGTGTGATACATTATCAACAATAAATATAATATAAAGTTTTCCATGCAATGTACAGTCTCACATGTAAAAACAAACATCACGAGGCATCAGTGAGTCGCCTCTAGAGGCCGCTCTCATAATGACAGCGGACCACAAGTCGAAAAAACAATCGGTATAGATATTTGTCGATATCCGATAATTCCAGCAACTATTAGTGCCTCCATCTTAATAACTAAGGGATATTTTAGTTTGAAAACCAACATTTCTTATCAAATACCAAGATAAGTAAAACATATATTTAAAATGTTATTTTCACTGGCATTTCTGACACTATTCAGAGGGTTGTTTCAAATATGATTGTGGGCTGGATATTTCTGAGGAAATGCTGATCTAAATCTTTATTTTTTGAGTGGAGTGAAAGATCCCCCGCTATAGAGCTCTGACCTCAACCCTACTTAACACCTCTGGGATGAATGTGAACGCTGACTACACCCCAGGCCTCCTCACCTCATCTACATCAGTAGCTGACTTTACTAACACCCTTGTGGCTGATAACCAAACAATCGCACAAGCACACTCCAAAATCTAGTGGAGCATCTTCCTTGAAGAGTGGAGAGAATTAATCAGAGCAAAATTAGGATTGAATGTGGCTATACTTATGACTAGTTGTCCGCAAACTTTTGGCAACATAGTGTACGTATATGGATCTATGACACAAAGTCCATTGCTGTTATTTATTGTTACATTATAACATCTAACATTATCCACATATTTCTTTTGTTACACAAATTCTATAGTTATTCGGTCGACTTTTACAGAGTGTAGCTCGCGCTGGATTTCACTTGGAGGTCACTTTGACATGTCGCACCTACAGGGAGGTAAATAAGTATTTGAACACCCTGCTATTTTGCAAGTTCTCCCACTTAGAAATCATGGAGGGGTCTGAAATTGTCATCGTAGGTGCATGTCCACTGTGAGAGACATAATCTAAAAAAAAAAAAATCCAGAAATCACAATATATGATTTTATAACTATTTCTTTGTATGATACAGCTGCAAATAAGTATTTGAACACCTGAGAAAGTCAATGTTAATATTTGTTTGTTTGCAATTACAGAGGTCAAACGTTTCCTGTAGTTTTTCACCAGGTTTGCACACACTGCAGGAGGGATTTTGGCCCACTCCTCCACACAGATCTTCTCTAGATCAGTCAGGTTTCTGGCCTGTCACTGAGAAACACGGAGTTTGAGCTCCCTCCAAAGATTCTCTATTGGGTTTAGGTCTGGAGACTGGCTAGGCCACGCCAGAACCTTGATATGCTTCTTACAGAGCCACTCCTTGGTTATCCTGGCTGTGTGCTTCGGGTCATTGTCATGTTGGAAGACCCAGCCTGGTCGAGCATTTTCAATGCTCTAACTGAGGGAAGGAGGATGTTCCCCAAAATCTCGCAATACATGGCCCCAGTCATCCTCTCCTTAATACAGTGCAGTCGCCCTGTCCCATGTGCAGGAAAACACCTCCAAAGCATGATGCTACCACCCTCATGCTTCACAGTAGGGATGGTGTTCTTGGGATGGTACTCATCATTCTTCTTCCTCCAAACACGTTTTGTGGAATTATGAGCCAAAAGTTCTATTTTGGTCTCATCTGACCACATGACTTTCTCCCATGACTCCTCTGGATCATCCAAATGGTCATTGGCAAACTTAAGACGTGCCTGGACATGTGCTGGTTTAAGCAGGGGAACCTTCCGTGCCATGCATGATTTCAAACCATGACGTCTTAGTGTATTACCAACAGTAACCTTGGAAACGGTGGTCCCAGCTCTTTTCAGGTAATTGACCAGCTCCTCCCGTGTAGTTCTGGGCTGATTTCTCACCTACCTTAGGATCATTGAGACCCCACAAGGTGAGATCTTGCATGGAGCCCCAGTCCGAAGGAGATTGACAGTCATGTTTAGCTTCTTCCATTTTCTAATGATTGCTCCAACAGTGGACCTTTTTTCACCAAGCTGCTTGGCAATTTCCCCATAGCCCTTTCCAGCCTTGTGGAGGTGTACAATTTTGTCTCTAGTGTCTTTGGACAGCTCTTTGGTCTTGGCCATGTTAGTAGTTGGATTCTTACTGATTGTATGGGGTGGACAGGTGTCTTTATGCAGCTAACGACCTCAAACAGGTGCATCTAATTTAGGATAATAAATGTAGTGGAGGTGCACATTTTAAAGGCAGACTAACAGGTCTTTGAGGGTCAGAATTCTAGCTGATAGACAGGTGTTCAAATACTTATTTGCAGCTGTATCATACAAATAAATAGTTTAAAAATTATATATTGTGATTTCTGGATTTTCTTTTTTAGATTATGTCTCTCACAGTGGACATGCACCTACGATGACAATTTCAGACCCCTTCATGATTTCTCAGTGGGAGAACTTGCAAAATAGCAGCGTGTTCAAATACTTATTTTCCTCACTGTACATGCAATGGTTTTCTGTAATATGAGCATCCTTTATAGGATAATGCTTCCTGTGTGTGGTAGCACATCACACCTTTAGACGTCTTCAGAGTCCATGTCCTAATGGGTCAAAGCCGATTTGGTGGCACAGGAGAACTTCACAATAATAGACAGGTAGTTTTAGTATTATGGCCGATCAAAATAGGCAGAAAAAATGGTAAAAAAAAAATCTAATTATAGAATTACAAATATGCGCTCTAGAAAGTGTTCTGTTTGAAACTGTGATGGACAAACTGAAACCGACAACGACGAATCCTGCCTGACAGCGCGATCTGCGTTGGCATCAATAATACACCGCAGTTTCAATCATTTCCTAGCACTGCGTTGTGTTCACTAATACAAGACAAATACAAAGCTTCTTCTCTAAGGCGATGTTCGTCACCGCGGCGTTGTTTACCGCTTTTGATTAAACTGTGTCTCATTTTAAACTGGCTGGTGTCGACATTATAATCTTGAAGCCTGTCTTCAGCGGAGGGCCTACGCTACAACTGACGCTGTAATGAAAACTCACTTTCGGGCGAAAATTGAATGGCAACAATTTCACTCTTTATTGTGTTTTTATTAAAAGTACTGCCGAAAACCGAAAAAAAAACAAAAAAAAAAAACGGTAGCGCACACCATGACGGGGACCGTCTGCGTTCTCGAAGATAACAAGACGCAGCAGATCATTAGTTCAAAAAGCGGTAGGCTAACACGTAGGCTAATAGCCACCATTCTTTTTAATCTGAGAGATTATGAACACAGCCCTCTGGCAGATTCGCATTAGTTAGATTTGTTATTTTTTACGAAAAAAAAATGATAGAGTGAGTGGCATCCCGTGATATTCATTTATAACAATAATCTAGATGAAATCATTAAAATGGCAAGCAAATGATGTTAAAGCCCGCGGCTAGCACTTTGACGGCTCCGCTCCAGTCACCGGGGCGAGGGAAGATCTGGGGATCGGCGGCGCCGTGCTTTCAGGCGCTGGCATTGTCTGGCATCACACGTCACAGCGAATCCAGCCACGGGCGCGAGAACCTCGGCGCATGCCAGCTTGATTTGCGAGAGGCCCTATCAAAGGATGCTAATTAAAATCGTATTTTTGCATATGCCATGTCTCTTTCGTGCGTGTATGCTAATGGAGGCCCGTTGCCTTTCAGCGCCTGGTAATTAAGTTTATGAAGGACAGCTGTAATACATAATTAACAGAAATGTTTGCAAGCCTGCTCTTTCGGCGACAAGACGGAAGAGGAACGGAAGTGTGCGTGCATGTCTGCATGTGTGTGTGTGTGTGTGTGTGTGTGTCTGTGAAAGAGACAGAGAAAAGAGAAGAAGACAGGGTGTGTGTTGTGTGCCTTGGGTCCCCCTCAAGCCTCGATATTGCTCATGGTTCAAGTGTGTCACTGTTCATCAGCCAAGCTCTGTCTCTCTCTCTCCTTCTTTCTATCTCTCTCTCTCTCTCTCTCTCTCTCTCTCTCTCTCTCTCTCTCTCTCTCTCTCTCTCTCTCTCTCTCTCTCTTTTTTTCTCTCTCTCTCTCTCTCTCTCTCTCTCTCTCTCTCTCTCTCACACACACACACACACACACACACACACACACTCGCACACACGCGCGCACACGTGCACACGTTCTTTCTTTCTTTACTCACAGGCTACATGCTCGTCGGCTTGGCACAGGATAGGCTGAAGACACACTGAATATTTATGACCTCATTCTGCTGTGTTAGTGATGGAAGGTGACTGATGCAAGTGTTTGTTGTGTGTGTGTGTGTGTGTGTGTGTGTGTGTGTGTGTGTGTGTGTGTGTGTGTCTAGGGCCACGTTTTTATATCATGCTGAGGACCAAATAGTTGACCTTGTGGGGACATTTTTCTTGAACCCTGAATTTATTTATTCATTTATTAATTTTTTTTTAATATATATATATAATTTTTTTTTTTTTTACCAGTACTTACGGTTCCTTTCAGATTCAGTAGTTCAGTAAATAATTGTATTTTCTATTCACGTCTTATTAAAGAAGTGAGAAATGTCCTATTGAAGTCTGTCCACTAGATGTTGGAGCATGGCTGTGGGGATCTAGTGATCATTCAGCTACAAGAGCATTAGTGAGATCAGGTGCTGATGTTCAAAACGTGGGAAGGTTCAATTCAATTCATATTGATTTGTATGCCACTCTTAACAATGGACATTGTATATAAGTTTGTTCATAAGTTTGTCCATAATGAGGGAGTTAGTATCAACTATGGCAAAGAAAAACTCTGAAATGGCATGAGGAAGAAACCTTGAGAGTAACCAGACTCCTCACTAAATTTCCATTGTGCTTAAATGTAACCTGCAATCCTGAGCCATTGTAGTAGACTGTTGATATCAATTACAATCCCAATTCATCCTCAACCCTCAATCACATTGTTAGATGCTTTATATGTATCTTTAATGTATCGTATCATTGGCTATGCATCGTGATATGAATCGCATCGGCCTCAGTTCTAGAGATGCTGTTTTTCCTTGACCTTATAGAGAAACTAGAAATTACTCTATTCCAAAAGCAAGGTGGAAATGGTACAGTTGTATTGACTGTTATCAAGAGCTGACATTGGAGACTCCTTCCAATAAACATGTCTCATAGAAAACTCTGTCCAGTCTGTCTACAAGGTCCCAAAGAATATTCAAATGAGTGCATTTAATACTGTAGAAACATGTCATTTCTGCCAAAAGAAAAAAAAAATTGGATCCGTTGTCCATACTGTGGTCCAACTGTCTGTTTAAAGTGTAGGAAGTGTAAGAAAGAGACCATGTCATTTGGTCGATTGCTCTTTCAAAGCCAACCCTGATGCTTTTAAATGCTTTATCAAGTCATGCCTGTCCGCCTGGGTTATGAGTTAACTAAATGAACTGTGACAATGAAATTAATAATGCATATTGTTTATGAACGCCCGAGCTCTGTGATTTGACTGATGTATGCAAAGATGGTAATTTATTGAAAGTAAATTCATGTAATTGTGCTGGGAAACTTGATGAAGCAAAAGAAGGTGTCAGCATGGTTTCCATCAGCATTGCAGGGAAAGAAATCGTTAAAGGGAAGCAGCACGCACTTCAAAGCCAGCCAAAGAAGAAACATTTATGGATATGTTTCGTGTAGAGCGGGAGAGTGAGAGAAAAAAAGTTGCGATTCTCAGTTAGGAGAGGCGTTTTGAAAATGAGTGGTGATGTGGTAACGTTTGAATTCTGTGTTTATGTCCAGTGGGATGTAAACAATCACTCTGCGCTCATCAACACGGCCGGCAGACGTTCCACACGCCAACTAGAAACAGAATCACTAAAATCATGTAGCGAGGCATGGACATATCGAGTAAACTGAAAAAGAAGACTGGTATTCAAAAATGTTGCCACAAAATGTTTCCTAAACAACATTTTATCTTTTGGAATAAGACCAAAGTGACATGAAGTGTGTTTCTCTATTAAAAGGGGAACGATTTTGGGAAAACAATATGATCTGAATGTATGAGACATTTCGATTTTTAGCATTTAGCAGATGCTCTTATCCAGAGCAACTTACAATTCTCATTTTACATGTTCATGCTCAACATCTAATTTATACATCTGAGCAGTGGAGGGTTAAGGGCCTTGCTCAAGGGCCCAGCAGTGGGAGTTTGGTGGTGCTGGGATTAAAATTTACAAGCTACTGATCAGACAGCCAACATCCTAACCAGTAAACAAGTCCTTTTTTCAGAAGTGTTAGGTTAGAAAGAATCTTTTGAATTCATTAAAATTATAAAATATTATTATTATATGATAAAAATGTGGTTGGTAGTTTAAATGCTCACTAAAATAGTCACAAGATCGTGTAAAAACTGTTGACTATTAATAACCATTAATATGAGCAAATCGGGTTGACTATTAATAGCCAGTGAAATAAGCAAATCAGGTTGACCGATAACCATTGATATGAGCAAATCGAGTTGACCATTAATAACCATGTATACGAGCACATCAGGTTCCATCAAACGCAAAAAAAAACCCTAAATCTAATCTAATGCATACAGAAAAGTGTATTGAACACCGACATTTTTGTAACAATTAACATGTTTTCCAACTTTCAGAACAGAACTTTTTCATCATATTAATATTTATTTATTAATTTTCTTTTTGTTTCAAGGCCCCCATGTTGCTCCCAGTTTGAGAACTGCTGGGTTACAGAAAAAAAAAAAAAAAGCAATTGCATTAAGACTCATGAGATCCTGACAATGAAATTAAATCAAACTGAGATTCACACTTCTATAAGCAAGGGCGCAGCTATTTTCTGTTTTTGTCTCAGATCAGATTTCACATTTTTTTCCTTCAGTGATCCCTGAGCTCAGGAGTAAGTGATATGTTTAGGTGTGGGTGGGCAGGTGGTTGCAGAATCTTCTCACTAACCCTTGTATTTCCCTACCACAGACCTCAATCAATTCCAAGAGAGAGAGAGAGAGAGAGAGAGAGAGAGAGAGAGAGAGAGAGAGAGAGAGAGAGAGAGAGAGAGAGAGAGAGAGAGAGAGAGAGAGAGAGAGAGAGAGAGAGAGAACATTGTTTCCTCACAGCATTTCCCTGGACTGTATTTACATGGCCACAATGGGACGCTGGTTTCAGTGGTTCCTTGCTCTAAACCACTATTTACAGTAATGTAATCATATAGCCAGCCCACATGCCCACGCTGCTATGGATTATCCTCTATGGAGACACTTTTCACCACTGTCTGGCCTGATTTGTGTCTAAAGTTACTTCTTGAACTTTTCTTTCAGGTCAGGTCGAGTTTGTATTCTTACACTCCAGCACACAGCACACTCGTCATTAAAAACTGTACAGTATACTTTTAGAAAAAAACATTCAATTTATAGCAACAAGACATTTAACATGCGTGTAAGAGATGCTACCTACCGACCAACTGACCAACTGACCGACCGGCCATTTCAGAAATCTTTCTCAGTCACAATTGAGTCTATTTTTGGCAAATGACTTGCTTCGTCTTTATTTAGCATTTTTTCCCCCCATTGCATGAAAAACAATGCAAACTGTTAGACCTGATTTTAAATTGAAATAAAACTCTGTACCTTGAGGCTTTGTGAGGACCCGACTAAAAGATTCAGATTAGTCTTAGAGCTGAAGCCATGCCATCTGTTGGAATCGTGTACCTTTTGAGATAACACAGTTCCATACTGCGGCAGCAATGAGGCCTCGGTTCATAAGCAGCGAGCGCGGCATGTGCTCCCGCACCCAGCGGCGAGTGATTGGCGTCCGATGAGATTTTGATTGACACCGCGAGAAGACGTGTCTCTTAGAGTGAGCCACGCTGATGTTTTTTTTTTTTTCGCTCGATCCGGCACTGTGAAGGGAAACTGAAAGACTCTCTCTTTCCTGTCAGAAACATCATTTGCCTGTCAGTCTGCTTTCGGCTCAACGCTGAAACAGAGCTGTGAACTTTTCCGTGCATGTGTAAACGAAACGTTAAATATGGTACAAATCGGCAAACAAAACGCGGTAAAAGAACCCAACTGTTTCACTCGACTCGACAAAAAAATTTATGTTTTCGAGAAAAATGTCATGCTGGAAATGAGGAATGACTGAAGACGCTAAGAAAGAGGACCATATGTTCCGCTCAGTGGAGAGCCGTGTGTTTCACACCCAGGCTTTCAGTGGTGTCCTACCTGAAAAAATCCACCTCTTAATGCCATCGTTACGATGCCACGGCAATAGAAACCATCAATATTATAGAGAAACGCAGTAAAACAGAGCACTGCATCAAAGACAGGAATCTCATACAGCGAGAATGAACGTCATTACCAAAGCAGGAAACCCAATTAAAACCCAATTCAACACGTCTCCTTTCACTGTAGCCACAGCTGCTCCACAAACATACATCTTCTCTAGCAGAAGCATCGATATTAATCTAATAAAATTACCTCGAATTTTCCCTGCAATTTTGTGCATATTTTCTGTGCATTACGATTTTCAGGGAAATTGGGTGTTTTTGTGCAAATTCTACAGGAAAGAAAAGAGAAAAATAGAAATGGTTCATGAAAAGCTTTCGAACTATTTCGGCCGAGCTTTCCTTTTCTTGAAAAGTCTGTCTTGTAAACGTCCTTGTAAGTGTATCTGCCATAATCTAAATAAATTTCTTCTCCTTTGTCAGTCATTGTGGAATGAAAAAAAAGCTATTTAATTTAGAAAAAAATATATTAAGCTTGTGCAGTTTGCTACAGGGTTGTGAGTCTTATTAGTGACCATCCAATCAAGTACATGAAAATGCATGTATTTCTGGATGACTGCTAGATGGACTTGAAATCAGCAAATCGCAGTGTGAATGGTTAAAGCAAAAATTTTGGGTAACTTTGAGTTTGTGGTAAAAATATACAGACACTCAAAAGTAAAGCTATAAAATGAAGAGAATAGACAATTTATAATAATTTTAATAATTTAACATGTTTATTGGCAAAGTTTTTTAAAATGCAAGTGATTTTGATAGAGCTCAGAAGGCCTTGTTGTCCCTGATGGCTCTCCAATGGTTTTGCTTGCATGTGTTTTATTCTCTTGATTTATATCGTTTGTTGGTAATTTACATTAGAAAAAGATCAAATTAGATTTAATCCCAAAAAAGGCATGGTCATTGTAAAAAAGCATCAATCTGGTCTTATTTTCATGTCCTTTCTGAAAATTCAGTTCAAACTTTTCTTTTCCTTGTGTGTATGTGTGTGTATATGTGTGTGGGTTTCACCTCTCTGTCTATCACATTGTACAGAGACAAAGAGCACCACATGGCTTCCACAGCAATCACTAGCGTGAGATGAACTCAATTCATCATCCTCCAGCAAGTGTGTGTATGTGTGTGTCTGTGTATGTATGTGTGTGTGTGTGTGTGTGTGTGTGTGTTTGTGTCTGTATGCGATATTGGGATAATGATGGAGTGCTGAGGGAGTAAATTCTTAACACACTTCACAAGTCCAGATGCCACTCTATCCACTTCACTAAAGCTCCATGTGCACAGAGATTCGATTCTGGAGTTTTGCAGAAAATGCACAATGACACACTTTTTTTTTCTAAAGAACATGAAGAGCTTGTGGACACCTGATCATAAGATTGGTATGTGGGTCTTTTTGAACATCCCATTCCACTTTTAGTCCCTAATCACTGGTATAATAATCTCCACTCTTCTGGGAAGATGTTTCACTAGATTTTGTGGCGATTCATTCAGCCACAAAGGTGTTAGTAAAGTCAGGTACTGATGTAGGTGAGGTGAGGAGGCCTGGGATGCATGCAGTCAGTGTGTGTGTGTGTGTGTGTGTGTGTGTGTGTGTGTGTGTGTGTGTGTGTGTTTGTGTGTGTGTGTGTGTGTGTGTATATTCAGAGGCATGTGAAATTACCTAGACCTTTAGATGCACAGGTTAGGTGTATTCTGGGAGCCAGGGTGCTGGACATAGCTTAGGTTTCTGGGAAAGCATACTGTAGATTATCTAAGATAGTTTTTTGCATAGAAGCTAATGACATACACCTTTGACAGTCAGAGGTAACATTATAAAAGTGTGTAAATTAGCAAAGGCAATGTCCGATGCAGTAACATGCTCTGGCCCATCCCAATGTGGTGTGGCAATGTAGCTTACAGCAGGTTATGATTGCTGAACTGCTGGATGTCCGAATGGTGCTCCAAAATTATTGTGGGCTTCATAGATAATTGGAGCAATTTTGAGGGGCAAGGCTGTTCAGCCTGTTAGGGTGGGATGGTATCCATCAAACTAGGGAATGTGCTGCTCTCATTTCTTGAAGTAAAGGTCATAGTTCATTTATTTCCTTATCAAAATAATCAACCTGCATTCTCGATCCCTCGCCTACAAGTTTCTTCAAACAAATAATTCCAGAGGTAATTGAACCTGTTTTAAAATTGATAAACTCTTCCTAAATTCTTCAAACTGCAATTATCAACTCCCTAATTAAGAAACCTGACCTTGACCCATGTCAGCTGTCCAACTACAGGCCAATATCAAACCTCCCCTTTATCTTCAAGATTCTAGAAAAGGTTGTAGCACAGCAGTTCTGCTCACATCTACTTAGGAATAACATTTTTTTAATGTATCAGTCAGGATTTCGGTCTCATCATTGCACAGAGATGGATGGAGCTAGTTAAGGGGGTAAATGACCAGCAATTGGCCTCTGATCAGGGTTTTGTCTCTACTTGTTTTGCTCGACCTTAGTGCAGCTTTTGACACTAATTGATCATACTATACTGCTTCCTAGACTTGAGAAAGTTTTTGGAATAAAGGGAACAGCTCTGGTTCTCCCTTTTGGTTATGCTGCCATAGCGAGTCTTGTCGGAGTCCCAACTGCACAGTGACCTTAACTATCATTTTAGATTCAGTAGGAATTAATCAGAATGTTATAGGAGTGGTGACACACTCGTTTTAATATTAATATTTGGATTTGAAATAAAAATATAGTCATAATTCCAGAGTCTGAAGCTATTTCAGATCATTACCTCATCTTTTTTTAAACCTGCCTCAGTCATAGCATTAGTACCTCACCACATTACCGTGTTAAGCGTACATTCAACAACTACAGCAGTGAGTTTTATAAAAAATATTCCTGAGTTATCGACATTAATTCGATCTCTGTCTGACCTCGCAGAGCTTGACTGGGAATGTCTAGAATCAATGTTCTATTACCCTCTAGATGATGTAGTTCCCCTTAAAACCAAAATGATCAGGAAAAAAAAACTGTTTTTCTGTGTTCTTTCCCTGCCTGTGTCTTTCATTCAAGACCATTCACCTTACCCTTGTTTTATCCTGCATTTGGGTCCTCCTCCCAGTCTCACCCCTGACTAAATATTCTGTCCCTGTCCCTGTGTTGCATTGCTGACAATAAGTATACAATTCTATAATATAATAAAGTAGTTTATTTCACCTGGAAATGTAAACATATAGCATTGTCTATTTAAATGACAGCAGCTTATTAACAGACACACACTCACACACACACACACACACACACACACACACACACACACACACACACACACACACACACACACACACACACACACACACACACACCTATTAGCTTTGCTGAGCAGTTCACATGGAGACATGGTACATGGTACATGGAGACCACGTGGAGATTTGAATGCTGCTTTTATCATGTGACCTACTTTACATGGTGTTGCGGTGTTGTGTTGTAAGCAGTTATCTGATATTTCATTCTGTATTTCTCACAAGATCAGGACAAATGTGTTCTCTCTACAATCCATTCCACCATTTTTTGCTTCTCTCAGCCCGATTTGGTGCCTGGCCTTTATCTCTACTTCATATAAAAAAAAAGTAACGCCCCCAAACCCCCCCAACCAACAACTTGACTCCAAATGAAGGCAATATGGAATAGACGAGCGAGCTGTTATTTCACAAAGCCAGCACGAGAGCTGTTTCTGTGAAAACTCTCAGATCGTATGAAAAGCTGTTAGTCACACCTGTGCTATGACAACACTGCCGTGGCTGTGAACTGCTGCTTGACTCGGCAAGAGATGAAGAATGAAAGCAGCTCTTTGCCCGGAACAGACACACACACACACACACACACACACACACACACACACCACCACACACACACACACATGCAGCAGAAGCTACGTGATTTCATCTGACGCATGCCGGCAGTCAGACAGAGATTTGTTCTGGTGAGGTAAAAGCTTGGTTCAAAGGTGCAGACAGACTCTGGGTTTGATTTGTTTAACAGGCTGTCAGAATGAACATAACCACTCTGAAGCTAAAGTATTACAGTGGAGTGTCTCTGAGCCTCACACCAAACCTCACGCTTAACCTCACAATGAACCTCACACTGAGCCTCACAACAAGCCTCAGACGGAGCCTAACCATGCCTCGCACTTAACCTCAAACAGTTTCACACCGAGAATCGCAAGGATCCTTACATTCAGTCTCACACTCAGCTTCCAGCTTTATCTTTTATTAGCTTGGTGTTTAGGTCAAAGGTGAACATGTTGTGGCCGACTCACTGTCTTAATTTCTCTGTCTATCTGTATTTCTCTTTCTATCTGTCTCTGTCTTATGTTGGGCCAGCAGGTCATCAACATCTACTTGGCCTCCCACATCAACAAAGCTGTTAAAAAAAAAAAACTGAATTGTCAATACATTTATCAGATTGCTATAGAGTAAAATAAGAAATGGTTCCAGGTTCCCATCCACATGCCTCCGTGTCCAAATCATCAGTGCCACAGTTTGGCTGTAAAAACCTCTCCCCAAAACATGTCCGATTGCCTTTAGATGTTCATGTACACTAGAGGACCAGTTCTAGCCAATGACTATAGGGTGGGCTGGTACCAATAATAGTATATAGGATAATCAATTGGAATTGATAGTAGATCAGTGGTAGTGGCCCCAACACCTAATCCAGTTCTCCCCATATCTAATATTTACAAAATTATAAAAAATCTAATTCAAAATAAAACAAAACACAGATAAAAACAACTTATTGTTGTTATTATATTTAGATAGATATTTATTTAGATTCTCAAATAAATTTAAATCCTAAATTGATCCATGCTACTGAAATTGCTAACCACCTGATCTGGGGCTAAAACGCAGTAGATAGGTCTGCTTTGGGGCACTTGTTAAGGACTGAGGAGGAGCAGGGCTTGTGTGGGGTAACCTGAAATTAGCCATAGCCGTTTATGTGCTAGCAGCATTTCTAGAGATACATTTGATCAACTTAGATTACATTAGATTCAACTCTTTTGTCATTGCACACGTTATGGTACAAAATTACAGTTAGCATTTAACCAGAAGTGCATTGGTAGCAGTGTAAAATATTTATATATGTACAGGTTGGTAAGGCTATGCTATATAATACACATGAATAAATAATGATAAATGAATGAATATTTTGATATGAATAATATGAATATAAAAAAAAACAGCACATGGAAAGGGGATTATATACAATGAGTACAATGGTCATGGACAATGCAATGAAGGAGATATTGTATACTGTCTGTCTTATGAAAAGATTATATACAAATGTGCATATGTGACATCACAAAAGTCAAGTTGTAATGGCAGTTAAACAGAGTGTAATTAAATGTTATGTCATTAAAGCATGTTTTCGCTTCTGCACAATAATCACAAACTGAGAACTGTAGACAACGTTTTTAAAACTGGCCAACATGTAAGGAGAAATATAAAAATTAAATAAATACAAATATAAAGTATAAGAAGTATAATAAAAGTATAACGTAGAACTACAAATATAAAAATAGGGATAAATATATATTATATATATAGTATAATATACTGTAGGAGGTACAGTAGGGGTGAAAAACTATTCTGTGCTGCTAGGGTGGGGCTTTGGGTAGGGGCGGAGCTCTGTGTAGGTGTGGGACCCTGTAGGGGCAGGGCACTGGGCAGGACTGTTACAGATTTATCATTGTTCATAGACTGTAGGCTGCCCACCCAATCATAAGTTAGAATTTGGGTGGGATAACCCCTTCCCTGCCCACTGCTGCCACTGGCCCTGGAACACCTGAAGTGTAAAACCCTACCACAAACCTGGACAGCTCACACAACCTGCAGCAGTGAGTGTGAGGTAAGTCAGTAGAAAAAAAACATGTAGCTGAATACTGTAGGTACACACCAAAGCCAGACTTGGAGAGGTCAGTGCTAAACACAACAACAGTCAAAGACTGCGCTGTTGCTGACACTTCAGCAGCAGGAGAAACCACAAAGCTCAGACTGCAGCACGCTGAGAAACTCTGCGGAGGTGAAGGACATTGATAGTAGAACTGAGAACAGGAGGAAAGAAAATAAAAGGGGTGCATTGACAAACCAATCATAAATCAGCAAATGATATGAAGCAGGAGAGTGAAGTTTTCAGCAACAAGAATCGCTGTAGACTGCAGCACAAATTCAACCAGGTCCTACATACCAAAGAAGACAAAAGAAAAAGGTACTGTATAGACAAGGTCCTTCATGGAAAATGCATCAATCGTTGTTTTAACTGACGCATTAAAAGACATCATAGAATGTCTTTCTCTCGTTCCATGTTTTTACACTCTGTGTTTATCTGCAGTGGTCCCTGTCAATCTTTCTTTATTTATCCCTCTTTTTTCAGTATATCGTTCAATATCTGTATATATATATATATATATATATATACATACACAGTGAGAGAGAGAGAGAGAGAGAGAGAGAGAGAGAGAGAGAGAGAGAGAGAGAGAGAGAGAAACTGTCTCTCTGTATATATATATATATATATATATTTATTTTCTTTAGTTTATTTTTATTTTTTCTTCTTTTCTTTTTCTTCTTTCTTCTTTTTTTTTCATATGCATATTCAGAGTATGTCCAATTGCCAAATGCCAGAATGAGCCATTCCTGTTACTGAAAATTTTATCACTGAATTTGTTTTCTAATTCCAAGTGTTTGCAACACAACATGGAGCATTAAGATCTGCATTACATGGTTTGGAGTGTAAGATCTCCTGCTATAGCGCTCCGACTCTACTGAACACCTTTTGGGATGCTTGTGAACGCTGCACCTCAGGCCTTCCCACCTTCTCACCTAGATCAGTACCTGACTTCACTACCACCCCTGTGGTTGAATGAGGACAAATCTCCACAAAATCAGAAGAGAAGAGGATTTTATAAGAACAAATTAAATGGATTAAATGTGGAATGAGATGTTCAAAAACAGGCACATACCAATCTAATGGTCAGGTGACTTCAAACCTTTGGACATATAGCGTAAAGAACTAAGATAATAATAATACTAATAATATTAATAATAATAATAAGAAGAAGAAGAAGAAGAAAAAGAAGAAGAAGAAGACAAAAATTTGAAGAAATAGGAAGATGAAGTAGAAAATGTAGAAGAAGCAGCAAAGGAAGAAAAAGAAAAAACAGACAAGGAAAAAAAAAAGAAAAAGGAAGAAGAGAATGAAGGAGAAGAGACATAAGAAACAGGAGAAGAAGAAGAAAAGGAAGGGGACGAAGAAGAAAAATTGGATGAAGAGGAAAAGGAAAAAGAGGAAAAGAAGAAAATAAAAAAAAGAGGAAGAAGAAGAGAAGGAAAAAAGGAGAAGTAGAAGAATAGGAAGAAGCAGGAAAAGAAGAAGAAAAACAGAAAGAAAATTATGAAGAACTTAAACTTTTTAAAATTGTGCTCAGTAACCATAGTTACCAAGTACCATAGTAACATCACAGATTAGTGAATTTCCCACAAACAGAACCTGCTCTAGATTATCAGGCTGCTTTATAACACTGGATCAGGGGTTAATCTGGCCATCACTAACTCTCTAGTTTGTGGTTGTACAAAAAAGCCTCCTTTTTTTTTTTTTCTTTGAATAGTGATCAAGTGCTTTCTACAAGATCTTTTTGAGATCCGTTTGAGAAATTTGAGATTTGAATCGTGAGATAAAATCACTTGCATAATATAAGCAGGCTTCACATCACAATCTTGTATTAAAGTGATTACTATACATCCTAAAAAGGACCAGACTAGGGTTAGGTCTAATCTTAGTAGGTAGGCAGATCTTTAAGAGGTGGGTTAAATCATGTCCGAGTCAGCACCCAGTCAGGAAGTGACAGTGATGGACATCCCCACGCTCTCCTGACGCTTTGGTTCCTCGTAGCTGTCTGTCAGATTAGAGTGTGCTGTCTGTAAGCGTGTTCTATGCCTTTCATTTTCCTGCCGAAAATCTATTTTAACTGTACAACACTGTGTCATCGTTCTCTGACAGACCTCGAGACAGGATTTTTATCTCATCATTAATTAAAGCTCGCGTTCGGTACACGCCAGCGCTTAATTAGCACCGAGGTCATCGGGGAGGGCTTATTAAGTGGAACAAATTCACCCTGCACTAAGAGAAGTGTGTCTACTCCTCCACGAAAAAAAAAAAGAAGGAAAAAAGTGTGTGTGGTGCGCTGAGGCTCTGCTGACAGGGCCTGCCTGTAGTGATTGATAACTGCACCGGCTTGAACTGCTTACAGGGGGAACTGGAATGGCGGCTGGGGACGTAGCGCGGCGATTGAAAACATATGCTGGCTCGCAGACGTGAGGAGAGGAGATAGATTACAAAGGAAGCCATGTCAGAGACGCTGTTTTATCATGCCATCACCATCCCTCTCTTCCCCTCTCTCTCTCTCTCTCTCTCTCTCTCTCTCTCTCTCTCTCTCTCTCTCTCTCTCTCTCTCTCTCTCTTTCTCTCTCTCTTTCTCTTTCTCTCTGTCTCGCCCTCTCTTGCTACCGCTCATCACCTGGTATTTTTAGTCCCACCGCTGACGAGTTTGTCAGAAAGGGACTGGAAAGAAATGATTGCATAGGGGAATGTCGCCATGAATTGGCTGCTCTGCGAAACGGGAGAGAGTGAGAGAAAGAGAGAGAGAGAGAGAGAGAGAGAGAGAGAGAGAGAGAGAGAGAGAGAGAGAGAGAGAGAGAGAGAGAAAGAGAGAGGGAACAACTTTTCCCTGATGGTTCAGGTGACACTGTTTCGCGTTACCATAATTCAAAAAGACAGAATGGGTTTGGCTCATCGCAAAGACAACAGCTGTTTTGCTCTGCCGCGACATTAGTTGCCAAATGCATGCGCGTGGGCTTGGAGGGGCCACTGCACGTGTTCGCCACTGACCTGGCACACAGGTTGGCATCCACCAGCCCACACCAACCAGAGGGATTATGGGAACGAGAAGGCGACAGTCGGTCAGGTAGAGTGAGTGAGTAAGAGAAAGAGAGAAAAAGAGAGGGAGAACAGCAGCAGCAGCAATAGCTATAAAGCAGCAGTTTTCACCACTGGTGACACATCTGGCACATGGGCTCCTATTCACACCATCCTCTACTTTCCAGCTTTGAATGCGAAGAGTATAACGAGTGCATGGCGTATAAAATAAGAGCACCCTTTTTCCCACTAACAGTTCAATGACAAGGGCGAAAACTCGGCTTTGATTGACAGGTTTGGCCTTGTCTTAATTGGACGTAATTTAGAGCAATTTTCCAAGGTCTTTTCGGAGTGACCAAATAATAACACCGGGCCGATCTGAGAACTGTTTTTCTTAGCAATAATAAAAAAGCACCCCGTGCACCATTAGCTCCATTTGCACATTAGAATAATAAGCTTTTTTTTTTTTTTCGGACTAAAATACCCTTCAGACTTCAGCTCATTGTTGGGGGTGAAATAGCACCTGGAAGATGGAGTGCATGGGCATGTAACAGGATCACAAAGGATAGAGTGTGATTAGGGGAGGGTTTTTTATATATATATATATATATATATATATATATATATATATATATATATATATATATATATATATATATATAAGAGTTACTTTGCACAGACTGAGTACAGGATGTCGTTCTAAATACATTGCACGGGTGAGAAATATGACAATTCAAAGCAGAATATTGTAGTAAATATTTTAAATAGGATATAGAACAAAATTTCAGGGTATTGATTTTTCTCTATATAAATATCCTTTTAAATCATAACAATTTTGTAAGAGATTTAAACTTCTCCTCCTCTACCTTATACTTCTACTGACATATTATTTATAGATTTCTAGATATTAATAATGACAATTTCTAAATACAATTAATTTTTTTCGGAGACTGTCAAGTTGAAATAACAGTGAAGAAGCTAAATAAATAAATGAATAGCTACCAGGGATAACATTTAAAAGATGAGTGTATGTATATATATATATATATATAAAATGTAGGGTTTAGGTTTGTTCTGCCCCCATACACACACACACACACACACACACATGCAGCTTTCTCAGTCCTCTTATTTTCGCAACATTTATCCTTCAAGTCTTCACAACTTTCGGTCATCACACAGACTCAAAGATCTCCACACACCCACCCACTCACGTGCTCCATATGAAGTGACTGCAAACTCAGTGAATATAAGACACTCAATTAAAATGCTGAGCCCACAAGATTCTCCCTGCTAGCCAGTCTCATTTACATGGCGGATGTTTGGAACCGAAGGGAACTAGTCTTGGCTTGTGTGTCTTCAGGAGAAAGAAAAAATTAAGGAACTTTGGGGGTGGGGGCAGAGGGGTGGAAAACAGTTAAGGTTGGGAATTTAAGAGCAATAATATGCAAAAGCCGAAGTGTGTGTATGTGCGTTCGTGTGTGTGTTTTTTCATTAGAGCCCTGTGGTTATGAGCGAATTGTTAATTATTAATAACAAACTTCTTTAAATTTTCTTTTTTATCTTTAATCTTGTCATTTATCCCCCGCCCCACCCCCCCAACAAGTGAGCGTGCAGAAAACTTTCCCGAAAGTGCAACACACGGGTATTTTCACAGTTCACTTTATGAAATTTGCACATTTTCACCCGAGTTCAAGCTCAGCAGCTTAGCAAATTAGCTTTATTGAAAGTTCCAAAGTTACACAAATGAAGTGAGCAACTTAAGTAGGCTATTGTTCTTTAGTGGCTCAATAAAAGAGGAAAATGTTTGGCATCTTTTACATATTTTTTTAATTCTCTTTTATGAAGTTTGGGTGGGTGGGTGGGGTGGGGTGGAGTGTGTGTGTGTTTTGGGAGGGGCGGGGGGGGGTGTTGGGTACGGGGTGTAAACATACTCTATAGCCGAACATAAAATGCTGTAAACTAAAGGTCAGCATGTTCGATGAATTCACTCCGGGGTATTGAGCAGCCTCTGTGGTCTTTCTCTGCTCAGGTTCCCCCTCCTCTCTGTTTCTCGTACACCCATGAGTACAGTAATCATTCCTGTTTATTTTCCGTAATATGTCATAGATAAAGCATCAGGATGACTGATTACGTTAATATCGGGGGGTGAAATTAAATGATAATTAAAAAATGTTAGTTTAAAGCTATTAGTGTCCATAAAACTTTGATTAGACCTACTCAAACATTATCCGCATTAGGTTTTTATGGGTTTACCCGAGTGATTGCTTACAAAGATTGTGTGTGTGTGTGTGTGTGTGTGTGTGAGAATGAATCAGAGCTCCCAGCATTCGCTTCTTCGCTACAATCCGAGGTTGTTTGCTAATGCTAAAGACCATTGCCTTAGTTGTTTCGCTCTCCATGTAAACATGAGCGCTTGCTCCATATTCATGCTTTACACATCCATGTTTTGGATGTTTTTCCTCCCAAACTTTGACAAGCTGATAAAATTGGTGTGTATCCAAAGCAAAGGATGGTGCCCCCCCACTACACACACCACACACACACACACACACCCCCTTATCACACCCCTGCAGGCAGTGAGAGTTGTTTCCTAAATTACTTAGGGGAAAATTCCTTTTCCCAATTCTGCCTGTCAGGCCCAATTTAGGCGAACAGTAAGCATACGCTGGCCTCGCTCCGCCCTGCCGCTCATCGCCATGGTGACAGCTTGATTAGATCATCAATCGTGGCCTAGAAAAAGGAAAAAAAAAAAAACGCTCTTCCTGAACACCTGCTCAGCCAGGTCACGCGTGCCTCTTAACTACCGTTGTTTCTGTGACCCCCGACACATCAGCCTCGGGGTGTTAAAAATGGCCTGGCTTTGCGTGCTTGCATTAGAGCCAGCGCATGCCGCTTCTCTAATCGCTCACACGCTCGCTCGACACGGCATGTAGGGATCTCCGATCGCTTCGCTTTCGTACATCAGGCTTTTGTGAAGGTATTCCTGTTTTGAGTGGTGCTGCATGATTATAAATCCTTGATATAAAATTTTAATTTATAAAAAAAAAAAGAAAAAAAAGAAAAAAAAAAAAATTTTCAATTAAAAGTGCAGACTGATATTTTGTGTTTTTCAATGCAAAAGTAAAAATGGTTGGATTTGAGCCAGTATGCTGATTTCTTTATCAAATTAACATCAGCAAACCCCTTCCCCCCCCCAACACACACACACACACACACACACACACACACACACACACACACACACACACACACACACACACACACACACACACACACAGTGAACTGAAAAGCTACTACACACCCTCCAGCTATAAGTTTGCTATGATCTCTGTCTTCCATGATCTCATTTTCTGTATGGGACCCAGCCCAGCTAATTGATGATGCAAAGTTGTAAGAAGAACAACTATATTTGAGACATTCGTTTTATAATATTAGGAAAAGTAGGAAAGGTAGTATGGCTAGTAACTATATATTTAAATATAGTACCCTCACATTTCATCTTCTCAAGAGCAACACTCTTCTCCAGAGGCAATACTATAGAAATTAAACTTGGATTTATTTTATAGTAGTCAATGTGCAGCTCGTATAGCAGTTCAGTTTTACTGTCCTCCTAAACCCTCGGTGAACATGTCAAACTGTGTCCTGTGTCAATATTCTGTGTGAGCACTATTGTTATTTAGCACTGCCTTAATCCTCCTGGACATTAAATTCACCAGAGCTGCACAGGTTGTTTCCGGGATTCTCTTTGACTCCTCTATAATGACATAAGGCAGCTGGATTTTACTCACATGGAGCTTCTCCACATTCTACTTGAAAAACCACACAGGTGCTCAATAGGGTTCAGGTCTGGAGACATATTTTACCACTCCATCACCTTTACCTTAAGCGTCCTCAGCAAGGCAGTTGTCATCTTGGCGGTGTGTTTGGGGTCTTTATTATGTTGGGAAAATGCCATTTTGGCACAGTTTCTGAAGGGAGGGCATCATGTTAACCTTCAGAATGTCACAGTACATGTTGGAATCCATGTTTCCCTCAATGAACTGCAGCTCCAGAGTACCAGCAGAACTCATGCAGCCCCAGACCATGATGCTACCACCACCATGCTTGACTGTAAGACCCAGGGTGTTACCGATTTTCTAATAGCCTAGGCCATCTTCGAAGAGCGCTTCGATCCTCAGAGTTCTTTACCATGAGGTGCCATGTTGAACATCCAATAGTCAGTATGGGAGAATTGTACTCAAAGTGGCAAATTTTAACTGCTCTAATACAAGATACACACATTTGTATGGCATAAACATGAACATGATGAATAGGACATGTGTTTTTGCATAGTTACACCATGTACAGCTGTTATCACTGAGGGTGTACTCACTTTTGTTGCCAGCTATTTTGACAATAAAGATACTATATATAAATATATATACATACAGTTATGTAAAGAGCTCATTGTGGACTTATGGAAATATAACAGCAGAAGACACTTCCCAGTCTACATCAATGGAACTGAGGTAGTGCGGGTTAAGCTCTTGGAAGTTCACATCTCTGAGGATCTGTCCTGTCACCAGAACACTTCAGCTCTGGTTAGGACGGCACAACAATGCCTGTACTTCTTGAGGAGCTCAAGCTCATCTGTCCCCAAGGATTCAAACAAGTTTTTACCGCTGCATCATCGAGAGCATCCTGACCAACTCCATCACTGTATGGTACAGAGGCGTCACTGTGTGAGAACTTAAAGCCCTGCAAAGTCTGGTCAAATATTCCCAATGGATCATTGGCACCCAACCACCCGCCATTAAGCACCTTCACCACCGCAGATGTCTGCGCAGAGCTCACAACATCATCAAGGACTCTTCAGATCCCAGTCACAAACTGTTTAATCTCCTTCCATCAAGAGGGAGACAAACCCAGCCATTAGGGGGGCACAAGCCAGTGTACTCTTAGTGCCGGTCCCAAGCCCGGGTAAATGGGGAGGGTTGCGTTAGGAAGGGCATCCAGCGTAAAACATGTGCCAAATCAAATATGCGGATCACAAATGAGAATTTCATACCGGATCGGTCGAGGCCCGGGTTAACAACGGCCGCCACAGGTATCGTTAGCCGACAGGGTACCGGTGGAAATTGGGCTACTGTTGGCCGAAGGAGGAGAAGGAGAGGAGGAAGGCGTCTACAGAGACGGCAGGAAAAGGAGCAGTGTAGGAGAGTAGAGGTTCGGGTTGGTACTTTAAATGTTGGTACTATGACGGGTAAAGGGAGAGAGATAGCTGATATGATGGAGAGGAGAAAGGTAGATGTGTTATGTGTTCAGGAGACCAAGTGGAAAGGGAGTAAGGCCAGGAACATTGGAGGTGGGTTTAAACTGTTTTATCATGGTGTGGATGGGAAGAGAAATGGTGTAGGGGTGATTCTGAAGGAAGCGTACAGTAAGAGTGTAGTGGAGGTGAAGAGAGTTTCTGATAGGGTGATGATCGTGAAGGTGGAAGTTGAAGGGATGATGATAAATGTCATCAGTGCCTATGCTCCACAAGTTGGCTGTGAGATGGAGGAGAAAGAAAGATTCTGGAGTGAATTAGATGAAGTGGTAGATGGTGTACCTAGGAAAGAACGATTGGTGATTGGGGCAGACTTTAATGGGCATGTAGGTGAAGGGAACAGAGGTGATGAGGAGGTGATGGGTAGGTATGGTTTTAAGGAGAGGAATGTGGAAGGGCAGATGGTGGTAGATTTTGCTAAAAGGATGGAAATGGCAGTGGTGAACACGTATTTTAAGAAGAAGGAGGATCATAGGGTGACGTATAAGAGTGGAGGAAGGTGCACACAGGTGGATTATCTTCTGTGTAGGAGATGCAACCTGAAGGAGATTGGAGACTGTAAGGTGTTGGCGGGGGACAGTGTAGCTAGACAGCATCGGATGGTGGTCTGTAGGGTGGTTTTGGAGGCGAAGAAGAAGAGGAGGAAAGTAAGGTTTGAAAGAAGAATAAGATGGTGGAAACTGAAGGAGGAAGAGTGTAGTGTGAGGTTCAGGGAAGAGGTCAGACAGGGGCTCGGTGGTGGTGAAGAGGTGCCGGATGATTGGGCAACTACTGCAGGAGTGATGAGGGAGGCAGCTAGAAAAGTACTTGGTGTGACATCTGGAAATAGAAAGCAAGACAAGGAGACGTGGTGGTGGAATGAGGAAGTGCAGGAGAGCATTAGGGGAAAGAGGTTGGCAAAACAGAAGTGGGATCGACAGAGTGATGAGAAAAGTAGGCAGGAGTACAAGGAGATGCGGCAGCAGGTTAAAAGGGATGTGGCGAAAGCCAAGGAAAAGGCATATGAGGAACTGTATAAGAGGTTGGACACTAAGGAAGGAGAAAAGGATTTATACCGATTGGCCAAGCAGAGGGACCGAGCTGGGAAGGATGTACTGCAAGTTAGAGCAATAAAGGATGGAGAGGGAAATGTGTTGACTAGTGAGGAGAGTGTGTTGATAAGATGGAGGGAGTATTTTGAGCAGCTGATGAATGAGGAAAATCAGAGAGAGAGAAGGTTGGAGGATGTGGAGTTGGTGAAGCAGGATGTAGATAGGATTAGTAAGGAGGAAGTGAGAGCAGCGATTAAGAGGATGAAGAATGGAAAGTCGGTTGGACCAGATGACATACCGGTAGAAGCGTGGAGATGTTTAGGAGAGATGGCAGTGGAGTTTTTAACCAGATTGTTTAACAGGATTCTGGAAGGGGAGAGGATGCCTGAGGAATGGAGAAGGAGTGTGCTGGTACCGATCTTTAAGCATAAGGGAGATGTGCAGACCTGCAGTAACTACAGGGGAATTAAGTTGATCAGTCACACCATGAAGTTATGGGAAAGAGTAGTGGAAGCCAGGTTGAGAGAAGAGGTGACCATCTGTGAGCAACAGTATGGTTTCATGCCGAGGCAGAGCACCACAGATGCCTTATTTGCTTTAAGGATGTTGATGGAGAAGTATAGAGAAGGACAGAAGGAGCTGCATTGTGTATTTGTGGATTTAGAGAAAGCGTACGACAGGGTGCCGAGAGAGGAGTTGTGGTATTGTATGAGGAAGTCAGGTGTGTCAGAGAAGTATGTGAGGGTGGTGCAGGACATGTATGAGGACAGTGTGACGGCAGTAAAGTGTGCAGTAGGTACGACAGACTGGTTCAGGGTGAAGGTTGGACTGCATCAAGGATCAGCCCTGAGCCCTTTCCTGTTTGCAGTGGTGATGGACAGGTTGACGGACGAGGTCAGACAGGAGTCTCCCTGGACTATGATGTTTGCAGATGATATTGTGATTTGTGGTGAGAGTAAAGAGCAGGTTGAGAAGAGCCTGGAGAGGTGGAGATATGCGCTGGAGAGAAGGGGAATGAAAGTCAGTAGGAGTAAGACAGAGTACATGTGTGTGAATGAGAGGGAGGGCAGTGGAGTGATGCGGTTGCAGGGAGAAGAGGTGGAGAAGGTGGAGGAGTTCAGGTACCTGGGGTCAACAGTGCAAAGTAATGGAGAGTGTGTTAGGGAAGTAAAGAAAAGAGTGCAGGCAGGGTGGAGTGGGTGGAGAAGAGTGACAGGAGTGATTTGTGATAGAAGAGTATCTGCAAGAATGAAAGGGAAAGTTTATAGGACTGTGGTGAGACCTGCGATGTTGTATGGATTAGAGACAGTGGCATTGAGTAAAAGACAGGAGGTGGAGCTGGAGGTAGCAGAGCTGAAGATGTTGAGGTTTTCGTTGGGAGTGACGAGGATGGACAAGATTAGAAATGAGTTTATTAGAGGGACAGCACATGTAGGATGTTTTGGTGACAAGGTGAGGGAGGCGAGATTGAGATGGTTTGGACATGTGCAGAGAAGGGACATGAATTATATTGGTAGAAAAATGCTGAAGATGGAGCCACCAGGTAGGAGGAAAAGAGGAAGGCCACGGAGGAGGTTCATGGATGTGGTGAGGGAAGACATGCAGGTAGTTGGTGTAAAAGAGGCAGATATAGAGGACAGGGTGGTATGGAGACGGATGATCCGCTGTGGCGACCCCTAATGGGAGCAGCCGAAAGAAGAAGAAGAAGATCAAGAGGGAGACACAGGATACATACATACATACATACATACGCACAAGAACCAGTTTTTTCCATCCACCATCACCCTACTGAACTCCACACTACACTGTTAGATCACTGTATAAACACTATATAAACACTGTGTATAAATTCTGTACAATTATACATACAATGTACATATTACATATTTTTATTTTTTATACTCCTCATTCTCTTCACATATTGTGCTGTACGTACATCTGCACAACAATTTTTTTTTATGGGTATCTATATATACCTTACATACTGTACATCCTGTCACATATTTCACATTCACATTTACTATATATATATATACATATTAAGTGAACGTGAAAGTTCAGCTTTTGCACAGTTTTTTAATGCCATAGCCTTCTATTTGTTGTACCTTCTACATGTTGTACCTTTACATACAGCGGGGAAAATAAGTATTTGACACATCAGCATTTTTATCAATAAGGGGATTTCTAAGTGGGCTATTGACACAAAATTTCCACCAGATGTAGCCATCAAGTCAAATATTGAAATCATACAAAGAAATCAGAACATTTAAGTATACAAGTTAAGTCATAATAAATAAAGTGAAATGACACAGGGAATAAGTATTAAACAAACTTTATTTAATACTTTGTAGAAAAGCCTTTGTTGGTGATTACAGCTTCTAGACACCTCTTGTATGGAGAGACCAGTCGTCTGCATTGCTCAGGAGTGATTCTGGCCCATTCTTCCACACAAATGGTCTTTAAATCTTGAAGGTTCCTTAAGCGTCTTTTATGATCTTTGATCTTCAGTTCTCGCCATAGATTTTGTATGGGATTTAGGTCAGGTGATTGACTGGGCCATTCAAGCAACATAATTTTCTTTCTTTTAAACCACTTCATTGTTTCCTTGGCCATCATTGTCTTGCTGAAATGTCCACCCTCTTTTAATTTTCAGCTTTCTGGTAGATGGCAGCAGATTTTTATCCAGAAAGTCCCAGTACATTTCTCCATTCATTCTGCCTTTAATAATATGAAGTCTGCCAGTACCCCTTGCTGAAAAGCAGCCCCAAACCATGATGCTTCCACCCCCAAACTTAACTGTTGGTATGATGTTCTTGGGGTGGTGGGCAGTGCCATTTCTTCTCCAAACATCGTGTGTAGAATGACTGGCAAAAAATTCCCAATAGTCTCCCAATAATCCACAGGCTTCTCCAAATGCTCTTTCGCAAACTTTAACCGAGCCTCAACATGCTTTTTGTTCAGCAATGGAGTCTTGCGTGGTGAGCGTGCATGGATGCCATGACGGTTCAGTGCATTGCTTATAGTTTTCTTTGAAACAACAGTACCTGCTGATGCAAGGTCTTCCTGAAGTTCTGCCTGAGTGGTTCTTGGCTCTTGGCGAACTCTCCTGATTATTCTTTGGACTCCTCGGACAGGGATCTTACGTGGAGCACCTGATCGTGGCCGGTTTATGGTGAACTGATGCTCTTTCCATTTCCGGATAATGGCACCCACAGTGCTCACAGGAACACAGGGAAGCAAGGAAACTTCAGCATTCTGGAAATGCGCCTATAACCATTCCCATCAAAATGCTTTTCAACGATAAGATTACGAAGATCTTGAGAGAGTTCTTTGCTTTTACCCATCATAAAGTCTTTCCTGTGTGCCTTCTGGGTAATGAGAAGCCTTTATAGGCCATCAATTAGGAATAAAGCAGCTAATATCAATTATTACTGATACGGGGCAGGGTTTCGCTCTCAACACTGACAGATTTCAGGTGATCTCCTGGCTTTCTATGCCATTTTGCACCTTGTTATCTTCATGTGTTCAATACTTATTCCCTGTGTCATTTCTCTTTATTTATTATGACTCAACTTGTATACTTAAATTTTCTGTTTTCTTTGTATGAATTCAATATTAGGCTTGATGACTAATCTGGTGGAAATTTTGTGTCAATAGCCCACTTAGAAATCCCCTTATTGATGAAAATGCTGATGTGTTAAATACTTATTTTCCCCACTGTATGACCCCACTGTATATATATATATATATATATATATATATATATATATATATATATATATATATATATATATATATATATATATATATATATATATATATATATATATATATATATATACATACATATACATACATATATTTACATGCATATACTACTTTATACTTTATACTTACAATACTATTTATCTGCACTTGTCAATTTGCACAATTGCTACTTTTTGCACTTCTGTTAGATGCTAAACTGCATTTTGTTAATTTTAAATTAACTAAAAAAATTCATTTCAATTTTAAAAATGTTAAGATATAAGTAATATAACTCAACAATTAAAACTGAAGAAAATACTTTAAAAAAAATGTAATTTCAACAAATTTACATCCCAAAATTTATTCGCACTTAAAATGTACTAAAATCACACACATGAGGTACACATGATTAGAATATAATTACTTAGCTTTTTGAAGGAGTCTTGCCCTTTTTAAACCGCAGACATTTATTTGTGTGCGTTCCTGACAGTTGATGTGTTGACGTGCTGAGTTTGAAAGAGCTGTCTGAGGCCTTCAGAAAGAAGATTGTAGTATGTTATGAGTCTGGGAAGGGATTAAAATAGATCTCCAAAGAATTTGAAAGCCAACTGCCAACATGCCCAGGTCTAAACGTCCAAGCAAGTTCACCCTGAGAGATGACCACACGATGCTAAAAGTAGACACCAAAAACCATAAAATGTCAACACGGGACCTACAGCGGGCTTCTACTACTTCTAATATGGAAGACTTCACAATCAGAAAGAGACTACACAAGTTTAACTTTAATGGGAGGTGTGCACTAAGGAAACCCTTGTCTCTAAGAATAACATAAAGGCCATACTGTTTGCCAGCGAGAATGTAGGCAAAAACCAGGACTTCTGACATAATGCTCTTTGGACAGAGTTTAAAATTGAATTATTTGGACATCAATAGAATCTTCTTCTTCTTTCGGCTGCTCCCATTAGGGGTCGCCACAGCGGATCATCCGTCTCCATACCACCCTGTCCTCTACATCTGCCTCTTTCACACCAACTACCTGCATGTCTTCCCTCACCACATCCATGAACCTCCTCCTTGGCCTTCCTCTTTTCCTCCTACCTGGTGGCTCCATCCTCAGCATTTTTCTACCAATATAATTCATGTCCCTCCTTTGCACATGTCCAAACCATCTCAATCTCGCCTCCCTCACCTTGTCACCAAAACATCCTACATGCACTGTCCTCTAATAAACTCATTTCTAATCTTGTCCATCCTCGTCACTCCCAACGAAAACCTTAACATCTTCAGCTCTGCCACCTCCAGCTCCATCTCCAGTCTTTTACTCAATGCCACTGTCTCTAATCCATACAGCATCGCAGGTCTCACCACAGTCCTATAAACTTTCCCTTTCATTCTTGCAGATACCCTACTATCACAAATCACTCCTGTCATTCTTCTCCACCCACTCCACCCTGACTGCACTCTTTTCTTTACTTCTCTAACACACTCTCCATTACTTTGCACTGTTGACCCCAGGTACCTGAACTCCTCCACCTTTTCCACCTCTTCTCCCTGCAACCGCACCACTCCACTGCCCTCCCTCTCATTCACACACATGTACTCTGTCTTACTCCTACTGACTCTCATTCCCCTTCTCTCCAACGCATATCTCCACCTCTCCAGGCTCTTCTCAACCTGCTCCCAACTCTCACCACAAATGACAATATCATCCGCAAACATCATAGTCCAGGGAGACTCCTGTCTGACCTCGTCCATCAACCTGTCCATCACCACTGCAAACAGGAAAGGGCTCAGGGCCGATCCTTGATGCAGTCCAACCTTCACCCTGAACCAGTCTGTCGTACCTACTGCACACTTCACTGCCGTCACACTGTCCTCATACATGTCCTGCACCACCCTCACATACTTCTCTGACACACCTGACTTCCTCATACAATACCACAACTCCTCTCTTGGCACTCTGTCGTACGCTTTCTCTAAATCCACAAATACACAATGCAATTCCTTCTGTCCTTCTCTATACGTCTCCATCAACATCCTCAAAGCAAATAAGGCATCTGTGGTGCTCTTCCTTGGCATGAAACCATACTGTTGCTCACAGATTGTCACCTCTTCTCTCAGCCTGGCTTCCACTACTCTTTCCCATAACTTCATGGTGTGACTGATCAACTTAATTCCCCTGTAGTTACTGCAAGACTGCACATCTCCTTTATGCTTAAAGATCGGTACCAGCACACTTCTTCTCCATTCCTCAGGCATCTTCTCACCTTCCAAAATCCTGTTAAACAACCTGGTCAAAAACTCCACTGCCATCTCTCCTAAACATCTCCACGCTTCTACCGGTATGTCATCTGGTCCAACCGACTTTCCACTCTTCATCCTCTTAATTGCTGCTCTCACTTCCTCCTTACTAATCCTATCTACATCCTGCTTCACCAACTCCACATCGTCCAACCTTCTCTCTCTCTGATTTTCCTCATTCATCAGCTGCTCAAAATACTCCCTCCACCTTCTCAACACACTCTCCTCACTAGTCAAGACATTTCCCTCTCCATCCTTTACTGCTCTAACTTGCAGTACATCCTTCCCAGCTCGGTCCCTCTGCCTGGCCAATCGGTATAAATCCTTTTCTCCTTCCTTAGTGTCCAACCTCTCATACAGCTCCTCATATGCCTTTTCCTTGGCTTTCGCCACATCCCTCTTTACCTGCTGCCACATCTCCTTGTACTCCTGCCTACTTTGCTCATCACTCTGTCTATCCCACTTCTGTTTTGCCAATCTCTTTCTCGTTATGCTTTCCTGCACTTTCTCATTCCACCACCACGTCTCCTTGTCTTGCTTTTTATTTCCAGATGTCACACCAAGTACTTTTCTAGCTGCCTCCCTCATCACTCCTGCAGTAGTTGCCCAATCATCCAACACCTCTTCAACACCACCAAACCTCTGTCTGACCTCTTCCCTGAACCTCACACTACACTCTTCCTCCTTAAGTTTCCACCATCTTTTTCTTCTTTCAGTCCTCACTCTCCTCCTCTTCTTCTTCGCCTCCAAAACCATCCTACAGACCACCATCCGATGCTGTCTAGCTACACTGTCCCCTGCCAACACCTTACAGTCTCCAATCTCCTTCAGGTTGCATCTCCTGCATAGCACATAGTCCACCTGTGTGCACCTTCCTCCACTCTTATACGTCACCCTATGATCCTCCTTCTTCTTAAAATAAGTGTTCACCACTGCCATTTCCATCCTTTTAGCAAAATCTACCACCATTTGCCCTTCCACATTCCTCTCCTTAAAACCATACCTACCCATCACCTCCTCATCACCTCTGTTCCCTTCACCTACATGCCCATTAAAGTCTGCCCCAATCACCAATCGTTCTTTCCTAGGTACACCATCTACCACTTCATCTAACTTACTCCAGAATCTTTCCTTCTCCTCCATCTCACAGCCCACTTGTGGAGCATAGGCACTGATGACATTTATCATCATTCCTTCAACTTCCACCTTCACGATCATCACCCTATCAGAAACTCTCTTCACCTCCACTACACTCTTACTGTACTCTTCCTTCAGAATCACCCCTACACCATTTCTCTTTCCATCCACACCATGATAAAACAGTTTAAACCCACCTCCAATGTTCCTGGCCTTACTCCCTTTCCACTTGGTCTCCTGAACACACAACATATCTACCTTTCTCCTCTCCATCATGTCAGCTACCTCTCTCCCTCTACCCGTCATAGTTCCAACATTTAAAGTACCAACCCGAACCTCTACTCTCCTACACTGCTCCTTTCCCTGCCGTCTCCGTAGACGTCTTCCTCCTCTTCTCCTCCTCCTTCGGCCAACAGTAGCCCAATTTCCACCGGTACCCTGTCGGCTAACGATACCTGTGGCGGTCGTTGTTAACCCGGGCCTCGACCGATCGGGTATGAAATTCTCATTTGTGATCCGCATATTTCGGCACATGTTTTACGCTGGATGCCCTTCCTAACGCAACCCTCCCCATTTACCCGGGCTTGGGACCGGCACTAAGAGTGCACTGGCTTGTGCATCCATAATGGCTGGGTTTGGACATCAATAGAATACACTGTAGAATTCATGGTCTGTTCTATGATTCTATGATGGCAATCTGAAAAGGTCAGCAGCAAAGCTTCCCCAAACCAGGACACTTTCCTCAGTCTGATGTCAGAGACTTGTAGATGGTTACAAGAAGCGTCTTACTAAAGTTTTTTCTGCCAAAGGGGGTAACACAAGCTATTAGTGTGTGGGTTTCCTAACTTTTTGCTCAGTTAGAATATTAAATATATAATATAATAAGTAAAACAAGGTTAATACTTGTTGTTTACTTGCAATTAAATAACCTTTTTCCTAAAGACAAATAAAAACAAGGTTAGGCATTGATATGTGAACAATTCTTAATAAAGAACTGAATTTTTAATAGGGTGTCCTGAAGTTTTCCCCATGACTGTATATATAAGCATGCATTTCCCTGTAATGTACAACTTCTTGCATTAAAACAATACAGATTTCATGTCTTGCACTTCAATAAGGGAGCAACTTAGGTTCTTTTGAAATCTTTCCTGATTCTCATCAAGGTCTTTGCTCATTCTCTCCGCTAGTCTGATTAACACCTTGCCTTTAAAGTAGTTTCTATAAAAAGCATTATTTGTCCCTGACAGTTTCTCCCTGATTGCAGTGTAAAATCCCACTGCACCGAACATGTGTCTATTTATTATTTAATGGCCGTGGCAAACGCTTTCGAAACAATGCTAACAGCGCTTTTAGTTATTCTCTCATGAGGATGATGATAATGCTAGTATAGTTAGCTGAGTTAGCAAAATTGCTACCATGCAGCTTTATGTTTTGTGTAATCAATTATTCTGAATATTTTGAATTGTTTTCTTATATATATATATATCGCTCTTGAAATTCAAAATTTCTCTTTTCGAGTTAAAAATACTTAACCATAGAGTGAATGCAAACAGATGGGGAAATAATAGCAACTAATGTGCTTTTTAATTTTGAATTCAAGAAACGAAGTTGCATTGCACATGACCATCAGGTCAACTGCTTGCTGTAATTCTGATAAAAATGTCTCCAGCTGAAAGACTAAAAATTGTTATGAGTCACACCAGTGACGCTGTGTCCTACTGTACACATCATTAACAAAATAAAACGTCAAAGGATATAAAAATAAAATCAAAATTTTAATCCTCCATTTATGAATCCTTCATATAGCACTATTAAATACTTGACTTTGATTGGTCAAATGGCAATAATTCATTTTTGATAACAAGAGATCTGATAGTTAGCAATGACTGATTGGTTCCAATGCAAATCACGTATGCTCATTCATTCATCCTTCATTCATTTTCTCCTGCTTATCCGTAATTCGGGTCGCGGGGGCAGCAGTCTAAGCAGGCCCCCGCCTCCGACTGCTGCCCAACCCTCATAGCACCCTCCCTTATGGTCCCTCCTGCAGGTGGTGAGCCCACGGGAAGGGCGTATGCTCATTTAATTTATTATTGTTTCTTTAGAAAGTGGTGAAAGCTTGGCATAATCTAATACTAATCGGAGCTAAATAACAAAAATATAACTATTCGATAACTAACAAACAATCATTGGTGTTTTTGAGGTTAATTTAAGGTTTGTTGAACATCTTTTGGAAGATCGCATGTGCTTCTTTTCCAAACTGAGGTACACAACTGTATATAATGTCTTGGTGTGTGCATGAAATTTTCCCTTCACTTGAGACTAGGAGACCCAAACCTGTTCCAGCATGACGATGCCCCTTCGCACAAAGCTAGATCCATGAAGATATGCTTAGAATAGGTTGGAATTGAAGATTTCCTGCTATAGAGCTCCAACCCTATTGAACACCTTTGGGATGAATGTGAATGCTGACTGAACCCAAGGCCTCCTCACCTTCTCACCTACATCAGTACCTGACTTTACTAACATCATTGTGGATGAATGAAATCTCACAAATCTCCACAAAATCTAGTGAAACATCTTTCTAGAGGAGTGAAGGTTAAAGCACATGAGTACTAAATGTAGAATCTAGAAGCACATACCAATCTTATGCTTAATTGTCAACAAACTTTTGTCTTTGTAGTGTATTTTATACATGTTTGTAATACATCATAAAAAGAAAAACGTGAAAATGAAGATGGAATTGTAAATTACTCAGGAGACAATATTTTCATCTTGTGTGTAACCTGTCATTTTCTTTCCGTACTTTATTTCTTCCCCTTTATGCCTCCGTGCTCGAGTTTCATTAAGTAGTTGAAGTAGCATGTGTAGTTATTTTTTTTCCTGAACGTGGTTTTATAACCTGCACAATGTTGCATAGCTGAACTGAATTATAACCACACCTTACCCAGAGGCCTTCGTTAGCCTTTCATTTCCAGCCTGGCAGGTCGCATGGCTAAATCTTCCAGCTGTTCGCTTTGAGCGCGCAAGTTAACAGTGTAGGCCGTTTGCGTAGTCTGAATCGTTTAATACTAATTAGCGCTCTTGCAAATATCTGCACTATTGCATGTCCGTGTTCGGTTTTGTGGGGAACGCGTCGAGGAAAGCAACTATTAATTCACCCTGCCTGCTTGTTAGCTTGCCGGTTATTAATTGCTCTCGGCCGGTTATGTGCTTCCTCAATAAAAACCAACAATAGTTTCCAAATCACCTGAAAAATGAGTCCAAGGACAACACGGCTCTGAGAAGGCGTGGCACGGAGTTTGAAAAACGATCAGTCGTCCTGACCAAGACGAATGGAGCTCAGATGGATTTTAATTACTACAGCTGGCCTCATTAATTACCCCCCCAATACAAATATTGTTATATTTGGGGAAATTTGTGATTTATTTTATTTGGTTGGCCACACGAAGGAGATGAATGGCTCCTCGTTGTAAACGTCGCAGGGACACAAAGGCGGAGCAGGCTGGGTAAAAGGGGTGGATTTGCCACAAGGCAGCTGCTTTATTATTTAAAACACAATCCGGCGTAACAATACTTACTTACAGCCGAACAGATGTAAAACATGCTCGTAATTTAAAAGTAGGATTTTTCGCTGATCAGGTGAATCTGTCAAAGTGCTAATAAAACAGCTTCAGCTCACCGAAAATATACAGTACAGTACATCAGCAAAGGCTAACGGGTGTCTTCTCTGTTTTCTATGCTGAGGTGGAAGTGGTGCCATTATTTATGAGTCCTAGTAGTTTTGCGTTTGCGATACGGTTTTAACGGTGTGTCAGAGTAAGCAATGTCGTTTCATCCTCACCACACACACACACACACACACACACACACACACACCCACACACACAAACACCACAGCAGGACCCATCATTTCCCTGAATAACATTGTCTTTGGTAATTATACCGATATTAATGAGAATATTTTTACGTGAGAAATATGCAGCCGTGTTTAATCGCCTGGATCATCATCATCATCATCATCATCATCATCATCATCACAATCATCATCATCATCTTCCGTAACGTCCCTTATTTCTCAGCAAGGTTATAATAATCCAGTTTCTCTTCATTTGTCAAATTTTGTATTTCCTTTTTTTTCTCATAAATTTTTTTTCTTTGCAACATTGATATTTTTGCTTTCTTTATTTTTCTGTTTTCTCATAATTTCCAATTTGCCTTTTTTTTTTTCATCATGCCCTCTGTCCCCCACCTCAAATTAAAATTTTACCTCTAATCAATTTCTTGATTTTAATTATCTTTGGTTTCTTTTTGAACATCCCATTCCACATTTACTCCCCATTTTTACTCTTATAATATCCTCCACTCTTCTGGGAAGATGTCCCAATAGATTTTGTGGAGATTTTTGTGTGAGATTCTAGCTCTATATAGCAGCTCTATATACTCTGTACAGGGCTCTATATACTCTGAATATACAGTACAATGCAAAGAGGACTATAAAGACTATAACTGAGAGTAAACTGTAAACTGTAAACAATCACAATGCAGTGCAAAAACAGCAGCAGCAAAGAGGTGCAAAAAACAGCATGTAAACGGTGTAATATGGTTAAGTATAAATAATAATAAATTAATGGTGGTGGAATGGATTGAGATGAGTAATGAGTGTGTGTTAAGTTCAGGTTGTACAGTTTCAGTAACACATAGTTGAGTGTGTGTGTGTGTGTGTGTGTGTGTGTGTGTGTGTGTGTGTGTGTGTGTGTGTGTGTGTGTGTGAGTTCCAGTTCAGTTTTGTGAATTGAGGAGCCTGATTAACTGGTTAACTGGTGCATCTCCTCTCTGTACGCTAACTATTCGTTCTTGCTGATTAGACCCACCATCGTGTCATTGGTGAACTTGAAGATGTGGTTTGAGCTGTGCATTGCTTCATCATCCGTGGAGCGGTTTGGACGATACGCAAACTGCATGGGGTCCAGTGAGGGTGGGTTTACATCATTCCTTCAGTCCCACTCCCCAAATTTACATTTTTCCTCTAATAAATTTCTTGATTTTAATTATTCTTTATTTTCTTTTTGAACATCCCATTCCACATTTACTCCCCATTTTCTCCTATAATATCCTCCACTCTTCTGGGAAGATGTTCCAATAGATTTTGTGGCGATTTTTGTGTGAGGTTCATTCATCCACAAGCGTTTTATTAAAGTCAGGTATTGGTGTAGGTGAGCAGGTGAGGAGGCCTGGGGTGCAGTCAGCGCTCACATTCATCTCAATAGTGTCAGAGCTCTATAGCAGGAGATCTTCCACTCCAACCCATGTGAAGCAGATCTTCATGGAGCTGGCTTTGTTCACAGGGGCATCGTCATGCTGGAACAGGTTTGGGTCTTCTAGTTCAAGTGAAGGAAAAATTCTATGCTGCCTCATTCAACAAAGTTTTTTTTAAGTCAATTTTTCTCTCTTTTCACTTTAACTTCTTTTTTCTTTTTCTTCTTCTGTTTCTTCCCTATTCCATTTTTATGCATTTGCTGTTCTTCTTCTAACTTTACTATGTATTTTTGTGCTGCTCTCTTTCTCTCTCTCTCTCTCTCTCTCTCTCTCTCTCTCTCTCTCTCTCTCTCTCTCTCTCTCTCTCTCTCTCTCTCTTTCTCTCTCTGTCCTGGTCCTTGTGTATAGCAGACCTGCTGTAATTAATGTAAATAGCTGCAGTCCACTCAGGCTTAGCATCCACTGCTTTGTCACTATACATCATCCGAATGGGCCGCCATCCTCTCAAATTAAAGCTCATGGATTTTATCCTTCGCCTTTTCATAAACCACACAACGCACAAGAAAACCGACTACCCAACCAACTACACAACCTGCTACACACAACCAGTACACAACCTGCATGCATTCTTTACATTAACAGTGGACGGAGAGGCTCGTGTACACTTTATAACTAATCTCATTTCTCACGCCATGCAAACACACACTTGCTTTCTCACACACACACACACACACACACACACACACACACACACACACACACACACACACACACACACACACACAAACAAATATATATTTACATACATGCATAGATACGCATACTTATACACATGCCTTTATGAGCCTTCCCCTAGTGCTCTTGCTGTTTGGCCTACAATAAATCTCTTTGAAACATGATTCTACACACGAGTGGAGCGCAGCCGGGAGAGAGATAGAGAAGGAATTAAAATTTCATTATTTACTGCACTCGTGTTGCAGGGCACAATTAGTATCTACAAAGCATGAAGTAGAAGCGTTTGGAATTCTCTCTCACTCGCTTTTTCTCTCTCTCTCACTTTCTCGCTTTCTTTTTTTCTTTTAACAGTGGCTGTGTCTTAAAACACTCACTACAGTATCTCCTATATAGTGCACTATATCCTATATCAGGTGTCAGCCATTTTGTCGGCCATTTTGTAGCCTGAATGCTACGGGTGGCTGAGAAATACAAAACACATGTGCAAATTTGTTTTCTGGATTTGTTATTTAGTTTTTGGATTTGTTTGTGTTTTTGGATTTGTTCATCTGTTGTGTATTAACAAATCAGAAAACAAATGAACAAATCAGAGAACAAATGAACAAACTGAAAAACAAATGAACCTATCAGAAGACAGATTAACAAATACAAAAACAAAATACCAAACTGTAAAACAAATAAACATGTCAGAAAACAGATTAACAAATCAGAAAACAATATAACAAATGGAAAAACAAAAGAAAACAAATAAACAAAAAAAAAACCAACAACAACAACAACAACGAAAAACAATTCTGCCAAAGCCTCTTGTACTTCCTGTATATATTGAATGACAGGTGTCTCATCCAATGATTGATGAGTATTCCATTAACAAACTATACCTACCATTTCAGGTTTGTCAGAATTTTCATTGTGTTTTCAGATTTGTTTATTTGTTTTAAGATTTGTTCATTTGTTTTGCACTTCTCTGCCACTATAGAATGCTGAGTGAACAACTTTGTTCGTTCACTTGTTTATACCCACAATGCACTCTCGACGGCTGCTTTCAATGTACTCTTGCCAACGGACCATTTCCAATGCCACAACACAAGACGGCACAAAAGAAAATCTTCTCAGTATAAAATGTTTCACCAAAACCCAAAATGATCAAGATCAAGAGCATTTAATGGTGTTTTGCTCTGGAGTCAGCTTAAGAAAACCCTTGTGAACTGTGGTGAGAAAAAGAAATCCCTGGATTTTCACAACAAAATAAACCTTAAGAGAAACCAGACTCAAAAGAGAAACTCATCTTCATCACCATTATATTCATTACAGTTCCGTCATTGTGTTCAGAGGTTGAATGCAAACTGTGATCCTGAGCCAATCTTGCAGAATGTTACAGTTTCTCTCAGTTGATTTGAAGCGTTTCTCGAATCATCCTTAATATTTGTAAATCAGTAAGTGCATTTCTCAAAACAATGTGTACAAACAGCACAATACATTGGATTTCTTGCAAAAGCCTGAACTTTTCTCAAAATCCTCAGTTCATCTCTCAAAAGTAAGTATTTGTGTCAATGAACATCTCATTCCCATCAGAATGAAAAGTCCCTTTTTTACAAACAAAATCATCTAAATGTTTATTCATGTTATCAGTATGATGCTGCACAGTTTCAGTATTTCTTGATATAAACTATGGTTTGGATCACAGACACTGAAAATTTATAAAATGTGACTTCCTTCTGTTTGGTATTTATGAATTTTAGCAGCACAAATTAATTGATTTGTTTGGATATTTGATTTATATTGATTGTAAAAGACCGAACAGGATTCACACTTTTACTGTACAAGTGTTCATTTGTTTCTTAGTTGTTGATCCATTATCAGAATGTATAACTCTGTGTTTTTCTCTGTCTGTATTCACTCTCCAACTGAAGGTTCACGAGATTCACCTTTGACCTG
>NC_139594.1:18679899-18744899 GCF_946808225.1 Silurus aristotelis
CTTTCTTTCTTTCTTTCTTTCTTTCTTTCTTTCTTTCTTTCTTTCTTTCCTCTTCCTTTTGTTCTTTCTTCTTTGCATTTGATATGTAAAAATGTTTCCAATGTGGGTAAATAAATAGCAGTTTGTTGTACCCTGTACAATGTGTGTTTATTAAGTTTATTAAGATGAAAAAAATCCATCTAGAACATAACATCCCGTCCCCTGAACTCTTTCTTCCAAAGAAACACATTTTACTGACGCTTTATAAACTGTTATATAATAATTCCTTTTTGACAGAGATCAGACTTGAAATTTCTAATTACACTTTCCTCTCCCTCCCTCCATCTTGTATTTCTGATCTCCATTAATAATGAAAACCTTCAGAAATTAAAGGTTAAAACCCTACATTGTATTCTCTGTTCTGATGTAGCAGCACAGTGCTCTCGCTCAAATTCTCCCTCAAACCAAACTTCAGGTGACGCTTTGTGTTTAATGATCCAATTCAGCGATTGAGCTCAAAAATATAAATCACACACTATTGCTTTAAATCTACTTATGGTGGGAATAATGGCTTTGGCCTTCGTCTGAGTGAGCAGTCCTGCAAATGTTAGCTCCTCGACAAGATTTTACTAAACAGTTTGCAATATCATTAGCATCGACGTGACTCCTGTCTCAACTCTTACCCCTGTCTGCTGCCCTGGCTGAATCTATCAGCTGGAACCGATTGTCAGACGTCACTGATGTGTCTGACCCCAACCGTGGCCATCTGTTTATCTTTATTTGGTTCATTTGAGATACGGTGATGGTGTGATAGCTCGGCTGCTGAATTGACTGACCATCTTGAATTGCTATGATGACTGTGGTGTGGGCTGCGGTTTCAGACTACACATGAATTACAAGAGAAAAGGTCCACCAACACAGCATCTATATAGCATAAGATGACTTAATTGAACTACTCAATTCTTTTTCGTATGTAATGCACTGCATAGCGTCTATGGTAGTCGAAAATGAATGACTTGGACCGGAATAGTCGAGAGGTAAACTATTAAATTCGGTTTGGACGAAATGGACGAAACCCTTTAAAACGACTCGTTCTTGTGAGTCACAATAAAGACTCATAAAAAAAAAAATAAAAAATCAATAATGAACGACCATCTCTGCACACAAGGTAATGTCAGGTGTTTTTTGAAAACTTTAGTTCCTCTTCAGGAACTTGAGCTGCGTCAAAAACACTTTGGAAACACCTCTGTGTGACCACGCTCTGAACCACTTGTGTAATCTGTCCAACGGAAGGGTGCAACGTCATTGGCGGAGTGATGTCACAACCTGGAAGTTATAAAAGCACATGCAGTAGAAACGGCGTTAGTGTCAAAGAGGGAAGTGCTCTGTGTGTGTCTGTGTCTGTGGTAAGTAGAGGGAAGGAGGTAAAAAAAACAAAAAAAATGGACAAGCAATCTTTCAGGCTGTGTCTCTACTTGTCCCCACTTTATCTCGGAGGGATAAACACGGTCTGAGGTTTGCTTGTTTGGGGCGGAACATGCTTGGTCGTCTCTCAAGGGAGCTGACTGCTTGCATTGTGTACACATGTCTATGCATAGGCTTCGCTCCCTTAGAGTGCTCTTCGAAAAGGGTAATATTCCTTACAGTTTTGGCCCTGCTTCCGCCGAGGTGATTCTGGGGTTCGCAAATAGATCTGGCAGAGGGAATGAAGATGGGCACGTCCCTTTCTCGTTCCTCACCTGCCAGATCTCTGATATTGGACGAACCGGTGGACTTGTCACCTGTCCCAGCCTGTCCTATTTGAGTAACTTTTGGAGGCAGTGACTCGAGCTGTTTCTAAGCTAAAGATTTCCTGAAAAACTGTACTTTAATGTAGTGGGACTAAAGGAGTGCGCTTATGGGATGATTCCCCGGGTTAAAAAGACGCAGGTGAGATATCTCTCCCCTGATGCTGCATCATCCCTTAAGGCCCTGGTGCTGCCTACCAAGCCCCTTCGGACCTCCTCAGCTCTGGTGGGCAAAGCGTACACAGTGGTGGGTCAGAGGACCACCTATCTAGGCATAGTGTTAGATTTAACCACAATGCGAGCACATTTGTCTCCTGCTCGGATCGAGTTTCAGGATCAGAGGGATTTCTTGGAGGGGCAACCCGCTCCACATAGTCAAGAGTGGCTTTGACATGTGGAGGTAACCTGGGTTCCTGGCTACTTGTCTACTTGACTTTAAAAATGGATGTCTCTCCTATGGGCTGGGGGGCAGTCATGAGTGTTTGGAAAGGGTCCCATCTCTTGTGGCACATCAACTGCCTGGAGATATTGGCCATAATTCTAGCGTTGAAGCATTTCCTCTCAGACCTGAGGGGCCATCATGTTCTGATCCGTACAGACAACACATCCATGGTCTCTTTACATCAACCATCAGGGGGATCTGTGCTTTTGCCCCTTTACAAGCTGGTGTGACAGATCCTCCTGTGGGCCCAAGAGAAGCTGCTCTCACTGAGGGCAGTATACATCCCAGGGCACCTAAACAAGGGAGCAGATGCCCTTTCGAGGCAAGGGCCGAGGCCTGGGGAGTGGAGGCTCCACCCAGAAGTGGATGAATACATTTCTAAAAACTTTTGATTATAAAAAAATAACTAATGCATGAATCTGGTGATGAATGATGGATTACTTCCGAGTAAAAAATCTGTGCAAATGAGATATTCCTTTATTTCAGTTTGCAGCACCCCATGTCTCCAACCACACTGATGGTGGACCACTGAGGAGTGTTGTTCCATGTTTTTCCCTGATTTAACACACCTAATTCACCTCATCATCAGATTCCTGAGTGCACTTTATTAACCATGAAAAACCACATTAACCAGAAAAACCACACTGAAACTAAACCCTGCGAATTCTGAGGCTGATCCGAGGATCACTGAGCCTCCAACATCTCTGTTAGAATATGGTCCTAAATAATAAATCACACAGGTAATAGAGATCAGTACGAGCTGATATTCCCTCCCTGCTCCTGACTGATGGGTTTGTTTGGACGACATGACAGCTGTAATACGTTCTCACTAACCGGCAAAACATTGAAGAAAAAAACAACATAAAAAAAAGGCGTGCGTTTCTGTGTTTGTTTCCAAAGCTACATTTTTACATCTTGTAATTAATCTGTGACACAACTATTAATTTGCGTGATGTGCGCCGCTTATGAGCTGAAGTGCTGACAGGCAACATGAGAAACGAGAACGCAAACAGGCTTTATCATACAAGAGGGGTGTTTAAAGATGAACATTGTTCTTTTTTAGATTTTTCCCTTTTTTTTTTTTTTCCTTCTTCTACACCGTTTCCTTCATTGTCAGGAGACGCAGGGTGTGAAAATGCTTGCCTGAGTCTACGTGTTTGTTGGATCAAAGGCTGCCATCTGATCTCACAAATCCCCATTAAAAGCCCTGACTCGGTGCCCGACGCATCGATCGCGGGAAAGCGAGGGAGATTTTCCTAATAACTGTAGGCGTTTGAGAAAATCATCCGGCGTGCCATTAAACTTGCATGCTCTCCTCACGGCTAACAATCGCCTGCTTTACTCGGCGTGTAACTCACACTGTCTTCTCAAACACGACTCTAACATCTCACACGTTCAGGGTTCATATGTTGTGGTTAGTTTTTATACCCCTATCTAACTAAAAAGAGACAGAAAGAACCGAGGTCAATGGTACAAAGAAGAAAAAACAGAAGGAATGCACAAATTAAGAAAAGAGGGTAAGGAAATAAAGAAGGATGGAAGAAAGGAAAGAAAGAGGGAAAAAAGAAAGGAATTGGAGCAAAAAAAGGAAAGAAGGAGTTAAAAATACAAATAAAAAATTCAGATTTCTCCTACTTTTATACCAAAGACTGTAGAAAGAACATTTAGTTATAATCTTATACTCCAGTGCTCATGTTAGTTCTCACTCTCCAGTGTTCTGTATTGTTAAAAGATTTATGATCAAACTCTTGATGTCACCCAAATGAGGATGGGTTTCCCTTTTGAGTCTGGTTCCTCTCAAGGTTTCTTCCTCATAACATCTAAGGGAGTTTTTCCTTGCCACAGTCACCACGGCTGCTTAACAGGGATAAACACACACCATTCACCTTCACTGCTGATTTCTGTAAAGCTGCTTTGAGACAATGTCTGTTGTAAAAAGCGCTATACAAATAAACTTGACTTGTCTTGACTTGATTTCAGAAGAATTAAAACAAGGACTGGAAGGAAGAATGAAGAAAAATAAACTATATAAACAGGGAAGAAAAGAAGAATGGAAGAAAAGAAAAGGATGAAGGAGGACAAGGAAGGAAATAAAGATGAAGGAAGGAGGGAGGGCAAGGGAAAAAGCAAGGAAAGATGGAAGGAAGAGGGCAAGGGAATTAAATTGAATTAAATTAAATTAAATTAAATTGCATTGAATTGAAGGGAAGAAGGAAGGATGGGTGAACAGAAGGAAAGAAGGAAGGAAGGACAGAAAGGATGGAAGGAAAAAAAAAGAACGAATAAAACAAGGTAGGAAGGAAGTAAGAAGAGAAGAAAGAAAGGCAGGTAGGAAGAAAGCAAGGAGGAAATGAAAATAAAAAATTCGGGTTTTCGGAGAAGCCTGTCTCTGATTATGATGCTGTCACTGTTCTGAAATACAGAATACTATAAATGATGTGATTAATTATCACATTAATGGTGTCATATGATTAATTTCATATCAGCCTTTAATGTGATTTTACATTCATCTTATACAGGACAAACTCCTGAATATCTGTAGCAGGCAGTTTGCAATACTAAAAAATAAAACACTTGAACAAAAGGTCAGAATTGGGACAATGTCCACAACTAAACCGAACTGAACAGAACAGAACTAAACTAAATTAAACTGAACTGAACTGATCTGAACTGAATTGAATTGAATTGAAATTAACTGAATTGAACTAATCTAAACTGAACTGAACTGATTTAAATTAAATTGAATTGAATCCTCAAAATACAATATAATGTTGTGCACAAATTCTGCGAACACTCGCTGCAGAACGACCTTGCCCCATCACTGAACCTGCTTTATGTTCTGCTAAATATAACCCAATTTTATAGACCAACCTCCAACTTTAAAAAACAACTTCCAACTCTGATGTAGTAACAGTTTGGAGAAGAACCACTCATGACTGGAAATGCAATATTTTTTTCTACATATAGTGCACTTGTTCAATAAATGTATACAGTAGTTTAGTCTAGTTTATCATTTAAGGTCTAGTTTTATACTTTTAAAAATTCAGTGCATGATACATTAATAAATATATGTTATACTAGTTCTTCTGGAGAGACTGTGACCTTCAGCTGTGTCTATAAAAGTCTGCACTTAGTCTCAAAGCTTTTTCCCCACTGAGCTGAGTGTGACTTTATCTCCCACACTTTACCCAGTTTAGCTAACAAGTACGTTTCGGCAGCGTTGCACAGTCAGGAAGCACCGTTTTATTCCAACAAGAGCGGCGCTCCTGAGATGATTCTCCAGCTGCCTGCAGATCTACAGTATGTTTTTGAATCTGTTTATCAGTGTATATATATACTCCATGAGTCAGTAGTCTATTGTTTTTATGGCAGAAGTGGTACACTGTGGAGTTTGTCTAAAAAGTTGTGCAATGGTATTACACTTTGCATCCTGATAGACTTGAGGTTCCTCATCCAGTATGGATTATTTGGCTTTTGATCAATATGCTTTATATCTAAAAACACTTAGCTCTAATACAAATTAGCAAGTCAAGGAGAGAAACTTGGCCAGGTAAAGACTCGATTGCTAAGCTGTAGATATTAACCATCAGCTGAACCTGCAACCTTCAGGAAGCTTTTTGCAAGAATTCTAATATTTTCCACAATTTAATTTTAAATTAAATTACATTTTATTTTATTCACATAGCGCTTTTAACTGTGGAGATTGTCACAAAGCTGCTCTACAGACACAATTTGATTATTTAATAGATTGAATTTATAGATTTGTCTTGATGAGGTGGCAGTGGTGAGGGAAAAACTCAAAGAAACCTTGAGAGGATCCGGACTCAAAAGGGTCCTCACAAAATATTCAATTGTATAATTCAATTCAATTTAATTGATATTTATTTGTATAGCACTTTTATGTAACACAATATTGTCCCTTATAATTGTAAGTTTGTCACTAATGAGTAAGTCAGTGGCAACTGTGGTAAGGGAAAGCTCCCTGAGATGGCATGAGGAAAAAACCTTGAGATGAACCAGACTCAAAAAGGAACCTCATCCTCATTACTGACTGTCCATTCATTACAGATCCATCATTATTGAGGTGTACTGTTCAGTGATGGATGCTTAAATGCAGAACTGTTCATGCATGGTCCTGAAACATTGACTGTTGATATCAATTCCAGTCTAAATCCATCCTCAAAGTTCTTGAGTTGCTCAGTAGCTTCATCTATCTTTAGGATGTTCATATGGAACCATCCTCAGCTGTTCTCCGGAAGAATATCCGTCAGTGTATTAATCTGTGTATTTAATTAATATATCTATGTGGGTTTTTTTAGCCTCAAACATGGTCTGAGTTCTCATTGTAATTCTGAGAATTATTCTTATGTTAATAACAATTGTCAACGATTGTCACAAAGCAACAAAATAGTCTATATAAATTAGAAAAAAGAGAAAAGAAAAGGTGCTGTATTTTTGTCACATGTACAGCACAGTGAAATCCTTTCATCGCACATCCCAGTGATGTTAGGAAGCTGTTGTCAGGGCGATACAGAGCATTGTTAAGTTGCATGTTAAGGACCACAAGAGTGGCACTTTGGCAATACCGGGACTCTACCCGACCTTCCAATCAGTAACCGAGAGCATTAACCACTAAGCTACCACCTTCGCCAAAAAACTACTTGAGATGGTATGAGGAAAAAGCGTTGCAGAACAACAAAACTATCGTCATCTTGATAAGATTACGGTTTCACCTTTCTTAAGGTTATCAACAGATCACTGAAGGACAAATGAGACTCATGTCTATGTGGATCGATTCTCAACAGCAATGAATGGTTTATAAATGTATATAAATTGATCATGTCAGAAAGGAGTAAGCGGTTCTACCGATTTCGGAAGAGTCCATACGAGTTTGCTTGTTGAGAAACAACAAGCAAACTTGCATGGACTCTTCCGAAGCCTGTAGAACCGCTTACTCCTTTCTGACATGATCAATTTGACCTAACCAGAGAATTTTCATGCGACGACTCTTTGCTCCTTTTTACAAACTTCCTCGTAGAACCCCGTCTCCTGGCTTTCAGGATGAGGGATGGCAGAGACTTGTGACACGTCACTGATTGTGGTTATTATGCTGTTTTAACCTCTCAGTCTGTCTATTTGGAGCTGTAGTCAAAGTCTGACAGTCAGAGGTGGAATGACACAGCTGTCCTGTCTCTCTCGCTATCTCTCTCTCTCTCTCTCTGTCTGAGTCTGTCTCTCAGTGAGATGATGTGCAGGCCCCGCAGGCGGACTCAAATGCCAGCTGTGCCACTGAATCGCACCGTTCACATCTGACAGACACTGACACTCTGCGTCTGTCCTCTGTCCTCTTTCCTTCACTCTCGCTTGCTCACTTTCTCTTTCTTTCTATCTGTCTACTTTCTCCCATTATCTTGCTCTTTTTCTTACAGTGCTCCATGCACCCTGATAAGTTTAGCTCTTTGGGTGTTGCATATAGAAACTGTTAATTTGGTTTTGTTTGCACAAAATTTACCAAAAAAAACAAAAGGGGGTGTAAAAATGTGTTCCAAAAAACTAAACAAACATGCTCTAAATACAGGTAGTCTCTAAGTTAAACTCACACTCGTCCATGCGCTTAATAGCACATACATATATACTGTATAGCAGTGGTCTCCAACCCCCCGGGCCAGGTCAATTGGTACTGGGCCGCACAGAAAGAATACATAACACATTATTTCCGTTTAATTTATTATTATTAATGAATTCGTTCTGCCACATCTGTCTATGACTCACTCTTGATGCATGTGATGATGCTTGCCTCGGTCACATGACTTACCTACATCCGCTACCTTCTTAAAGAGGCTGCTCTGGCCGGTAAATTGAAACCCCCAAGCTAGCAAAATAAACAAAAACCAACACAGTGGATTCACATTTTTATTATATTTAGAAAATACTAGTTTTTGTGTCGGTCGTATCATTTTATTTTGTTGTATTTATCCACCACACCTTAAAGGCCGGTCCGTGAAAATATTGTCTGACATTAAACCGGTCCGTGGCCCAAAAAATGTTGGGGACCCGCTGCTGTAAAGTTTATACGTGGTGGTATCAAGAGTTAAGAGACTTGCTGTGTTTGCAAGGAAACACTTTATTTATCTACGTTTACACACTTTCCCCTATGTTTTTTTTTCCCCTGAATTTTTTCCTGAATGTGACTGTGCTATGGTTTACATGGAACTGAAGCTAAGACCACTTCATTGGGCATGTTTTAATAATGTGCAATGTCCTGCTTAAAGGTAAGGTTTAACATCCTAAATATCCATGAAATTCCCTGAGCAACTCAAGAACTGAAGATGAATTTGGACTGGAATGTATATCAAAAGTCCACAGTGGAGACCACAGTGTCATTGAACATTTTAGCATTTAAGCGCCTGTCAATGAACCTCAATGATGAAGCTTTAATAAATGGACATTTGGTGTTGAGGATGAGGTTCCTTTTTGAGTCTGGTTCCTCTCAAGGTTTCTTCATCACGCCATTTTAGGGAGTTTTTCTCACCACAGTCACCAGTGGATGGCTTATTATGAATAAACTTACAAATATAAGGAACAAACATCAAACTTATAAAGTTACAACTTTATAACTGCTTTATCTTTGTAAAGTTGCGTTGGGACAATATGCCCTCTTAAAAGTGCTCCACAAATCAAAATTAATTCAACTGAATCAATTGAAACCAATTGGTTAAGATGGTAAATTCCCACTTACACCCAGCTGCTCATTTGCTGAGCCCTTGAGCATTACCCTTACCCCACCCATCCTTAAGTCACTTTGGATAAAAGCATCTGCTAAAATCTGATCTATCTGATCTAATCCTCTCTCATTTTAATAGACAACATAGACACAAATATATATATATATATATATACATAAATAAATAAGCAAAATGACTCTTTAACCTCTCTAATCTTTGCCTTTCTCTCTCTGGCAGCAACATGATGTAAAAAAAGGTGATAAAATCCATTGCTCTATTCATAGAACACGTTTTGGCATTCATTCTTTTTAAACACAGCAATCAGTAGCAAGAATATTGCTATTATAATATAGACCCTGACGACTCAGTGCACACGGATGATAGATGTGATATTTAATGTACAGCACCAGACAAATGAAATTATGCCTCCAACATCAAGCTAAACAAGTAAATGAATTTTACTGTGTGTAAGGTTTAACAGTTTATGCAGACACAATCCCAGCTTTGGCCGTCTTCCAATTTGCTTGTGCTTTCCATTTATAGAAGGAAACCCAGAGGGCAGCATATCGATCTTGCCTTATTATTGTAGAGGAGAACCTCAAGATCCTAATTAATAAAAGAATGTAAGCGATGACTAGATTTAGGCATCACTCTGTAGATTTAATGCTTCATCTTGAAATTGTCCATCATGGTAATCCAGTCCTGCCACGAATCCCATATGTATGTGTGTGTGTGTGTGTGTGTGTGTGTGTGTGTGTGTGTGTGTGTGTGTGTGTGTGTGTGTGTGTGTGTGTGTGTGTGTGTGTGTGTGTGTGTGTGTGGGACATCATCCAGAAGTGATCAAGTCTCTGGAACTACAAACTACAAAGTCTTTATAATATAACAATGTTATGATATTTAATACCTGGAAACGTAGTCACTATATTGACAAAAGTATTGGGACACAAACTGTTGTATTTGGATGCGGTATAACACACATTTGGGTTTCCAAGTTCAGGTGAACGCAATATTAAAATATTGCTTTCACCTGAACTTGGAAACCCAAATGTGTTCCAGAATGGCAATGCCCCTGTGCACAAAGCCAGCTACAAGAAGATCTGCTTTACATGGTTTGGAGAGGAAGATCTGCTATATAGAGCTCTAATCTAAACACTATTGAACAGCTTTGGGATGAATGTGAATACTGACTGCACCCCAGGCCTCCTCACCTCACCTTCATATCAGTTTCTAATTGCATACCCTTGTATCAGCCTACCTACACCTACATCCTTGTATCAGAATAAGCACAAATCTTCACAAGCACATTATGAAATCTAGTGGAACATCTTCCCAGAAGAGGGAATTATAAGAGCAAATTGGGACTAAATTTGAATGCGTTGCTCAAAAAGCACATACCGTACTTATGATCAGGTGTCTGTAAACCTTTGGCAATATAGTGTAATGATTTATATACAAAAATACACACACACACAAAAGATTTGATTAATGAAACAATATATTTCAGGGGTCTTAGGGGCAGAGCTTGTTGCCCCCGTCTGCCATGTTACAATGATTTCCTGCATTTTTGGTGCTAGATTTTTTATTTCATTTCAGCAATGTCTTAAAAGCTTATTCAAATATTAAGTACATTAATCAAACAGGAACAACCATATTTTCTGTAGTTGTTGGAACGTTCATTTTAATAGTAATTGCATTGATGAATATAGGACATTATTTCTGTAGTGAAAAAATACACAAAATAACCCCCTGTTGAAATCTTTCTCCAGGAAAAATAAAACTTATCCTTTGACATTTTTCTACTTGAGGAAAAGTTCAGAAGTGCTCACCTTCAAACAGGCTTAAATATGAAAAGTGAGAGAAGTGATGTGTGAGAACTGCAGGAGAATAACAGATGCAGGTCAGTGTTCCATTCTCCTGCACATCACACATTCATAAGGAGAAAGCTTTCTATAGTACCACACACACACACACACACACACACACACACACACACACACACAGTTAGAGAAACCTCAGTCCACGCACACTCTCACCAAAGATAATTAATTAATTCAGCTCCATTATTTATATTTTATTTTCAAATTATATTACACACACATATACATATATATATATATATATATATATATATATATATATATATATATATATATATATATATATATATGTATAGGTATATGTGTGCGTAATATAATTTGTAATATAATATATATGGGCGCAAATGCCTTGTTGATGCCAGAGGTCAGAGGAGATTGGCCAGACTTGTTCGAGCTGATAGAAAGGCAACAGTAACTCAAATAACCACTCGTTACAACCAGGTTATGCACAAGAGCATCTCTGAATGCACAAAACGTTTAACCTTTAGGCGGATGGGCTACAACAGCAGAAGACCACACCTGGTGCCACTCCTGACAGCTAAGAACAGGAAACTGAGACTACAATTTGCACAGGCTCACCAAAATTGGACAATAGAAGATTGGAAAAAACTTGGTCTGATGAGTCTCGATTTCTGCTGCGACATTCGGATGGTATGGTCAGAATTTGGCATCAACAACGGCATAGATCCATCCTGCCTTGTATCAATGGTTTGGGCTGGTGGTGGTGGTGTAATGGTGTGGGGGATATTTTCTTGGCACACTTTGGGCCCATTAGTACCAATTGAGCATTGTTTTAACGCCACAGCCAACCTGAGTATTGTTGCAGACCATGTCCATCCCTTTATGACCACAGTGTACCTATCTTCTGATGGCTACTTCCAGCAGGATAACGTGCCATGTCATAAAGCACGAATCATCTCAGACTGGTTTCTTGAACATGACAATGAGTTCACTGTACTTAAATGGCCTCCACAGTCACCAGATCTCAATCCAATAGAGCACCTTTGGGATGTGGTGGAACGGTAGATTCGCATCATGGATGTGCAGCCGACAAAGCTGCAGCAACTGCGTGATGCTATCATGTCAATATGGACCAAAATCTCTAAAGGAATGTTTCCAGTACCTTGTTGAATCTATGCCACAAAGAATGAAGGTAGTTCCGAAGGCAAAAGGGGGTCCAACCCGTACTAGTAAGGTGTACCTAATAAAGTGGCCGGTGAGTGTATATATATATATATATATATATATATATATATATATATATATATATATATATATATATATATATATATATATATATTGTAGCGTCTGGCACAGGCATTCCTTTTAACCTATGACATCTACATCGCAATCAAAAGGTGAAACTTTTATTGGGGGTGGTGTATCCCACAGTCATACTCCCCCTCCGAAAACACGAACCAGGACCAAACCCTGAACTCTTTAGCCTACAGGGAACCATAAAACAATAAACTCATAAAACAATCCAAACTCGAAACTCGATCCAGCATGGCTGCTTGCGACAAACACACACAACCAGCTCCAGAACGTTTGGATTTTACCACAAGACAGATAACCCACTTTGCAGATATTCTGTTTGACCCTCACCCACACACACACACACACACACACACACACACACACACACAAGGGAACATTCCTTTTCCGAAAATAAAACAAAACAAATAAAATGGTCCACATCCCACGACATTAACCTATACCCTGCATGTATCTCCTAATCTCCTATGGTACTCTAAAAGTCTTATTCTTGTAACCCTGTTTTAATGTTGTCACTTCTTTTGATTTCAAAGTTGATTTAATATTATCTTCGCTTTATTCTTTCTTTTCTAACAAGGGTGCATTGTATACATCAGAATACAACATTGTATCAACATCAGTAATACTTTAATTACTGATCTCTGTATGTTAATTTACCCCTGTTCTAATGCTGTAATTTCTCTTTATGTTCAGTATCCAAATGACTGCAAAATTATCTGTTCCATATTTTTCAAACAATGGTGCATTTTATTAGATCATGAAATTTATCATACTGTCTTGATACACTTTGGATAAAACTTCTCCAAAGTGAATATTACCTGGAAACAATGCCCACAAACACATAAACAAAGGGAGTTTTTCCCTCCAAAATTTCAGGCCATAGCATTGGCCATTCCTCTAAAGATGGGTGGGGTTCAGGACCTTTAAAACATTTTGAACCCAACTAATCAATGTCCAATCAGAGTTCAGTCAAGAAAGCAACTCGCTCACCCGGCTCGACCGGAAAGGCTCGGACCCCCGGGGCCCAAAGGCCCGGGGGCCTGATGGCCCGGAGAGTTGGACGCTTCGAACAGCCCAGCAGCGACTCTTCGGGACGAGATTAGAAGTCTCTTTTGAGATCTTCCAGCAAGCTTTATCTTCAAGAACACCAACTGCTCTGATCTTCAGGAGAAGATGGAAGAACACCTGACTCCATCCTAATCGACTCCTCCAAGATTCTTTTGTCTACCGCATCCGGACTCTTGTGCAACAAGCCAATGCAAGTAACCGGTTTACCAACTAATTTAGATGCGTGTTAAGTTTGAACCCCTCAATATTAAGGCGAATTTAAATTTCTGTGACGATTAAGTTGAAGTTTAAGCTGCCTTTCCTTCCTTTCTCTCCTTCTTCTTTTCCTTTCTCTTCCTCCTTTCCTAATTTTAAATTTCGTTTATTTTATTTACATTTTTAGTTTCTTTTTTCTTCTTGTTTGTTTGTGTAGTTAGTCTTATGTTGTGTTTGTCTCATTCGTTAAACGCCGTATTTTTCATAAGTGATTGTCTCTGAGTGCTGCTCACATTCGTATGGTTCCTGCAACATTCGATCTGAACTACATGCTCTATTAATTGTACGGTATAAAGTAAAGGGGGTTATGTCTTTCTCGGCCGGGAAGATACCTTTTTTATAGAATTAATATAAAATGATACCGCCGGACGAACAGACCAATAAGTGTAACGTTAATTCCATTACCGTCAATTCAACTTAATTCAAATATTTAGGAGTAACTATAACCCGTTATAATTACTTATAAATATTCCCTTTTCTTTGCGAGCTAAAGTCGCTACATATAATGGTGGAGAATGCGGGCAGACTGTGCTTCCAACTATATACTCAATTTATCTGTATTATTTGTCCCTCTTATTCCCCAGTCGCCACATTATATATATATATATATACTGTACAGACCAAATGTTTGGACACACCTTCTCATTCAAAGAGTTTTCTTTATTTTCATGACTATGAAAATTGTAGAGTCACACTGAAGGCATCAAGGGCTATTTGACCAAGAAGGAGAGTGATGGGGTGCTGCGCCAGATGACCTGGCCTCCACAGTCACCGGTCCTAAACCCAATCGAGATGGTTTAGGGGTGAGCTGGACCGCAGAGTGAAGGCAAAAGGGCCAACAAGTGCCAAGCATCTCTCGGGGAACTCCTTCAAGACTGTTGGAAGACCATTTCAGGTGACTACCTCTTGAAGCTCATCAAGAGAATGCCAAGAGTGTGCAAAGCAGTAATCAAAGCAAAAGGTGGCTACTTTGAAGAACCTACAATATGACATTTTTCATTTTTTTCACACTTTTTTGTTATGTATATAATTCCATATATAATTTCACGTGTTAATTCATAGTTTTGATGCCTTCAGTGTGAATCTACAATTTCCATAGTCATGAAAATAAAGAAAACTCTTTGAATGGGAAGGTGTGTCCAAACTTTTGGTCTGTACTGTGTATATTCAAAACCATTCGAATAATGCAACTAGTTCATTTGATTTATAATCTAACTTAACATACATACTCCTACTTTTTTTTATCCTTTTAGTGTTACACTTAATTTAATGTTAAAAGAAATGTGTGTTATTTATCTTTTTACATTTATATTTACATTTATACAAAGCAACCTACAAATAAACCACAGATTAGGGGGTTTAAAGAGATGGTGATGCTGGGATTTAACCTTACAACCATCTAATCAGTATCCCAGAGTCATAACCACTGAGCTCCCACAGTCACTGCTTTCCTTCCTCTTGAGGATAAATGAAAGCGAAAATATGGAGATGGCTACAGAGAAACCACAAAATCCGTCCTTGATCCACGAACTTTCCACTATTGGATCATGCTTACTTCGATTCAATTCAATCCGAATTGATTTGTGTAGAGCTTTTAACAGCTTCTCAGAGGATTTGTGTAGATATACTTTTTTATTATGCAGAATTGAAAATAAAATGTTTGGGATTAGACCTAACAATTCAGTCATTTATGAATATCAGACGAACTATCAATGTTACTGATTGCAGACATGAGAAGTGACTGTTTGCTCAAGACTTCAAACCATTTGGGGAATGAAATCAGGAACAGGTATAAAAAAAAAGCTACAAAAAAATACTTCTCACTCAGAGCCATGTGTTAGATTATGCCATCGAAATCATTTTTCTCCATCTCGCGCAACTCCGTTCATTTGTTCTCCTCACAGGGAAGCTAATTCCTTTCCTCCAATAGTTATTAATGGTTTGGTTTATTCAAGTCCAAAAAAAAATCAAGTTTGGCTGCAGTTCAGGCACAAATTCTCTATTCTGTCATCAGGGAAGTGATTAGCTTAGCAAAGAAACTTCTAGAACTTGTGATGTCTAACAGTACTGTATTTCCATATATTACATATTCTACAGAGTAATAGAGAATAATATTGTAAAAAAATCAATTTTGAGTTAGATTTCTTTTCATCATGCTAGTTAATAGAATAGAATAGAATAGAATAGAATAGAATAGAATAGAATAGAATAGAATAGAATAGAATACCCTTTACAGTGGAACCTCGGGATACGAACGTCCCCGAATACGTAAAAATTCAGAATACGAATCGTCATTTGGCAAAATATCCGTATCGGTATACGAATTTTTCAGGGTGAGGATGATGTTCCGGAACGAATTAAATTTGTAACCCGAGCTACCACTGTATTTGTCACATATACATTATAGCACAGTAAAACTCTTTCTTCGCATATCCCAGCTTGCTTAGAATCTGGGGTCAGAGCGCCGGGGTAAGCCATGATACGGCGCTCCTGGAGCACGGATGGTCTTGGGCCCTTGAGCAAGGCCCGTAAAATATGTCATATTTTTCTGTGTCCTGGAAATACAGTACTGTTAGACATCACCTGCAATTTTACAGTAAAAAGTCAGAGTGCAAATAAGCATGTTAAGACGTGTGATTGAACCCAACTAACCAATCAGAATGGACCCCAGAGGTCTCGATAACGTCACAGTAAGATCCACGGCTAGTTATAATACACCAAGGTTTAACATGTAAACTATGAGCATGTAGCAAAGAACCTTTAGGTTAGCTGAACCCGCTGTACATCGATTGCATACAAATTAGCCTCTTTTAGCAAAGCAGGCAAAAAAGTAATGGCTTCTAAAGTTTTTAGCGTCCTTGACGTTTTATATACCCTTGTCTCTGCTGTCCCGCAAGGTGACGTCCCTTGGCTTCTGAAGCAGGGTTTATGTTGATGAGCCATCCCGGCATGTCTGGGTCCTGGAGTACAGGCTGCTAGAGGTCCGTGGAGGTGAGATCCACGCTATCACGTCGTAGCGTGGAGCTTTTCATTTAGCTGCTGCTCGTGACAAGGCCTCTGCCCAGATGAGGTACACAGAGGCTCTTTTTTTCCGCTGCTGAAATCTATTCTCACGTTCGCCTCAGGGGTGAGTGGACTGTAACAGAATTTCTCAGCCCCTCTGGGCTCGACCACAAAGCGGAGAATAAATGGCAAAGGTGGCAGGGCCGGACAGAAAAATCAATGCCTGTTTATACGGACATGACAGTCCTGGAGCCCCTGCCATCGGCCAAACTCTCTCTCTCTCTCTCTCTCTCTCTCTCTCTCTCTCTCTCTCTCTCTCTCTCTCTCTCTCTCTCTCTTTTCTTTCTCTTGCTATCTCTATCTCTCTCTTTTTCACATGAATGCTTTAAACTAACACACACTTCTTACCTTGCAAACGTGACCAGTTCCAGAGCTATGCGCTGATGTCTCTTTCTTTTGTCTGAATTAAAGTCGACTCAACTCATCCTGCTCACAGAGAGTGTCTCTCTAGGATTTAACACGTTACACAATAATAAAAAAAAAACTCAACCTGACAAATGATTTCATATGTAGGCAGGCGATCATGTGCACGTACGTCCACACAAATTCGTTTAACCGAACACATGATCGATAGCCTTAAACCCGGTGCCTGAGCAATGCAGATCCGATCTCGGAGGTGGCCTGAGGTGAGCTCAAGCTGTATGTACTGTATAAACGTGGCTAATGCAGCCGCTGTACTAAATGCGTCTCTAAATGTGTCTGAGCAGTGATGCAGTACAAGGCAGGGCCGCCATAATTAGGCTTTTTATTTTCATTTGTTTAGTGTTCCATCATTCGGATGGAACCATTGGTGCATCGCTGAGATTCACTCTCACGTTTGTGTGTGTGTGTGTGTGTGTGTGTGTGTGTTTGTGTTGTATAGATCATGACGTTCTCCTAGATCTCTTACAAACTTTCTAAATTAGCATTCAGGGACAGGCTTTAAGCTGGTTTAAATCCTACCTGTCTGATCGTTACCATTTTGTAGATTTAAATGGAGAACTATCCAGGTTAATGCAAGTAAATTATGGGGTGCCACAAGGTTCAGTTCTAGGACCACTTCTTTTGACAATATAAATGCTTCCCTTGGGAAATATTATTAGAAGGCATGGGATTAGCTTCCACTGTTATGCTGATGATACCCAGCTATATATCTCATCAAAACCAGATGAAACAGCTCAGTTGGCTCGGATAACTGTGTGTGTTCAAGATTTAAAAGATTGGATGATGCGTAACTTTCTATTGTTAAATTCTGATAAGCTCCAGCAATTCAACTTGCATTTAGAAGGATGTACTGTAACTACTAGTTCAACAGTAAAAGACTTGTGATTTTTGAAAGCACACACTCCGGTTTAATGGTAGTTCTCACTCTCCAGTTTTTGGTATTGTTTTAAGATTTATAAGCACACCCTTATTGGAAATTGTTGTTAGCATCTACAGGAATGAGAGGAAATGTCTATCTCCTTCATCATCATCATCATCATCATCATCATCATCATCATCATCATCATCATCATCATCACCATTGTCATTATGGTGTATCTGCTCTCTGTTTATAGTAGTTCTACTTTTAATAACAATACCTTTCGAATAGTGGAAAACATGCAGGTTTCTCATAGTGAATTAAAAACATTTTTTTCTATACAATATTTGAAGCATCCACAGAACAATTCCCTGTGCATTTGCAGTTTCTATAGAAACAAGAGCCAGTCGATTTGTCAGAGAAAATGAATCGACAGCTTCTGACCAATCAGAAACCAGAAATGCATTATCAAATCACACCATAATCAATCAGTGGATCAATATTTAAACATGATGCTTTTCATTTCTACCAATATCATGCAGTTGTAACCTCTAAAAGTCAAATCATTTATACTTAAAGATTTTTTTTTTTGTAAATAGCAATCAGATTAATAATCATAATAAAATTTTTACAAAATCTACTTAAACCTACATTCATTTCAGCCAGGGTAATAAGTATTAGAATTTGTAATACTTTAATTTATTTATATATATATATATATATATATATATATATATATATATATATATATATATATATATATATATATATATATAAATAAAAAAATCTAATACTGATTTGAATACTTATAAATGATTTGAGCTGTCTAAAGTAATTGATATCGTTCTCTTACATTACGACTCTGAAATAAGCTGACAAAATGTTATGAAGAATTATTAAAAACGTTTTAGGCACAAAACCTTTAAAGCGTCAGCACTATTTAGAGACACAGACATCAAGAATCTCCATAGGAAACTCAACAATGGTGACTATTGGCTGTGTGCCAGTGTAGTACAAAACTCCCAGCATGCATTGCAGCATGAATAAATTATGCAGCTAAATGTTCGTAATATTTTCTTTATTTGCTTTTATTTTAGTGTTGTTTGGTTTGTTGTGAATTTTCAGTAGACTGTTTTGTGATGTTCAGAGTTGATTTATTGTTTTTTTTTTTTTTTCAATTTTTTGATTGTCACCAACGTTGAGATTCATACACTGATTGTGGAATATTTGTGTACATTTAAATTCTACAATTGTGTCAGACTTTGATTTAACTTGTGAACAGTTCATGAGACTTGTGACATTTCAAAAGTATACCCAGCCTCATCTCACCATGGTTTCTTTTAGCTTTAATGCTATGAATGCTGTATTTAACAAACATAATAAAGAACAACAGCAAAAAAACCCAAAAAATTGTATTGCTATTATGGTGATTTCAAGTAAGAAAACAGCACCTAAAATTTCAATTAAAGGTTTTGTACACATATGCCAGAAAAGTGAAACCTGTAATGTTGATTTTGGGGTTGTTTAATCATCCTCTGCTGAGGTTTAATGTGTTGTATTTTCAGTTGATTCATTTTTGCAGCTCAACTGCAGCTGCCAGTATTTGATTATTAATGTACAGGACATTTCTTTACAGTGAAGACCTTGGTCAAAAACAAATGATATCCAGACATTTAACAGGACAATGAACGTTAAAAAAATTGATGTTAGCTTTCCCAGAAATTAGAGGATGTGTCCAGCTCCTTCATCTTCCTCCTCCTCATCAAAATCGTGTCTCTTTTTTCCTCCATACTTTAGGTCTAGACGTTAGGTTTCTCAGCATCTGCTATTATCCGGATTACCATTCGTTTGTACTGTTTATATCCTTTTCTTTCACCACCCCGCCTGCATGTTTTTTATTATTATTCATCTACATGTTATGGATGCCTCCATTCCTCCAGGGTGTTTTACCTCTTTATCATACGTGACTAAAAACCCCAAGAGATGATCTACAACCCCTCTGATCAGATCGTAAAAACGTGTGAAATTGTTTTAAAATCCAGACAGCACTTTGTAATATACCGGTATCACAGCAGTTACAGCTGAGATTGTTGTAGTCATTTGTGTGTGTAACTGTGTGTCTGTGTGTGTGTGTGTGTGGAGGGGGGTATTTCACTGCGCACATGTTTGCATCTCGGCCTGTCTGTGTATGTGAGCCTGCTGTGAACTTGGAGGATCATTTGTAACTCATTGTGATTTATGATCATCCAAAATGAACAAATGGCTGTTCGGTAGCGAGCCGTCGGCCCCCGCGAGCACCCGCGGCTCCTCTCGTGGTGGGTGTGTGTGGGTGTGTGTGTGTGTGTGGGTGTGTGTGGGTGTGTGTGTGTGTGTGTGTGTGTGTGTGTGTGTGTGTGTGTGTGTGTGTGTGTGTGTTGAGGGTTGGGGTGGAGGGAGAGTGGGGGGACAACTGGCTGTCCACAGCTCTTGCAATTGATTTCCTCGTCGCTTCAATTTGTCTCTTAATGTACTGATATGCTGATAAATTTTACTCGCTTTGTCAATTAATTTCGGTGAAAAACGAGAGAGCTCGGCGAACAGCCCAGGCATCAATACAGGCAGGCGGAGATTCAGTGACAAAATTAAGTGATAAAATGAATCGTCCTCCATCTCCTTTCTGGGGGGAAAACAGAACTAATGAGAGGTGCAATTAAAGATGCATATGATTGCAGCAGGGGGGGGATTTTTACTCGGAAAGACGTGACAAATAGCCGAAACGGTGGCTTGTATTTGTTAAATGTGCTTCTTTCTTTCTTCTTTAATTTTTTTTCGGCGAGCCTCTGCTTTTTGTTAGCGTCAGCACAATGAAGAGAAGAACACAAGGACACACTCCCTCTTAAAGCGCTGAGAATGATTTAAACCAGACTCCGACAGAGACCTCGCTGCACTCTTTCACTTCTCCTACAGACACTGTGATGCCTCCTGGGTGAACTGCTGTAGGACAATAATCGCAAAACACTTTGGGTTACTTTTATGATGTTAAAATACACAATATTCGATGCTCTGTTCATCATTGTTGAGGTCTTGATTTGAATGGGTCAGGAAGGTGTTGAATAATCTTCTCTATTATGGAGATTATTATAGGTGGTATGAAAAAGTGACGAGACTAATGGTGTAACTGGTGCTGTTCTAACCACATGTGTTACCATGTCTGTGATTTCATCACGAAGAGCAAGTTAGAACAAAGAGCAAATGTTTGCTCAGTATTTAAGACTCTGGGTTTCTGATCGGGGGTTCAAACCAGAGTATAGCTAAGCTGCCACTCTTGGGCCCTTGAGCAAGGCCCTTATTCGTCTGTGCTTCAGGGGTTTTGTATCATGTCTGACAATGTGCTCAGACCCCAAATTCCTAACATTCTGTAATGTACATGTGATCAGTAAAAAGCCCATTAACCTATATGCTGCACTACAGAGGGGTAATATATACAGAGGACATGCAGCATTGGAAAGTTCGTCTCATGTCCGGACATATGTTTTTGATGACTTCCCTATGACAGCAAGTCCTGTCATGTTTTTTTTTTTACCTTTTATTAAATGCACCATAAAAATGACCGTTCTTTTTTAAAATCCATAATCCTTCCATTTCAGGAGAGCATAAATAATTGGCTGTTCAGGTGTTTCTTGACCAGCTGTGTGTGTCGCTTTCCGATGATTTCATGCACAAGAGAGCGAATAAAATTCTCCAGAGTTCTGTCGGGCACTGGTGCTGTCTCTCATGATACGGACCCCAGAGAAGTGCAATACGGGCCATTACAATGGGGTGGGGGGGTGGGGGATTTAGTGTATGCAAGTGTATGCAAGATAAGATCAAAATCAACAGGAGTGTCAAAGCCAACATTTAGGTCCAGAAATAGTTCACAGTATAATCTGTGGGGAATTCCCAGGGATTTTGGGGGGTTTTGCATACTAGGAATCTTTTCTAAAGGAAATCTCATGTATTAACAGATGGAACATCCAAATATTTGACCTCAGTATACAAGTAGGCCTTATATTTATATACCATGGTCATTCTGAATTATGATTGGCTAAAATTAATGACATACAGAATTAGTTTTGGTCATTTTGGGTCATTTTAATCAGTGTTCTATATTAATTCACTGACTTGTGTACAGCTGAAACCATAGTAACACATGGTAAGATTCAATGATTTGTATCGGTGCATCGGCATAAAAGTTAACAATTTTATCCAAACGATACAAGTTTGCATTTGTATAACAATGCATAATTTTTGACATATAAAAAAAAAAAAAAGATTGATTTATATATAATATTTAGTAGATGTGCTATATTTTAATTATTTCTGAGCAATAATTTGTGACCAATGTATATGTAGATTGATTTCTCATCTCTTAACTGTATTACAAGCACGTTTTCTCAGCACCACTGCTGCTACGTGATGTATCACAACACTACGGAGACCGAGCCGTGTCCTGAGACTCACATAGAGAATATATTAACATGGCAGAGGTAGAGCTGCATCTTCCTGGAGAAAGAACGGGAAAATAATGTTCTTTTTCTTTTTACCACTACAAAGTTCCTGTTTGTGAAAGGGCCATGAGTTAGAAGTCAGAAGGCATTGAAGTAAGTCTGTCTGAATCAAAGAAATAAAAGTTAACTATTTGTACCATATTTGATTTGCATAGCATCTTATTTTTTCCATTAAATCGTATTGCATTCTTTTCATTGTGTTGAATTAAATCTGAATCAGTTTACAATGCATCGTAATAGTGGTGTATCTTAGTGCATTGCATTGGTAGCTGTTTCATAGGTATCTTTAATGTGTTGTTGGCTATGCGCCAAGATGTGAATCGCATCAACCGCAGTTATGAACATGCACATCCCTATAACATACAGTTTAAATTACTTACTGAGTGAGACAGTTAGCATAAACATTTCCTAATGAACGTACTGTGCTAAATAGAGGACTGTTACACGTTTGCTTACTAACTAATAAATTCAGAGAAATGTTTCGAGAAATAACCTGAAAAACAAAACGGAAAAAAAATGGCATCAGGCGTTAACACCAACAGCTTCATTATTATAGAAGTAATTGTGTTAGATGGACACACCTTGTATGAGATCAGGCCACACCATGCTCAGCAAAATGCTCATTCACACAGAGTTTAGTGTATGTGGCAATGCATTCAATTCGATTTGATTTCATTCAATTCAATTCAATTTAATTAAATTTTATTTGAATCAATTTAATTTGATCCAATTCAATTTAATTCAATTCAATGCATGTTTATTTGTAGAGCTGTTTTGACAATGTACAAAAGCAACTCGAAGCAACTTTACAGAGATAAATATGAAGATAAAGTTAAAAAGCTTAAAAATGTGTTCCTTATAATTGTAAGTTTATCCCTAATGAGTGAGCTAGTGGCAACTGTGGCAAGGAAAAACCTCTCCAGTTTACTTATGTAAACATGGTTCTCCAAAGGGAATGAGATGCTGCGTCAAAAAACGCTCTGGGAACTCGTCCGTATTGTCAACGTTCTGAATCACGTGTATAATCAGTCCAATGGAGAGTGCGGCGTCACCGGCTAGGTAAATTCATGACCAGGAAGCTTAAAAGCACATGAAGTTAAACCAGTGCTAGCTTCTGAAAAGGGAAATAAGTGCTGCAGAGATGCATGCAGTGTGGCATAGAGACACAGCATATCATTCTCCCGGGAAACCATGGTTACATACATAATCTGGAGACATTCCCTTTCAACTCAAGCTGCATCAAGATTGCTTTGGGAACGAGAGTCCAATCAAGCCAGACTGATCAATCCCAGCCTGGTGTGGATAGGCACAGCTAGAGCAAAGAAAAGAGGGGCCAGAAGTGGCACTGAGGTCAAGGCTATAGAACCTGACAAAGGTCAGCGGTTTGGACCAGCCTGCAGCATTGCAAAAGCTCCAGAGCACAAGGCCTTAGAGACAGCCACACTTCGAGTGGAGTGCACGCTGACCCCGAAAGGAGTGGGGAGACCAGAGGACTCATAAGAGGAAAAAAATAGCATCCACAATTCATCTGCTTAGTGTCTGCTTATTCTCAGGGAGACTGCTCCTCAGAGGGCCATAGCAGACGAACAGCTGCTCTGACTTTATCCACAGTTCTGTAAACGTATAAAGGGCTGAAAGGGACGGTCCGACAGGGTCTCCAATACAATGGCCAAGTCTCATGCAGACACTCTAGGTTGTACAGGAGGCCTCAGCCTCTGGGTGCCGTAGAGAAAGCTTGAAAGTGGAGGGCAGCTTCCCTTGGACACACAGGAGGATCTAATGTGACAGCTTGTACAGGAGATTGCAGACCCCCCCTGTTGGTTTATATAGAAAACCACCAAAGTGTTGTCCCTACGGACTATCACATGATGGCCTCTGAGGTCTGGGGGTAAATGCCTCAGAGCTTGAAGCATGGCTGGCAACTCCATTTATGTGCCACGTCCAATGGGGTCTCCTCCAAAGACCTCGTGAGGAGTGGTCACTCACGACCCTGTGAGGGACACGTCTATTGTTAGCGTTTTTGCGACGCCCAGGAACTCCTAGTATGTGGCCCTGAGTCAAGAACCCGGGATCTCTCCACACATTTAAGGTACATAGGGGCATGACCTTGATCACATGGAGTGGATTCTCCTTCTCTCACCTTATTGATGGCCACAAGGATGGTCTTGACACGAGCAGGGGAATACATGCCTCCGTAAGTGTCGAATCTAAGTAACTGGTTTTCTGTGACTAATCGTTGATATAATTTAAAATGTGGACGTGCCAAAGGGTGGGGTGAAAGGGCAAGACCAAACAGAAGGACTAGATATTTTTAAGCTTTATCCCTAAAAACAAACTTTAGAAACTTCCGGTAAGCTGGAAGTATGAATTCATGAAAGAATACATCCTTCAAAACTACGGACACAAACCAGTCCTCGGACCTGATTTGGGACATGACCTGCTTTAAGGTCAGCATCTTGAACCTGGGTCTCACAAGAGAGCCGTTCAGCTGATGCAGATCCAGAATTGGATAAAACCCACTGTCCTTTTTGGGAACTATGAAGTGCTAACTGTAGAACCATGACTCTCTGTCTGATGGCGGGACCACCTCGATGGCCACCTTCCTCAAGAGAGTATCCACATCTTGTTCCATGACCAGAGCTTGCTTTGGCCCCACCATGGTGGGGGACACCCCGTTGAACTGGGGCGGGCAAAACCCAAACTGAATTGTATAGTCTCTGTCCACAGATTTTATGACCCACCGAGACACATCTGGCAGAGCCTGTCAGGCTTCCAGATAGTCTCTTAAGGGAATTAGTCTCTTGAGACTGACCGCTGGTAAACCTAGAGCTGGAGCAATGCCCTGGTGCAGCTCTAAGGGCCTGCTGAGAGGCGGTGAACATCCGCTACGATGCCGGGCAGAGAGCAAGGAGGGTTTTTGCTGGACCTGGCCATGCCCTGAAGCACCAAAAGTAGCACGATTAATGAACCAGCTTCCTGAGGGAATTGTATAGTAAGGTGCACAATGACCCTTCCCAGCAGGGTCCCCAGATGGTCCTAAATCAGGACCCCTACCCATAGCACAGCGGAGCTCATGGACTTGCTGACCATCTAAAACAAGGTATCCCAAGTATACCTTGCCCACTAGTGCAGAGGTGGTTCTCAAAGCTGGGGCTTTGAGAGATGAGGCATCACCTAGGGAGAGATAGCTAGCCAGCGTCTCTTCTATCTGGGGCATCGCCCCATAACCATACTCTGTCAGTCTAACTATATTTAAATACACCAGGTACAACAGAGGCTATCGCTGGTTTCACTCCGTTCTTTCAAACTGTGGTCCCGAACCATTGTAGTTGATATTAATTCCAGTCCAAATCCATCCTTGAATTTCTTGAGTTGCTCAGGAATTATATGAATCTTTAAGAGGGTAATGTGGAACCATTTCTACCTGCAAAAAGAGGTAGGGATTTAGGATGAATCAGGCAGATCCGAAGAGTAAAAAAAAAACAGAAGCATTGATCAGTTGTACCTCAGGGACATGAGCACATACTGGTGATCAGGATGGCAGAGATGGCAAAGGTACACACAATCATTCACATCATATTGATATATATATTAATACAAAAGAATAAAAAATGTTGTTACCTAATGAATGTATTCAAGCTGAACATCCACTATATAGAACACAAACAGAAAAGAAGATAATAAACAGGTAATAAGGAATGTCTTTGTTTTCATTCACATTTACGCTGACTCCCTTTGCCTTATTCATGTTATCCCCATACTTCTTATTGCCTTTTGCCTTAGCTTTGTAAAACTAGCCTACGTCTGTGGTGTGTGAGAGCCAGGAAATAATACACCAGTGGCAGGTTAAAAAAAGCAGCACAGTGACAAGAAATAAGTTGATGGGCTGAAAACAGTGTGCAATGAGAAGAAGAAATATTGATCATGTCACCAAATAGATTAAAACTAAAGTAACGAGTCTGGTTTGAAAATGTAAAAAGTAGAAAGTACAAATATTTGTGTAAAAATCTATTGAGTAAAAGTAAAAAATTGTCTGAAAAATAAATAGTGAAGTGCTGATACTAGAAAAATCTACTTAAGTACAGTAACAAAGTATTTGTACTTTGTTAATTTCCATCTCTACTAGGTGGTAAGATGAACCCAAAGAACCTGGGGTGAAGACCTGCAAGAAATTGGGAAGAAAATCGAAACTTATACATAAACTATATCGGTGCTGATGCTGCTCGCTGAAACAAATTTTAAAGCTTTGAGACATTTTAGCATAGAATGAAATGTGTGTTTTTGTGGTTAAAATAAACTGGTTCTTTCCAATCCTTTGCATTGATAAACATCAAAAGACAGTATTTGTGTGTGTGTGTGTTTGTGTGTGTGTGTGTGTGTGTGTGCGTTGTTGTTTGAGGTGCACAGTGACAGCCCACCTGGCTCACAAAGAGATGGCCGTTCTATCGAGCGGCAGCTGAAAAGCCTGTGCACGTGTAATTTATTGTCAGTGTTTCCTTCGGAGGAATAATTGTGGCAACTGGCTCTAGATCGATAGCGTATAGATTTTCAGACGCTGGAGCTTGTAGCTGTTTGGCGAAAATGTGGGGAGAGGAGACGATGCGACTGCACTCTAATGGAAAAGGGAAAAAGAGAAGAGACGCTCCTGCATGCAAACCGGCCGCAAGGCCATTTATAGTAGATTGTAGCACCACAATGAGTTTAGCACTGACATGATCAACACATATGGTTAGCTGAATAAGCAGACTGATAACACAAACACACACAGATATATGCTTGTCTTCATGAAGATGAGTAGTGGAGAAGGTAGAATATTTTCTACTTCTTCCACAATGATAATACATACAAAATAATTCCTGAGCACCAGAAATGTAATGTACTTATTGTGCTCTTTTTAATGGTGTTATCAGCAGCACTGTATTCTACACCGAACCTCTACTAGGGTCAGTTTAACCAAATTATGTACTTGGGGGGACTTGGGTCAGGAAACAAGAGGAGGACATGCACTGACACACAGTTACCCAAACCCAGACCTGGTGCACCACCATGGGATCAGTTACAAAAAGGCCAGCAATTGCAGAATTTGAACTCAAACTTCTGATCAAAAGCCTTTTGAACAAAAACCACTGATCTACCACTTCTCTAATAACCTTTATAACCACAGTGAATATATTTTGTTTTGTCACATATACTTCCCAGCATTGTAAAACTATTTTATTTCACATATCTTAGCTGGTTACAAAGTTAGGGTCAGAGTTTCAGATCAGGCATAATATACACAATCCCCTGAAGTAGAGAGGGTTAAGGGCCTTGCTCAAGGGCTCATCAGTAGCAGCTTGAAAGTGCTGGGTCTTGAAACCTTGACCTTCTAATCAGTAATTTAGAGCATTAGTGCTGATCTACTGCAGGAAACTCTCCAGTTTGAAATTTCAGAAAAGAATGCACTTAAAAAAAAAATGCAAATAGGATCTATATGAACCAGCAAACTTGTCTGGTTGGTAGCATGCTTGCTACTGGATCAACAAACTGTAATAAAACTTAAAAAATGGGAATATTTTTGTCATGTCAGAGCTCTTTTTGAAGGCTTGTTGAAATGTTAGTGTGCATACACTTTAGATTTACACTTATTACAGAGCACACGCTACATTTATTCCTGGGAGACTCGACTCCACCCTGCTGACCTTCATCAGGTTCTATAGCCTTGACCTTAGGGCCACTCCATCATTCGGCCTAGCCGTTCCCATTCACACTAAGCATGGACTGGTCAACTGCAGCTTGGGTTCCTGCAAGGGGGATTGTCTCTAGGTTACGTATGTATCCATGGTTCCCCGAGGAAACGAGATGCTGCGTCTCCCAGCCACACTCCGTGCATCCCTGCAGCACTTCCTTACATTTCATAAGCAGCATCATCTCCACCGCATGTTCTTTTATAGCTTTTATGTTTGTGATTGTGTTTGTTTTAAGTTCATCCAGAATGAATGAGCCAGTGGCAAATGTGGCAAGAAAAAAAAACAATGCGAGGAACCAGACCCAAAAGAGAACCATAACCATTGTAGCAGACTGAATAATAATTCCATTCCAAATCCATCCACAAAGTTTTCACACAAACTACACAGAGTTCTTGAGCTTCTTTAGGCTGTCACGATGAATAGGGCAGATCCAAAGAGAAGAAAGGGACAGGAACACTGGCCATTGGTACCTCAGGAGCAAGTTTAACCCTACTCAGAGACAGAGAGAGAGAGAGAGAGAGAGAGAGAGAGAGAGAGAGAGAGAGAGAGAGAGAGAGAAAGAGAGAGAGAAGGAGAGTAGAGGAGTGACATGGCGAGAATTAAGAATTATTAAGTATCTTGTCATTACATTCAGACAATAGACACTGTACAGTGTGATCAGGTTGTAAGAAAGGACTCAGGTAAGACCACACTAATTCGTATAGTCTGAGATCTCTCTTCTCCCTCCACTGGCTTCATAAAGGCCATCATGGCTCCTCCCTAACCTCAGCGTGGTGAGATCATCGCAGCCTAATGCATTCAGGAGTCCCAATAGGAAACGGATAAAGTGAAAGCACACTGGGTTTAAGGGTTCCCAGGGGGTGAGAACAGCCTGGAAAAAGCATTTCTCCTCAGCAGATTCAGTTTGCAGGCCTCACAAACCAGAGCAAACAGAGCAGAGCTTGCAGATACGACAGAAAACTTACAGTAGCTGCCTATGAGTTCCAGGGGAAATTAAATTTCCTTTAATGGTAGGATTTATAATCAATACAAATTTGGACATCTAACTCAAAGTTGCATCAATATTTACACTGGGAAATGTAGACAAATATAGACATAATAAAACTCACACCTTAGAGACTTTTTAATTTTTCTGGAATAGAAGGCAGAAGATCTCCAATAATTTCTTCTTCATGGCCGACATGAATTACAACTCCAAAGCTTTACATATACTCCCATTCCCTGATTCACCTGCTCAGTTGGAAACTTATATAAAGCATCTTTTAAAGCACATTTATTATTCAAATTAAAAAATAAAACCATGAAATATAAATAAGAAAATGTATTGTTTACTGTATTATACTGCATTGTGTGGGTTATTGTTCATTGTTCATGGGGTGTTAAAAAAAATACATACCAATCTTATGCTCAGGCGTCAACAAAACTTTTATTATTTAATATTATATGTTGTACATGAATTTTCTTTGGACACTTTTATAAATCCGTTGGAAATTCCATTTCTATTATTATTCCAAATTCTATTGCATCTTGTTTCAACATGGAACAGTTGTTAAAAACATGCATGTTGGACTTTTATTTTATTTTGATAAAGTAAAAATATTTTCTACTCAAGCTTAATTACAAGGCGAACGCACACTGCGCAAATGCAGGTAAAGCACGTATTTCTTGCTTATGGGGATACTGTCTAAAAATGTGTATATTATAATCACAATATTAGAGGAATGTGTTTTCATTAATATTAGTATTTCAATGATATATTTTAATCAAGTCACCCCTTGCAGGTTAAATGTGTGTGAAGGGTCCTGCGTATTTATAGTGGAAGTTCCTATAAAGTCGCTTGTTTTTTTATTTATTTATTTATTTATTTATTTATTTATTTATTTATTTATTGAAAGGCATGAGTTCCTATTTCAGTCTGGTTCCTCTCAAGGTTTCTTTCTTATGCATTTACTTTTATGGCATTTGGCAAATGCTTTTATCTACAATTATATAAATTATACAACTGAGCAGGTGAGGGTTAAGAAGTGACAGCTGGGTGAAGCTGAAATTTTGACTCATAACCTTTTGATCATAAGTTCAACATCCAAACCACTTACAACATACAGTACCACCTCTGGTAATACCATTTCTGGGAGTTTTTCCTCACCACCATCAATTCTGGTTCATTCATTAGGGATAAACTTATAGAGATAAACACTTACAACTAGTGATGTAACTGTACAAAAGGGGGTATAAAAAAGGAACTAGAGTTAGCACGGTCACTGTGGTTACTTGCTTCGTACTGGAAATAGATTTGCTTTGTAAAACTCAGATTTAGTTTTGCGCATGCACAAAATCCCTTCCACTTCCATTTTTACTACAGAGTAGCGATACGAATTCTTTAACATTTATTGTTCAGCTTCAAGCATTTCTCTTAAAAAGAGAAAATCCTGACAATTCTGCGTATGGAGGGAGTGAATGAATGAAGGATGAAAGACATTTGTGGAAATAAGTAGAACAGTAAAGTAGATCATATCGTTAGAGAATTAAGTAAGCATCTGTATTACTCAGTTGGGGTCTAACAAATGTAAACTATTTATAAAAAAAGATTTAATTTTATTAATTTTATTTAATTTGTGCCAATTTAATCGATTAAACAATTAAATCAATATAGTAATTTAACCAAGCGGGTTAATAATAGAGTTAATTTAATACTTTAATAATAGAGTTAATATATAATCCCCTGGTTCTTTTCTCCTGTTGAGTTTTAGCCCTGTGAGTGTAGTGGAATATAGTCCCCTTGCCTTATCCTCTCTGGGCAGTTTGCTACTTTTCCCCATATCCCATCATGCCTCAACACTGTGTTCCTTGTCTTCCACAAACAGTTTCACCTGCATCACTTATTCATCTCTTAATTATCAGTTGTTGCTGCTGTCCCCCTTCCCTCGAACCCTATTATCATATCAATTAGCATGTCTGTCTCAGTCCTGAGTTCCACTCATACCGCATTTACATCAAACCCATAATGCACCTCTCACTGCTTCTAAATTATTAAGGGAACAAGTCCAAGCAAGAGGTTAGGGGATTCCGATTTAAAATGGACACCTAATGCCTAATGGAGGCTTTCACGAGAGACAGTGAGATGAGATGAGTTCGCTAAGACACACACTGAAGTCATGGTATTCTCCTCAAATTAGCCTGAACCATATTAGCCAGGGTGCAGACAGCAGCCTTGTGGGTAATGTAGGAAACCCTAAATCAAAGTGAAATAAAATGTTTAATGTCAAGGGCTGCTTGTTTTTTTTATTTCTTTTTTATTACAAATGGACCTGATTGAATGTAGGAGAGCAGGACAGTGCTTGTGCAGCTTTTTGCATAGAGTGTGACAAATTAATCAGCATTGTGATAAATAGATATGATAAAATCACTGTATGGTCAAAAGTTTGTGGACACACAACTGTATGTTATTTTTGAACATCCCATCCTACATTTTGTCTCCTTTTAACATGCTATTCTAACCTCCAATCTTCTGGGAAGATGTTCCATTTGCTTTTTTCCACGGTTTTGGACAGTGCTTGTGGAGATTTGTGAGAGATTCATTCAGCCACGAGGGTGTTAGTAAAATCATGTACTGATGTACTGTAGGTGAGGACGCCTGGGGTGCAGTCAGCATGAAAAATTCAGCCCGAAGGTGAGGCCTGAGCTATATAGCGTTAGATCTTCCACACACTTTCAACCCATGTAAAGCAGATCTTCATGCAGCTGGCTTTGTGCACGGGGGTATTGTCATGCCAGAACAGGTTTGGGTCTTCTAGTTTAAGTGAAGGCTGCATCCAAAAAAGACGTATGTCGTATGTTATTTGTGTAACAGCAAACCTCCTTTGCAGACGTTCCTTAGTGTGTCTTCACCTCTGAACTCTGCCCACTGAAGTGTATAGAAAACTACAGTGTACATGTTCTTAGGTAAAGACTAGAGCACCAAACCAGCACATTCTGCATAAAGAGTCCTGCTGAAGAAATCCGGACCTAAGTCTCCTGGTCTTAACTGAGTGCGCAATAAGACTCAAAGCCAGCAGCACAGACATAAAACAAAATAAATCCGAAAACAAAATAACAAATGCAAAAACAAAATAACAAATCCAAAAACAAAATAACAAATGCAAAAACAAAATAACAAATCCAAAAACAAAATAACAAATGCAAAAACAAACTAACAAATCCAAAAACAAAATAACAAATCCAAAAACAAAATAACAAATGCAAAAACAAAATAACAAATCCAAAAACAAAATAACAAATGCAAAAACAAAATAACAAATCCAAAAACAAAATAACAAATCCAAAAACAAAATAACAAATCCAAAAACAAAATAACAAATGCAAAAACAAAATAACAAATGCAAAAACAAAATAAGAGGTGTCTTGTCCAATGATCGGTAAGTGTTCCATTCACAAACCATACCTACCTTTTACGGTTTGTCTGAATTGTCAAACCGGACAAAAACAAAAAAACAAATCCGAAAACAAAATAACAAATACAAAAAACTAAATTAATCCAAAAACTAAATAACAATTTAAAAAACAAAATAACAAATCCGCAAACACTAACAATTACGGATTTGTTAATGTGTTTGCGGATTTGTTATTTTGTTTTTGTCCGGTTTGACAATTCAGACAAACCGGAAAAGGTAGGTATGGTTTGTGAATGGACGAGACACCTGTCATTCAAGATCACCTAGCTTCTACACTCGTCATTTCTGTCTGCCATTTATTTAATTTCCAGCTCTTTTGAACTTTGTGCCAATGTCAAAAAAAAATGTCATAGTTTTCGAAAGCCTCCGTTTTCACAGTCCACACTGCCACACAAAAGCGGCATTTTGAAATTGATCCACTTTGGATTTTAAAAAGCTTTGTATAATATATTTATATATATTTAAAAAAATAAATAAATATTTTCAACATATTTTGGACAAAATTAAGGTTTTTAATATAGATTTTGAATACGGCACCTCACATCACTTCCTAGGTATAAAAACAGCAGTTTGCAAAAAGCCGAGAAAATAACCACATGAGCAACTTATTTTCATACAAAAAGAGGCCCTAATATTCAAGCAACTACTGTAATTATATAATAATAATATATTATAATTGATAAATTTCTCTCACTTTATCAATCAGTTAACACAGATTTTTTTTTATGGTTTTTAAGAGACAGATGCATGTTCCTATTCCTTATATGATAAAAAAAAACATCTATAAATGTCCAGATGTTCAACATTATTTTAATTAAAAAATTCTTACTTAGCATGAAGAACAGCTTTACACACCCTCGGCATCCGGACAGTATGTTTCTCCAAATGCTGTGTTTCAAAGATGCCTTTTAGCATTCTGAGATTACTTTCTTTCTTGTGATCCAGTCAATCCCAGAGCAGTTCAGTAGGATTTAGGTGTGGTAACTGTGCAGGCCGTTCCATGATAGATATCACTCCAGATCCGGAATCGCATGGTGTTAAAGTATAGAATGGGAGCCGTGTTATTTCAGGATTTCTTGAATAAGTTTCCAAACTTTCCTGCTCAAAAACAAACCCAAACCCAAACATTAGGTTTCCACCTCCATGTTTCACTGTGTTGGGGGCTGGGTGAGGCAGTCTGTTAACATCTACAGTACTTTCAACTCATCTGTCCACAAAATGTTCTTCTAGTCATTGATGCATTGAAATGAAAGCAACATGCATTTGTCTCCAAAAAACTCCAAAAAGGTGTTTTTTTTTGTACAGTGGTTGTCTCGTATGAAATAAAACCTTGACCATAAGCCCTTCTGAATACACACTTCCTTTATCCCCCATTTGGAATTGCATGCTACCTCGGTGTGTGTGAATGATAGCCATAATACGTAAAGCTGTGTATTTTTTTTTACTGCAAAGCTGCCGTCAGACTGCAGTTTATTGCCTTGTTTTATTCACCTGCGTATGGCTGCGTCTCCCTTCTGTTGTGTCCTCACACTGCAGGTGTTCTAGCGTGCGCAAAAAAATAAATAAATAAATGAAACGCACTCCAGCCCTGACAGAGCTAATGTAGCATTCAACATCAGCCTCTTGCTCTTCCCCTCTCTCCATCTCTTTCTCGCTCTCTACCTCCCTTCGTCGAGCAGACAGATGTAGGAAGAGAGAGAAAGAGAGAGGGAGAGAGAGGGGGGGGGGGGAGGGGAAAAAAAAAAGCCGGGATCTGCATAAAAACTGTTCAAGTGCGTAAAGTGGCCCCATCTGGATGGCATGGAACAGAAATGAAGTTGTACAAAACCATTCCGTTGATAATAAAGCTAATTTTTATGGCTCTGACAAGTATGTAATTATGTTCAGTGGCGCTTTTCAGATTTTATCACAGTCAATAAAGCGCGCTGGTAATTTCATTCCCATTTGACATATTTACATGGCAACATTTGACTGCAGGAATTACTAACCCTGAAAGCCTTGACAGATATGTTCTAATGATCTGTGACCTCTCATCTGTTTCCTGCCTCTCTCAGCAGAGCAGCGCTTCCTGTTTGACCTCTGGCCACATGGCGTGCTGAGGAACCAGCATCTGGGCGCAGGTGAGTCACGTGGCGCCTTTCGGCCAATCGGTGAGAAGAGAAATACAGGACTATCCGTTTTAGCCCATGGAAGATGTCAGGTCCGGTGGCCATGTTAGTTTCTTCTCTCCTCCTTCGCTCTGCAACATTAGCGATAGCTCATTGACCTGCACCTGGGGTAGGTACCCCAAGGGTTGATGGCAATGCGTAGACTAGCTCAGCGTATGGCCGCGCGTGTGTTCCGAGTGTGCGAGATCATCTCGCGGCTCACCGCTGAGAGGCAGAAGAAGGTCCCTGCCGTTAAAAGACCATCAAAAGCGACAGTAATTACGCAGGAAATTGGCAGTGAAATTGAAAAACTTTGACCGGCGTGCCACTTCCTCTCTGCCTCCTCTTTCACGAGATCCCTCTTCTGTGACATCCGAAGGTGTCGAGAGAGGCGCGGTTGGACCACCGAGCAAGGTGTATTTCACACCCTGCTGACACCAGTCACTCTTTTTTTTTCCCGTTACCGCATTCCATCGCTTCTCCATTTTGTCCTGATAGATATTTCGAATATTTGCCAAACCGAGTGTTCGCCAGGTCTCACGTCTGAGTTTTTAAACGGCTGAGTGGAAAACAGATTTGAACAGACATCATCATCATCATCATCGGTCGGCTCTCTGCTTTGTGATCATCTGGACCACGTCTGAGTGCTCGCACTCGCACTCACACATACACACACACGTGAGCACAAAATGCAATGTTAATTTTTACACCAGCACAATATTTGTCTGATCTCTGTGTTGTCCATTCAACCATAGTTTATGTGCATTATGTCTGTCATATCTGGGGACACTTAAGCCAGCTAAGTAATGCAGCATGTCAATAATAATGAAGCAATGACATTCTCAGGAACGCGTGCACTCGCACAGACAGCCATTGTTCTAACGACCTAACGTCCATCTCCATAATCAGCCTGAAGCCCCGCACCACCCGGCCTGCCCCGGACCGCCGCTCTTCCGCACTTGACTGATTGATTGAATATGAAATAATGAGGGGTTTCTGATGCTCATCTAAAATTCCTCACAAAGTGTGAGTGAAAAAGAGAGGGAGAGAGGAAAAAAATCAAATGGAAATTTTATGCAATGAGAAGGATTAATGGAATTCGTCACGCATTTTTAAGTCTTAATGTACAGCAATAAGCCCCATAGGTTGTCGTAGAGAGATGGAGAGTTGGAGCTGTTTATGGCCCATTTCGGTGCATTACTGTCAGCGTGATCGACGCCACGCAATATTTTCGCTCCACCACAATCGAGCTTAAGCTTAGAGGAAGGTCCACTCAGTCCTATCATTTGGGGGGGAGAGAGAGAAAGAGAGAGAGAGAGAGAGAGAGATCGTTCTTGTACCCCTGCTTCATTTGGACAAATTTGTCTGCATCCGCTGTGTCGTCTTCTATTTCTACTTCGACAAAAAGACTTAATCCAAAAGTATTATTGTTAGTTTATCTATCTATCTATCTATCTATCTATCTATCTATCTATCTATCTATCTATCTATCTATCTATCTATCTATCTATCTATCTATCTATCTATCTATCTATCGTCTGTCTGTCTGTCTGTCTTTCAAATGCATCCACCTCTGCTGTCTAATGAGGTCATCTTTCTATTTTTACTTCTGCAAAACTGCTTAGTCCAAAGGTATTAGGACACCTCAATTTATTTTTTCGTAATGTAATTTTCCCTTCACTCGAAATAGGAGAACCAAACCTGTTCCAGCACGACAATGCTCCTGTGCACAAAGCCAGCTCTATGAAGATCTGTTGGAGCGAAAGATCTCCTGTTATAGAGCTCCAAAACTTAGGAACAGCTTTGGGATGAATGTGAACACCGAATGCACCCCAGGCCTCCTCACCTTCTCACCTCCATCAGTACCTGGCTTTACTAACACCCCTGTGGCCGCCACATGGATCTCCACAAAATCTAGTGGAACATCTTCCCAGAAGAGTGGTGACCAGCAAATTGGGACTCAATGTGAAAAGGGATGTTAAAAAATGCTATATCTTATGCTTTGTCCATAAGCTGTATGTTTGTATCAGATGGTTAACCCTCTACATTGGCCATTTTATTTTTTATTATGTAATAAATATAGGGTCATTGTACAATATTTAGCTTAAAAAAATAAAATAAAAAAAAAAGAACAGCAATAAAGTGATTGCATTAACTGTGCAATGCTAAATGGCACACAATTAAGACATTTTCCAAGAAAATAAGTAAAAAAGTTTTTTTTGCTCAGCAAAAGCCAGAAATGCCTCTGTCATTGAAGCTTTTGTTTTGCTGTTGACTGTAAGTGATATTTACAGATTGTGGCACATAAAATAGCATATTAGAAGCCCAATTAACATTTTGCTAGCCGGAGGCTGTATGGGGCCCAGCTGGTTGGTTGCTGCAGTGTGTGTGTGTGTGTGTGTGTGTGTGTGTGTGTGTGTGCGTGTGTGTTTGTGTTGGATCTAACATGGGCACAGACAGTCTGATCATGTGATCAGCCTTCTCGTTAATCTGCCCGCATTCATTTTAAATTTTATTTAAGGCGCCCTATCAGCAATTAAATCATCAGAACTGAAATAATATTGTTTTGATTTGGCAAATAGCGCACAGTTTGCGAAGCACCAGACAACTTTTTTTTTTGGTGACCAAAAAACACCACAACATGCCAATAATTAGCAGGAATTAAGAAAACTGAGCTCACAGAAAATTCATGCAGGCCGCTGTAAAACGAAAAAGGAGGACTCTTCATTAGATTTTTTTTTTTTTTGTGTATAATTTTATCCACAATTACAGCTAATGTGCCTTTTTTTATTTACCTTCATCTCTCCATCTTTCTTTTTATCCACACTCCCCCTTTAATCCTCATCATGTTTGGCAGGGCATCGCTACTTCACATTTAAATATGCATGGATTTTGCACATGGATAATTAGCATGTTTTTTCTTCTCGCCATGTTTGTGAAAAGTGAACACACACACACACACACACACACACACACACACACACACACACACACACACACACACACAAGTCTCCGATCTCATACTTAGTCTCCTTATATTAATTTTTTTTTTTTTTTTTTTTACATAGTCTAAAGAGTGTTCATAATAATAATATTACATAATACATGCATGTGTAAAAGTGTATATTCATGTTGTCAGTGTGATGCTGCACAGTTTCAGGATTTCATGATATAAACTACGGTTTGGATCACAGTGATTGATATTGCACAAGGCTGAATTTCTTCTGTTTGGCATCTATACATTTTAGCAGCACAAATTCATGTAAAATGAATTGTAAAAGACCGAACAGGATTCACACTTTTACTGTACTATAAAGTGTTCGTTTCTTTCTTAGTTGTTGATCCATTATCAGAATGTATAACTCTGTGTATTTCTCTGTCTGTATTCACTCTTCAACTGAAGGTTCACGAGATTCACCTTTGACCTGTTTTAGAGAAAGAGTTGATTATCGGTTGATCTGATGTCGTTCACTCGCCTTCATTAGTGACATTCAAGATTCATCTGCACAATTCATCAATTCAACACATTTACAAATAAAAGTTGAATAGAAATTTTAGATGACGGATGATGAGAACTGGTTTAACTATTTTGCATTCAATGAATAATACAATGAACTGATGCTGAGATGTTTTGAGGGTTAAAACTATTAAGGTGAAACCAGTATAATATATTTTAATCAACATGAACATAAACAACTGATAATGTAGGAAACAGCAGACACTCGTACACAATCCATTAAATGATGTACAAAAACATTCGCAATTTGATCAAAGCAATGACAAATGTTTTTATGATGAGCACAAAAAACTACATAATGTGGCGGTTGAACAAGTAGTTTTGAGAATTTCATTTCTGTTCTGAGAAATGCTGCAAAGCAACTGAGAAAAACTCTAATCTGTCTGTCTGTGTTTGTCTATATGATGTTTGCACCTCTTAGTTCACTGTGCTGTGAGCTGTGAGATGCTTTTCTGTTTGATACTGTATGTGTGTATACAGTATTTATTTGACTGATTGCAGGCTTCCTGTCCATTCAGACTGTTTAGCTCCGACTGTCCTCCTCCTCCTCCCTCTCCCAGCAGCATGACATCTCCATCCACACAACTGCATCTTCACTGCAGCGAGTAGGTTCCGTTTCCACACTGTTTCTTTTTTTTTAATAAAAATCTAGAGACTGATCTTGTGAAAATCCCGGGAGCTTCCACACCAGTGAGCATATAGCGTGAACATGTATACATTGTGATGTATATAAATGTGTGTGTGTGTGTGTGTGTGTGTGTGTGTGTGTGTGTGTGTGTGTGTGTGTGTGTGTGTGTGTGTGTGTGTGTGTGTATGAAATAATGTTTATTCTGAACTCTTTTGTGGTTGCTTTAATGGTGTAACAGTGACAGACCTTGTTGTGACGTGGTGGTGAAGGCAAGCAAAATGCAAATGGCCTCTGCGCATCGAATGTTTCTCACTTCACTGATTCCTGAAATTCAGAAACTCTTTTACAACTCTAATTAGTGCCTGCACTTCCATCCAAACGGAAGGGAAGGAGAAAGTCTGATTGGAAGGGGTTCAAATGCAATTTTTTTATTTTATAAAAAAAAAATTGTTTCTTTTTCTGTCACGTTCGAAAGAGACAGAAGCGAGTCCTTGCTGTTTGCGTGAGGACCAGTCAGGCCTGAGAGCTCAGCTACACCAATTAATTCTTTTTATCGTTAAGACTTTTCCTCTTTTTAATGATCCTCAGTTTCCAGGAAAAAAAAAATCTAATATATTTCTTCATTTTGTGAATATGACCATTCTGCTATTTACATCTGAAACATACTGGCCAGTGGCTCATTCACAGGAGGGAGGAAGGACTGTTTTTTTTTTTCATATACTCACACACACACACACACACACACACACACACACACACACACACACACACACACACACACACACACACACTTTCATATATATATACACAAACACACACACTCATACACTTACTGACACCATTAAAGCAACCACAAAAGAGTTCAGAATAAACATTATTTCATACACACACACACACACACACACACACACACACACACACACACACACACACACACACACACACACACACACTTCATCATTAACACACTACCACATACACACTTTCATATACAGTACACACAATTACAAAAACATATACACACACACCATTACAGTTACACTCACACAGACACTAACACAATTTCACATACACACATTCACAGTAACATACACACACACACACACACACACACACACACACACACACACACACACACACACACACACACACACACACAAACACACACACTTATGTACACACTTTAATGTACACACTTTAATGTACACACATTTACACTAAAATACACACTTTTACCTACTTTTACCACACATATTTACAGTTACATACACACTTTAATAGTCACACATTTACAGTAACATATACACACATACACACTTTCATATATACACATTTAAAAGTGTTACTTTAATCGTTCTCCATCATGTTTGTGTGAGAGACCACAGGATTGTTGTTTTTGTCAAGCACTCTGTCTGTCCTTCAGGAGACGTTGTAGTGTTTCAAATACGATGTTCTCAAACCTTCTGGCGCAGACTGGCTTCAGTTTCTTCTCGCCCTTGTCTCGGGCCCCATTATCATGCTCAGATTTAAAGCAGGCCTGAGGGAACACCTGTTTATAAGAGTGCAGATTCGAGAGAACCTGTTAACTTTAACTGCTCCTGCTGCTGCAAAACCAACGCTAATGAAGTCATGGAACTGTTACTCGGACTGTGGAGAAAAAAACGCACCCAAAAATGTTCATTTACATCACTTACGTTGTCTGTCTGTCTGTCTGTCTGTCTGTCTGTCTGTCTGTCTGTCTGTCTGTCTGTCTGTCTATCTATCTATCTATCTATCTATCTATCTATCTATCTATCTATCTATCTATCTATCTATCTATCTATCTATCTATCTATCTATCTATCTATCTATCTATCCCAACAAATCAAGCTCATGAAGGCGTTTTGTGGGCAGAGCTAAAGAGTCACGATCACTGCAAACTGTGACATCCCTCTTAATAAAACTTTATAGTCTTAAATAAGCAACAATAAGTGACATCTGGTCCCGAATCAAAAATTGAACATCAAGAAACAACAGCAGCAGCAACTACTGCATCAGGACGTGTCTATATAATATGAACAAGGTTCTTCTTCTCTTAAATAAAAAAAACACACTTCTTTTGGAGCCATTCTTTGCAAGCGAGTCCTGCACAACGCTGTGACGACTTCTGTAACCGAATGAAGCATGGTGATGGGCGTGGCTCATGTGGTCATGTCATGAAAAAACTTTCCGTAACATAGACAAACCTGGATGGAATGTATTTGGTGCAGAAATACTCCATCATATGTCAAAACGGTTTTTTTTTTTTATTAATTTGCTAGCATGAGAATCCAACTCTTTAACACTGTCAATAACTCCAAGTGTATAAAATTAGGCTCTTAAATGGCCCTGAACATTTTTTCCCCCTAAAACTTTTTTTCGAGCAAAACCGAGGTCCTTCTGCAGTGTATGCATTTATTGTGATTTTTTTCTTCTTCGCAGCCGTGACCTCATTAGCTGAAGTACAGCTCAACTGGGCTCGAATCTCAGGGAGAGTAGGCGCATCTGTGCTTTGCACAAGGTTTTTTAGCCTGCTGCAAGCTCTTCTCACAATAGGCCACCTTCCTGCCAACACTCAGGCCCTTCACCGGAGCCCAATGATAAGTGTGGTGTTGTTGCAAAAGTAAAACTAATTCTGCCTTCAGTGGCGTGAGCTATAGTTGAGCTGGGAAGCTTTATTGTGGCTGGCAAGGTGATAAGGGAGAGTAATTGTATATTATACTGTCCCTGACCATCTGCCTGCACGCTGCCTGGGAGCTTCATCGATCATCGTACAGCCACGTTTTTACACTGCAAGAGAGGGAGAGGCGGAATGTGTATACAGGTACATATCTTACAGCCTGTCCCTGTGGCTGACCTATGGGCCCATTTGTGTGTCTTTGTGTGTGTTTCTTTGTGCGTGTATGTGTGAATACAATATGCACTTTCCTGTAGATCCAGTGTCTCACTCCCACAACTCTGGCAGCTCGTGGTTCTTGTTTCTCACTTTGCCTAAAGACCTCGTCATGCCGCTTGCCATAAGTAAAGTTCTACACCAAACTCATGGAAGATTGAAACCCAATGCACCTCCAAGTGTACTGACACACACAGTTAGGTCCAGAACTCTGAGAATGCTCATGAAAACCTTTTTATATTGTGCATTGTTCTCTAGATGGTACATTTCTCCTTTGGCAGCAGTGCAAATATTTACAGCAATTTCCGAAAAGCATTCAGTGCTTTCACTTGGGTTTGTGAACCAAAGTCCACGAGTGAGGTTCAAACCTGCCGCCTTTTCTACTGAATTTTGAACACTGTAGATTTAACATACTGAAAATTCTCTGACTTTCGAACCCTCGTTCATGCTCATCTACCGAATTAAAAGTGATGTCCACTAGAGGGCAGATCTGAGACAAACACTCCCGGGCCCCTAAACTTCTGTTAGTGACTTCCTGCTAACTTTCCTGCCGAATATTAATCGCTGTAGAGTGGGACAGGGACAAGATAACCCAAATCTAGGTAATTCTGGAGAATCGCTTAGCTCCCTTTCCAAAACATTTCCACCATTCAGCTTGTTCAGAATGTCAAGCTCGCATTTTTAGCAGAGGGAACAAAAAGTCATTACTCAAGTGACACTGGCCCATTACATATACTGACTAGAATGTCCTGCTTATGGCATTCAAATCTTTGAAAGGTTACATCTCTTAAGCCATGTTTTGTATATTGTTTGACTCAAGTATTACTCATGGACCCAAGGATTTGCTGTTTATGGTTCAAAATCATTTTCATAGGTTTATAATTAATCTAATATAAATCAAATCACATTGGTTATTAATTGCGTTTTATCATATTAGTTTCCCCAGTGTGAATGAAAATGCAAGCTTTTGTACATACAGAGCCTTCTACATTTTTTTCCACCAAGTCAATATTCAATGGTATAAAAATTTGAGCAAACAAATATATAAATGTACAGATGTTCCACTTTATTTTCAGTGGAAATTCCTACCCTAGCATGAAGAACATCTTTACACACTCTCAGCATCCGGACAGTTTGCTTCTTCAAACATTCAGCTGAAATACTTTGATGTGTCTCAAAGTTGTTCTTCACTAGTTGGAGATTTCTGTATGATCCAGATCATCCCAGAGCAGTTTAATAGGATGTAGGTGCGGTGACTGGGCAGGTCATATTCCATGATAGATATCACTTCAGAGGTCTGTTTACTCTCTTAATAACGTTTACAGAGCTAATACATACGCTTCGGCTCATCGTCTTGTTGTACGGTGAAGTCGGTTCCAGTGAGCCGCAGTCCAGACGGAATCGCATGGTATAATGGTGAAGTATGGAATGGGAGCCATGTTTGTTCAGGATTTCTTTCACCCCCCAAACCATTAAGCTCAATGTTTGCATTTTGTTAGAGATAAAAAATGGCAACTGTCTAATGGAACATGGATGTGTCTCAAAACCCATAAAAGACAAGGTGTATCCAAACTTTCAACAAACACTAAGTCAATATGTTGGCCTCGAATGCTTTATATTTATGAAGACACGCATTAGGAAACTCGACCAAACCATCATCCTTAGTTTTAAATGAAATATTCATTCATTCACTCATTCATTTTCTCCCTCTTATCCGTAATTCGTGTCGCAGGGACAGCAGTCAAAGCAGGCCCCCGCCTTCGACTGCTGCCCAATCCTCACAGCACCGTCCCTTACGGTCCCTCCTGCAGGTGGTGAGCCCACGGGAAGTAAATGAAATATCTTTAGAGAAAAACACTGATAGACACCTTGACACTTCTTTGTGCTGTGGTGTGTATCATAAGTGCATCGTATGCCTACAAGGCAAGAAAGATGCAAACTTTTTATTCCTGCCAATTAGTGACATCAAACAATCAGCCACTCGGGCAGTGCAAAAGCAATCAAGCACCGCACTTCACACCGCAGCCGACGCGGCTATCGGGACAAAAACCCGAGCACATTACGCTACACTAATTAAGCGCTCCTGAGTAGAAACGGGGCCGGTCTTGTGACCAGAGGCCTTTAATTACAAATGCGTGATCTGCACTCTTGCTTTTTTCCAAGGCGTTGGTGTGGAAACCGGAGAGGTTTTAATGAAGACATTGCCATTCGGAGCGCAGTAATGAAGGAAGTGTTGCAGTGATGGAAAACAGGCCGAGAAGCGCTGCAGAATTCAGGCTCTACATTTATTTTCTGTGCCATGATAACATTTTTCACACAGACGTGTATTTATCAGATGAATGAGTGTTTATTTTGAGTCAGAAAATCTATTTCTGGTCCACTTGAAAATGTGCAACACTACAAACCACTGCGTAGTGCAGATTTTCATGTTGGCATGTGTGGATTTTGATTTAAAAAGATAAAATATTTGACCAGGTTTATATAAAAATGCTTCAGATATTTTATATACTAAATATTTATTATATATTACATTTTATTATGTCAGATGAGTCCAAATGTGACATTTTTGTCTCGAACAGAAAATCTTGACAGAGAACAGGAGAGAAGATGAGATCAGACTGCCTCACCCCCACAGTCAGATATGGAGATGGAAGCTTAATGGTCTGGTGTTGTTTTGGAGCAGGAAGGACTTATTGGAGATGTATTCTGGAAAGTGAAAGAAATCTTGAAATAACATGGCTTCCATTCTGTTATTTAGAGAGCAAACAGTCATCTGGAGTGATATCTATCATGGAACGGCCTGCCCAGTCATCGCACCTAAATCCTGTTGAACTGCTCTGGGATTATCTGGATCTCAAAGAAATCACAAACTAGTAAAGAACATCTTTGGTAATTTTTAAAAAGCTGTTCTTCATGATAAGGGAGAAATCATTTCAATTAAAATACAAGAACATCTTAACATTTATTCGGTCAAAGTAAATCTTTGTACGGTATATATATATCTGCTGTCATGAAATTTCGCAATCATGATACGCTTTCATGCCTTGCGAAGTTCATGCTGTATCAAGTTTGTCATGTGGTTTTGTTTTGGTGAAGATGCTGTGAAGAGTCCTTTCCCGTCCTGTGGTTGTATGAGGTGCTATTAAAAGGTTTCTAATGGTATCTAATGGTGTCACTGGTGCTGTTCTGACCATGTGCATTACCACATCTGCAATTTTATCATAAACAGCAACATAGAGCAAACATGAAATTCAGGGCAAATGTACCATAGAGACGTTTGACGTGACGTACGTTTGACATACGGCGATGCCACAACGAGTCTTTCGAAAAGTTTGAGCGGCACGCACGCTTCAAGAGCTGAAAAACATCATTGGAAGACTATAAAAGATCAGGAAGACCTTCAACAAGCTCAAACCCCAATGTGGAAATGTCAGAACCATTTTGCAACATGTCCATGATGAGTGTCAGAGAACAATTCACATAATTTTATCCCTGCACCAACTCTACTCACAAGGATTTGCAGACTTCGCCCTCTTCCCAAAGATGAAGATCAGCTGAAAGGTCGCCGTTTTGATACCTTTGCGGAGATCTGGCGAGAAACTCAAAAGGTGCTTGACACGCTTTGAAAAAAGACTTACAGAACACATTCCATGAGTGGCAGGAACGCTGGGGGCTCCGGTAAACAGAGCCAGTCTCGTTGATACCATGAACTCACATGATCACAGTTGAGCCTTTATTAGTTTAACAATGTTGTATTTTTGTGTGGTTTTTGAGCATTTGCAACACAATTGTTAAGCAGTTGTGTCGTGTAATTGCATTCCTGTGTTGTATGTGAAAATCACAAAGAGTAACATTGTCCTGAAAACCAGAAGAGCCTTGTTATTAGAAACCTCAAAATATCGCCAATTCTCTTCTTTTTCCAAACTCTTCAATTGTTTTTCTTTTTTCGATTGGTTGATTTATTAGCAATACAATTTAATAACTGTTAGCAGTTCTGGCAGATGACGCTAAATAAGCTCTCATGCTGACAGATTTACTTCTGCACAAGATCGTGGCCTAAGCTGTTTTCTGATGACCTAAAGTCTTCTCCATCCTCTGCTGAGCTTCTCATGAGAAAAGTTCTCTCAGTGTTTTTCATGTGGAAGGAAAAAGGGGAAAAAAACCCAGAAAGGACGCTGAATTAACCTGCGTATGATTGCTGGTTGTCAGAATAAGACTGAGACTCCTGTAGAGAGGTAATGATTTCTGATGGGCGCTCTTCACTCCCCAGCGCTTTGAAAGCCGTAGATCAAACGAGCACCGTTTCCGTCGGCTCTTAAGCACGCTGCTCTCGGGTGAGGCGAGACCCTGATTGACAGGAAGACACTGAGCTTTTTTAATTTTCCTCATCTCGCTCTGAATTAAAGCTCCACCTGGGATGAAAGACTCACCGACACGCCGAGATGGACTCAGCACTCAGAAATTATAGGGTAGTGCAGTGGTGTGGGATGAAGGACGTGGTGGTGCTGAAGAAGAGGAAGGTGGGTGTTGAGGGGGGGCGACTATGATTAGAAATGATGAGAATCAAATTAATTCTGGATCTCCGATATTGCTCAGGGCTCAGCATTTTGAAAGATAAAATAGTGATGACAATTGTCTTTTTTTTCCCTTTTTTTTTTTTATCCGATTCCGTTTCCGTCAGGTGGAGAGAGATTGAAAGCAATTCCATTCTGTGCACACTTCAATCCGGTAAGGACATGCCGTTCTGCCTCTCACCTAGCGTGAATTTGATGACCTCTCAAATTTTTAATTGAGAAACATTGTTATGCCCATGGCCACGCTGTCATGAAAAAAAAAAAAAAAAAAAAAAAAAACAGCCCCTCGATATCCCGCTCATATTATCTTAGTTGCAGGTTGATGGGAATTGTAATATGTTTACATAAAACAAGACATTCATCAAGCTGTTTGTGTATCCACCCCTACGGAAGAGCTTGTTTTTTAATGCATAATACAGTAATTATCGGCACGCAATAACAATAATGAGCCGCGCCGAACGCTTTCTAAAAGCAGAATGGCGTTTGTTCGGTCTCGGCGCATCCGACGACGCGGGCCTATACGGATATATTGTAAGATAATTAAAGGCGGAAAGTGGATGTGACACAGCGAGGCTGTTGTCATCGAGGATGCGTTAATAAATGTGCCAGTGCCTTTCGCCGCTCGCCTCGTTTTATGAGACAAGAGGCATTAAACCTTGCGTTGTAAACAGGGCTGATAATCACAAAAAGAGCTTGTAAAGACAAACCATCAAGAGCAGTTTGGCAAAAGGACAGAGTGGTGCGGAATATCGCACGGTGCCAAAAGGTAACGAATGTGATGTTGAAACGGACACCTTTAGGTCGGTGAGGTTTCGGAATAACTTTAATAAGCCAACTACTTGTATTTAAAAATAAATTACAACACAGCAATTTTCCCTTTTCTATCGAATATACATTGTCTATCTCGCTTTTTTTTTTAAATCACATGCACATTACAGCACAGTGAAAGTCTCAAAAATGCACTCCAAAAAATTTTAAAACTCTAAAACAGACAGTATTTTTATCATTTCACAGAAGGAGACTTGAAAGAGAATTGAATTGAATGGAATTGAATTGAATTGAACTCCAGTATCAGGGCTTTCAAGAAGTTTTCCACCACAAGAAAGTATTCAGGACTTGCATAATGAATGTACACAATTATGAACCTGTACATAAACCTGTACTAAAAATTTAAGTTGTTTTGGTAATATAATGGAAATAAATATAAAAAAGATATAATGGATTATAAACCATTTTATTAGAATATTATATATATATATATATATATGTATATACAGTATATAATGGAAATGTTAATGGAAATAAATATAGTTATATTTATTATTATAAATCTTATTATATTTAATGATAATATTATGGAAATAATCCATTTCATTGAGACATATAGAGAAACCTGACAATTTGTGTAGGATTGCTTGAGACACAAGGGTGTTAGTAAAGGCAGGTACTGATGTACGTGAGGTCTGGAGGTTTTTGAGGTGCAGTCAGGCTTTGTGCACAGGAGCATTGTTATGGTGGAACAGGTTTGAGTCTCCTAGTTCAAGTAAAATGCTATCACATACAGATACAATAGTACAATTCTTAGCCTCTAACTTTTGGGTAACAGTTTGGGGAAGAACCACCTATGGCCGGAGAAGTCTGAAGTCCCAAAAGAATGGTTATATTCTACAAGTAGAAAGATTAAATCTGTTTAGAGTTGAACATTTTGGACTCTTTTTATGTTTTAGAACAGCAGCAGTGCTACAAGTGTAATAATGCTGCTCTGCTATGGGCCAGTGATAAGGGGCTGGAAGAGAAGTGCTGATGTGACACTGATAAACATGGCACCTACGGCTCTGGGCATGACAGCCATCACAACAATCTCAGTTCCTCCTTAACCAGAGCTTTATTGATCCCTTCCAAAGGCCTTCGCTAACTGTTCCATGAGTGAGGGGCCGCAGTCGAGTGTAGAAAGCTGGAGAGACTAATGAAATGTGCATTTTTTTTGGCATTTGGTAGACACCATTATCCAGAGAGACTAGGAGTTATCTCAGTTATATAGCTGAGCAATTGAGGGTTAAGGGCCATGCTTAAGGGCCCAAAAGTAGCAGCTTGGTAAAGGCTTGAACCCATGACCTTTTGCTCAAAATGCCAACACCTTATACATGAGCTACCACTTCATAGAAAATTCCCAGAAGATTGGTGGTTAATATAACAGCAAATTGGGACTTGGGACCGGGATGTTCAATAAGCATGTATGACTCCCAGTGGGTGACAATAAGGAAGTAAATGTAATTCGTTCCCACACATCAAGTAGTTTTTTCACGTATGTGTACTTTATTGAAGTATTTTTATTTGGGGAGACTTTTACTTTACAGTACATTTCAAAGTCAAATATCGTACTTTTCACTCAACTACATTTTGCTAAATCAGTTGCAAATATACAATTTAACAGCAAGCAGAACATTTAGAGAGGAATAAATGATGAAGAAACTCCTGACTCGAACTCGACACAACACACGTGACCTTATTTTTTTGAAGTAGTTAAAAATAAGGTTTTGGGTTCATGATAATTGTAATAGAAATTAATCAGTGTTTGACTCATTAATAATGGATAATAGATACTTAAGTAAATCTGAAGGCAAATACTTTTGTACTTTTACTTAAGTGAATGTTTACAGGGACACCTTTAGTTTTACTGGAGTCATATTTTTTACAGAGTAAATCATGAGCTTATGACTGATTACTACCGAATTTTTAAAGGTAATTTCAAAAGCAAAAAGAAATATTGGAAGATGCAGCTTAAACATGTGCTCTGTGAAATATTCAAGTTTTTTTTTTTTTTTACAAATTAAAACAGAGACCGTGTTTGGGTAACGGAATAGACTGGAAAATATGAATTTTCTTTTTTTCATAATGTAATAGAAGACACCTGTTTTAAGTATGAGATATTAATTTGATTTCTGAATAATTAAGATTAATATATTTCTAGCTGATGTTTAATTATTGTGTGTGTTTATCGAGTGGCTCAACAGGCTCTTATTGGTCCGAAAATCCGAGGTTACAGCCCCCACAGCTGAGTTGCCCCCTGTTGAGTGCTTGAGCAAGATTCTTAACCATATCTACTCTAGTTGCACCATATAATGCCTGACCCTGAATTCTGACCCCTAACACGATGGGATAAGTAAAAAAAAAACACATTCATTGTGCTGTAATGTATGTGACTGCTAATATCTTGGGATAGTTTTCTGACTGCTTTGTGTTGGGCATCTTTTTGCATTGCTACAGCTGCATGTTTGGAGGACTCCACTGCCTCCTCATTTATCTTCATCACTGCACGATGGCAGGAGAGTCTGGAAACAACAACTCCTCATTCACAAGAGTCCAGAGAACCCTGAAACACACAGTCCTTACTCTGTGTCCCCAATCGCTCCCAATCGCCTTAACCCACTCGCCACGATTTTCTTTTTATTCCTCCCAACCTGGCACTGTCCGTTTTCACAAATTCGCCATACGCACTTTCTCGCCACCGTGCACACTATACTGTACACTGTAAACTCTTCTCCAGAGGCTCCAATGAGATTAATTTGTGCACTGATGAGGCCAGTGTTATTGGGAAAGCCATTATTGTGTTGCATTATCGTTATGACCAAGCATTTATTAGGACGCTGATGGTATCCCACAATCTCTGGGCTTTAATTGCACAGCTTTGGGGCACAATATACACAATGTTAATTATAAGCGAAGCGAGAAGCTCGGCTATGAAGGAGGAAATGCATAAGACGGAGCCGTTGCTTGCTTCTCTAATGCTATTTAGACCAATCACTTTTGATTGATGGCAAGCATCTCATGCCAAAGAGCCCCAACTTTTAAATGAGGATCATTTTACACCAAACCAACCGCAGGCTAAGCGGTCTTGTGTGTATTTATTTAATAAAGAGGTGTGATAAAATTACCTTTTTTGTTCCTCATAGTGTTCATAGTGAGTTTTGTTCCGACAAAGCAAATAGCAGGAAGGGAATTTTTTTTTTTTTTTTAATGGACAAACCCATTAAGTCAACATCAGTGATAGAAAGATCGGATAATTTTTGTGACTTGGCTCTTGAAACATGTTCATCAAAATTAAAGACTCTTTTTTGAGTCATTTACTTCATTTCGTTCCTTTGATCAGAAACAAAAGTAAAATGTTACATTTCAGTAAGCACATCCCCAAAACATTTACATACACAAACATTGACTATAGTTCCAATAATTTATATATGTATATATAACTGCATAGCCAGAGACATGTGACAAAAGAACGAACAACTTAGACCAAAGGACTCATGAGATTCATGAGAAGACTCTAGATAAGTCGAGTCAAATTACTCGATTCTGTTTTCTGTACATAACTTATGGAGATTTTGCTATGCTTTGGTTAATGCACGTCCAGTAGAACAGGAATGAATCACTCTTTGAGACTAATCGTTCTTCTGAATCAAATTAAAGACTCGTTCAAAATGAGCAAATCACTTTTTGAGACTATTCGTTCTGCTGAGTCACATTAAAGACTTTTTAAAAATTAACGAATCACTCTTTGAGACTACTCGTCACATTAAAGACTCGTTCACAATAAACTAATCTTTCATGAACGAGCCATCACTAGTCGATATGCAAAGTGATGCTGACTTTAAGGCGTTCTGGAAGTCTGAATATACTGATATGGGTATCAAATTGAAAAATCTATTTTGGTGATTTAATCAGCTCACTCGACTTCTTTGATGAATTAGGATCAATTTCCTCGCAAAGTCTTGCAAACATAGGCTTAATTTTAACAAGGAACTGAAACTCTCAAATATTACAGCATGTCAGTGGATTTGTTCTTTATGTAAGTCAGTAGCTATAGTAATGTGAGTAGTAGTTTAACATCAGCTACAATTAAGCTGGTTGACTTTTTTAAATAAACTCTCCGAGATGAAGGATATGTTTCAGCTTGAATACCGAGTACAAAGTCTACGGTATGGAAAGCATTCGGGGCTGCCAGTAAATTTTTCACGTGCGATTTAACAATCTTTGGCTGCGAGACACACCGGTGTGGACGTCTGTCAAGTGTGGAAAGTGACACTCCTCTTTTCCCGGTGCTCTGCCAAATGGCCTGCTATATTCCCCTCCCCTTCGATGTGATTTGCCTTCCTTTAAACACACACACACACACACACACACACACACACACACACACACACACACACACACACACGTATTCAGCATTTTCCTCTGCTTTTCTGCGCACGTGTGTGGTTGTGTATGGGAGGTGGGATAAGGGAACTCAAAGCAGGTTATGATTGATGCTGTCCAGACCCACATCGCTCTACTCATGCGGCGCCAACATCAGCATGCCGATGGAGGCTTGCTTTATGCTGCGTTCGGTGCCTTTGAATGCTATTTGTCAGTCGCGTAATTCCAACATGTTTACGTTCGAGACAACTTGTAAATCAAAAACCCAGCAATGACTGACTTTAAGGCTTCCTAATAGCTTGCGGTTTTGCCAACATTCTATGGCACATGTCACGGATGAGGTGAAGGCAAACGGCAAAACAGATTCGAAGAGTTGCATTAGCGTATATTTTAAAACCGTTCTGGGTGTCAGATTTCCTCGTATGGGGCTTGGCAGGAGGCAGGGTTTAGGCTGACGTGCTGTCTGACCTGCTCTTATTTACACTTATAATTCATTTAATACAGTATGAACTCTGGGTGTAACGGTACACAACATCCACGGTTCGGTACGTACCTCGGTTTTTAATTTTGGTTGCCGGTTGGGGGGAAATAAATGCGAAATATAAAATTGCTTGTCTTTTTTTTATTAACACAGATTATTAATATTAAAATTTGTGAACATTAACATTTCACATTTTAAAAACAATTTTAAATAACATTTTTGCTTGGTTGAATGATAAATAAAATAATAAAAAAATATGTATATATTTTGTAAAAAATTAAATAGGAAAAAAATTTGAATAAATCAAATTAATGCAATATACTTTTTATTATATTGATTAAATTTAATAATTGACTAACTTGGCACAAATTAAATTAATTAAATTAAAATAAATAAATGAATAAATAAATAAATAAAAAGATTCATTTAAATAAAAAAATCTTTTTTTGGGTAATACGGTGTATGAATATGTGTGTGTGTGTGTGTGTGTGTGTGTGTGTGTGTGTGTGTGTGTGTGTGTGTGTGTTTCTACAGTAATATGAATTTTTCATTTAATTTAAATTTTTCTTTTGATATTTTTTTTTTTTCTAGTTTCTTTTTTAATACCCCTGGCATTGTTGTGAATGTTTTCGAGTTTAATAATATTAATATTAATAATAAAAATAATAATAATAATAATATTAATAATAATAATAATATTAGTATTATTAATCATAATAATTAAAACATTGTCACTACACAACAATGCGAGGCAGAGACTAAACAAAATTGCAGTCCACCACTTAATACGTTCCAGAGGGAACTAATATTGTAACTTTGTTCCGCACATTAAAAGGACTGCATTCGGTACACGTGCACCAAACTGAAAGCCCTGTACCGAAAAAGATTGGTACGAATGCGTGTATCGTTACACCCCTAATATAATCTCGTTTTTTGCAGTTGAAAAAATATCTTCAATAAAAAATTAAAGGTGGTCCATCAAAAAGTTTGCGGTTTAGTAGCTGACAGATTAGCATGTGAAAGCAATTCCAGGGTCTTACATAGAGGTAATTGCGAGTCTGCATCATTTACTTATACATCAATACTACAGACTTCCCAGGAAGGAATGTATCACCTGGAGGTCAGTTAAGCTTAAACTTGCTTCACAACATTTAGCATAACATTTGAAGAATTTTTTTCCTGTCATTTTTGATAAAACACTGCCAAAACGGGCTCCTTTACTGTACATCGTGCACATCTAATTCCGTTGTATTTCTTTCGCTAGTAAAATCTCTCCGGCGGAATTCAAAGAATGAGAGATGACGAAGCCAATTAAGGTGTAATCAAACGGACGCTTTAAAGCCTAGCATGGAGTGCTGACCGGCCATTACTGTGTATAAGTGCCATTTCTAAATGACCAGTATCAATCCCTAAAGGAAAGACAACGTGTCTTTCCATCTCGCAGATGTAATGACTCTATTATGAAGGGCCATAGACGCGATTCCACAGCCGCCAGACTGGAGATCTCACCCGTGGGGAGTGAGCCCATGTAGCGAAAATTGACCTATCTTCTGTTTCTTCCTGCCGAGGCCTGTGTTAGTGAGTGCATTCAGGAGTGAGAGTTTAAGATATTTGTTTTGCCCCCTGGCGCCCCTGAAGGCCGTTTAAAGGGTCTTTAATGCCTCCCGCCCTGGGCCGCGTGTTTGTTTTTGTACCATAGCCAGTTCATGCTACGTTTAATGACGCAGGCTGGGTTTTTTGACTGATTTATCAGGGACCATTAAGTCAGTGAGAAGGGAGCTGGAAAGCACTTTTACGTCTGTTTCAGAAAACACACTGCCTGCCAAGGCTGCTCAGTACCGGGCCCCGGCGCTATGTCGCTCTTCAGGGAGCTTCATGATCGCAGGCTACATAAAGTTTTAGAGTTCCTGGTGGTGGTGGATTGTTTGGGTTTTTTTTATTCAGGTTTTATGGAAATATCCATGCAGTCTGTTGACATTAAGAAACTAAAAAAGGAGAGACCAAACACTGTCACACCGAAAAAAAAACCAGGGCGCAACATTATCCTTGCACTATTAACATTAGAAACTGATCCGTAGTGATATCTATCCAGAGAAACAGAACTTGGAAATCACAGTAAGGCTTTGTAAAAACATGTTGACGATCATCAGGAAGCATGCGAGACACACAGCTGTTTCCAATAAGAACGTGTTACATCTGACAGTTGTTTGTGTGAACGTACCTTTATAAGGAAGTGTTGTTGCCTATTAAACGGACCATCTGTAGGACAAGACTTGGAGGCCTTAGGGACACGTTCACTGTTGTGGTAAAAATGCAAGGAAATTTGAAGCATGTGTGGTGGAAACGCAGCCCCGTAATCAACATCTGCCAAAGAGGCGAGCGAGTCACATCTCGGAGTGCGTTTCGCCCACGTAGCGCTGTCAGTCATTTCTTCAAGTGGACCCTAGGTGAAGAGTATGTTGTTCAATTTCTGTCAAAAGTAATTGTCTGTGAAAGCAACATCACGCTTTTATGTAATTTTATGAATCAAAAATTCACTCTTCTGACAATTGCAAATAATTATTCACAGATTTAGTTTTCACTTCGGGGATTTACATAAAAAACATGCATCATTTAAACAGTGTAATAACTCCCAGGCCTGTTTTTTTTTATTGACGCCCTGCCCCCAAATCCTTCTGCAGCCAATCACAGACATGAGTTTTAATTCAGAGCCTTTTAAATTAAGCCCCACCCCAAATACTTCTGCAGCCAATCACAGACATGATATGTTTTAGGCACAACACTCAGGCAGAGAGATATTCATGTATGCTCTGGCAGTTCCAAGGAAGTGGATAGCACTTGTGTATTGAGTTAAGACTATATATTACAGTTGTGTATTGAGTTGAGATTACATATATTTGAGTTGTGTATTGAGTTGAGATTACATATATTTGATTTGTGTATTGAGTTGAGATTATATATTACAGTTGTGTATTGAGTTAAGATTACATATATTTGAGTTGTGTATTGAGTTGAGATTATATATTACAGTTGTGTATTGAGTTGAGATTACATATATTTGAGTTGTGTATTGAGTTGAGATTACATATATTTGATTTGTGTATTGAGTTGAGATTATATATTTGAGTTGTGTATTGAGTTGAGATTATATATTGATTTGAGATTAGACCAGAGATTTGAGTTGAGACCAGAGACTTTGAGTTGAGACTCTGGTTTCTGCTTTTGGTCATTTTCCACAGTGACAAACTGACTAGGTTTAGCTTTTTCCTGGAGTGATTAAGTGTTTTAAAGTGTTCAGGCAGGATACAATATTCCAGATCACAATTTAAATATATAATCTCAACTCAAATAGATGATCTCAACTCAACTATGCAATCCTGACCTAAATATGTAATCTTGATTCAAATCAAATCAAATATGCAATCCCATTTTAAACATGTAAACCAAACTCAAATACATAATCTCAAATAAAATATATAATTACGACAAAAATACGTATCTTGATTTAACAAAATTGAAATAATTTAACCTCTAGTTTTAGAAATGTTTCACACATCAAAGCCCAATTAATATTCACTCATTTATTAATATAATTACCACCACAAAAAATGTATTTCAAAAGTGAATAATCCACAAAGTGAGTTGAATATTTTGTTCGAGTTTTGTAAACGGTATTAACGATCCAGCGTGATTAAAGCACAAGCAAAGCATGCTTCCTAATAGACATGTTCAATAGCAGTGTTCATTTGAATTAAAAACAACACGCTCGGGTGTTTATTTTAGACACCGTCGTGTTTCCATAGGAGTTCATGTAACATGTACGGCGAGATGTTTACTTATTTTATACTGTATTTCTACTGTCAAACTATGTCCTGTTTGGCTCTGTCAGAGTGGAACACCGCCAGGGTACAGAGTGTATTTCCGGATGATTCCGTCAGTGCTAGCGATACTGCTGCTGGAGGATTGTTGAGCTCGCCTGGCAGGGCCTCATCTTGCCTTGTCTCGTCTCAACGAGGGGCGGGTGGGCGTCCCCGTCCCTGTCCCCCGTCCCCATCCATGCTAGTCAGCCGTCGATGATGTGAAGTGACGCTCCGTCAGCTTCTATAAGACAGCGGCTAGGCGTCTTCCAGCTTCTTCCACGGGACATGCATTATTCAGGAGCCCAATAACGGAGCCTCTCTCAATCCTGTGCTAGTCAAAAGCCCATCCGCTCCCAGGCTGACACCGGCAGGCCGAGAGGGGAGAGGCGTGCTCATGCCCACACTGATGCACGTCTCCTACTGCTTAATGAAGTATGTAAGTGGAAAGCTGATAGGGCAGCCGGTACACGTGTACGGGATATTCTGAGAAGATTGACAGTTTTGTGGGACCCCTCCCACTACTGGGTGCGAGGTTTAGTCAGGGGAGACGTGACTTCCGATCTGGGCAGCATCCCAAATATGAACCTGTGCCTGATTTTATGATGGAGTTGCTGTATTGCCATGATAACTCTTAGAAAGTCAATTTTATATGTTTTATTTGACAACAATTGCACCTGAAACCATGCACGCGACAGTCAGAAAAGTGTCATCCATCCCTGGCAATAATATTTCATCTTACTTTTTACTTAGGTCTTTTACATGACCAGCATTCATGCTGTATTTGAAAAATTTATTAACTTTCTATAATTTCTATAATTCCGTGCTAGATGGTTGTGTAGTCACGGTGACTTCAAGGTGACATCAAGGTGACTTCAAAAGACAGCTAAAAATAAATCAACAACAGTATGGGATCCTTCTTTTTTCTATCCATTATCTTTTACATACACATTTTCTTACGACCTTTAACGACCTATATTGTCAAAACCGTAAAAAATGAATAAAAAAATCAACGCAAAAATGTTCAATCCTAAGAAACTTGCTCACGTGTTGCTACAAACGACACGACAATACTATACACTTTCACAAACCTTAAATGCATTAAATACAAAATCAAAATCAGAGCTACACAAACGAGTGTGGAATTGCAGGATCAGTCGAGGAATACAGTTACACGCGTCTGATTTTAGTTTAGAGTCGGATCTGAGCCGCTTCGGTGGATTAAGATCTGAATGTAACTGGTGCGGCTTGAGCCTGAGCATTTCCCAGTTTTCTTGAAAAGATTTAAGTAAAGAAAGAAAAAGAAAAGAAAAGAAAGAGTGAGAGCCCAAGAGAGACACTGTCTCCATGCAGCTCCCTCTGGTCTAATTAAACCATCCGGAAAGCCACCATGAAGGAGAGTAATATGTAAAATGTGAGAATTAATGGCATACAGGGTGTGTCTTTTTTACATCTTAGCACTTACACACACACACACACACACACACACACACACACACACACACACACACACACTGCCACACATACACAAACTCGATCTTGTTCAGTGTTTTGCAGCTGAACAGAAAGAAAGAAAGAAAGAAAGAAAGAAAGAAAGAAAGAAAGAAAGAAAGAAAGAAAGAAAGAAAGAAAGAAAGAAAGAAAGAAAGAAAGAAAGAAAGAAAGAAAGAAAGAAAGACAGGAGCACCAGTGGTTTTTGCTGCCATGACAAGGGACCGGGAGAAGTGTGTTCGAAAGCAGCATTAGATGATTCTGTGGAGGAAGAGGCCTTTTTTCACGCGTGCACGGGTTTGAATGGAACTCATTCGTCGCGAGGGCTGAGAGCAGCAGACGCATAATGGGCGGCGGTGTAACCCAGTCAGATGAGAATAAAAGCACTCGTCAATGCGCAGACGGAAATAAAAGAGCAGGAATGATGGACCCGGGAATCGTCATTTTCCTTCTTTTTTTTTCACGATCCTGTAGAATCTGTTCATGCATTTGGAAGGAGCTTAGCCTGGAAAAAGAATACAAAGAAGCACTTTCCTATAAATCCAAACAGGATACAGGAAACGTAAAGAGATACATGGCTTGATTGGAGTTTAACAGATAAATCCTTTTTTGTTACTTTGATAATTGCGTCCCGTTTGAAGGTAACGTGCGCAGAAATGTTCTGTGTGTTCGAACACGAATGACATAGATAGGTGCATCCCTCACCCTCGTCCTCTTTTTTTTCCCTGTCTTGTCTGTCATGCGGTCCCCGGTGTGTGGTACAGACATGTACAAGGGAGTGGCTGATCTCTGTCACCCAAATAAGATAGATGAGCCATCATTTCAGTCATCACCCTGATTAACATGCTGCCTCAAGGCCTGGCACTGAGGCCTCCCAGACGTCTGCTTTCTGTCTGTCTGTCTTTCTTTCTATCTCTTTATCCTTATTATTCTTGGTTTCTTACAATCTCTTTACCCACTCCTACATACTGTGTGTCTGCATAATGCACTTAGGTAGCACCCACCAGCCCACCCTTCCACCCACTGCAACAAATGAAGCTAAAGGTTCCTCGCTGTCAGGACTGGAAGTATGATTTCAAACCGTCCGACAGGCGTCACTTCCAGTCTTTATCCGTAATTCGTTCTGGCGCAGTGCACGGCTCGACGAGCCTGATGAATAAAAGGCATTGTGCTGTTCTGCTTGGTGTCCTGCTAAATTCTGCGCTGTTGGTGTGAATATGCAATGGTCCTCTGCTGAGATCCTGCCATGGAAGCAAGGAAGCAAGGCAGCTGCACCGTGAGGATCTGGCAGCCAGGTTTCAGGGTGGAAAAATGGCTTGAATTTCTGTATAGGATTCGACCCTGAACCACCAGGAGGAAGTCAACGGATTGAAACATATCGTTCAGAACGAGAGAAGCTCGGAGATCGAAAGCGAACCAAACTCAGTGTAAAATGCGATAAAATTATTCAGACTTTTACTTGATGTGCCTTTCCAGTTCCAAAATATCAATTGAAGCGATTTTAAAGTGTACATATGCAAATGAGAAGAGCTTTTATCATCAATATGTTTCATACTGTACGTGAACACAATAAATAATAGTATAGTGTTATATTACTTATGTTATAATATTCCAGTTATTTACTAAAAGAAATGTAATTCAAGAATGTCAATCAACCTATCATCGTTAACTGGTGGCTAAAAAAAGAAATATGGTGGACTAGCTAAAAAAAAGCTGAGTAATGTAAGTTAGCATGTAACAACATCTTGAATACACCAACAGTGAATTGATCAAATATTTCTCATTATCCAATAATCAATAACAAGTGAATAATGTTGTGGTTTTTTTTTTTGTTTTTTTTTTTTGTTTTTTTTTTACTGTTGTGATCTATTTGGAGGTATTTGAATTTATTTTTTATGATGTATTTGAAGAAATAAGCAAATATCTTAAAAACTAAATTCGTAACTTATAATTAGTCGGTGTTTTAGAATTAATATACATAAATAAATATGTAATAAATATGTGAAACAGGAATACTAAAGTTAAAAAAGTGAACATTAATGTAATGTAAATTATACTAGTTACAGAGCTACACTCTATTGACAAAAGTTTTGGGGCACTTCTCTTTTTCAGGCACACAATTGAATGTTGTTCCTTTCACCTAAACAAGGAGACTTAAACCTGTTTCAGCTTGACAATTGCTCCTACACACAAAACCAGCTCCATGAAAATATACTTTATATGGGTTGGATTAGAGGATCTCCTGCTCTGAATGTGAATGCTGGCTTCACCCTCCTCACCTATATCAGAACATGACTTTACTATCACCCTAGTATCATATTGAGCACAAATTCCCCACAAGCACACATCTAGTGGAACATCTTCCTAGATGACTATAACAGCAAATAAAGACTTAATGTTGAATGTTCAATGTTCAAAAGGCACATACGGATCTTATAGTCAGGTGTCCACTTTTTTTTTTTTTTGCTCTATAGTGTATTGATAAATCTATTGATATGATGGATATGATTTTTAATAGAAGATAGTGTAAATAAAAGAATATATAAAAATAATATTTTCAAAATTGAATTTAGTGCCACAGTAACTTTTAGAATATTTAGTTGCTGTTTCGGATTTTTTTTCACTTTTATAAGGAACTTGATACATCATTTAGTGCCTATTTATATATATATATATATATATATATATATATATATATATATATATATATATATATATATATATATATATATATATATATATAGTCTCAATAGAATCAATAAACTTCTGTGCATTTCACTCTGTACACTACACAAATTTTTCGATACTACATTCAACTTGTTCTTTGTAATCTCTCCAAACTCAGGTAAAAGTAACACAGCATGAGGCTGAAGGTATCCGAGAGCAAGATGCAGATGAAGATTAGAGGCCGTGTCAGGTTCGGAGCCACCGCAGGAGTGAAATCAGTCTCATCATCCTCGCCGTTTTTCACTGGCAGATCCCTGGTGCATGCTTGGAGACAGTGGCAGAATACAGATGCACTTCCTCTCCTGATTATGATCGCATTGTAGCTGCAGGAATGCTATCTGGCCAAAAACCTGTGAATTGATAATGCTCCATTTTATTACAAAGCCCTGGTCGGCTACAGGTAATCATTTATGGTAGCTGCTATCTCGCTAGGGTGATACATCACTGGCCTTCGTGAAAGATGGTCCACCCACAGCTTTACGACGCTGCTGTTTCTCTAACCCAGCCTACACCTTGCTTGGTAGGAGGGAAAACAAAAAAAAAGAAAAAACTGTGCATATTTAGTACGGGCCAAACTTAGTGAAACATAATCCAAACAAAGTTCTACTCTGTCACGTAATTAAGCATTGACAGGGATTTCTGCATAGCAAAGACTTTCGAAACAAGCCGGTTTAGCCAACTATTGTTTACCACAGCGATGGTGCTAACAAGCCAGCCGCTCATCTGACCCCCACTGCTCCCAGCATGCTTTAGGAAAGGCTTCGTGTTGTAGCGAGAGGAAGCACTGTGAACAGAAGTGTAGAAATATCCAACCTCTGGCCACTCCCGCGCTCGCAAATGAGTACAATCTGTAATGTATCCTGCTACCTGGTAAAGAAACCACATGACTGGAACAAAAACATAAAATACACATTCATGAGTTATTTATATATCATGCTTATGGAGAAAAAATAGTAAAAGTAAAAAGGAGGCTTTATTATACAGCTACTTCTTTTAGATAAAATCGCTGGAAAGGAAACGAGTGTCCTCGTTACACGCCGAACATGTACATTTAAGCTAAATGTTAATTACAACATGATTTCATTTGGGGTAAAGTGTTTCAGGCTTGTGATCTAAGATAGTATTGGCTTTGGCACTATAGAGAAAATGAAATTGTCAATGATATTGAATTTCAATGCGTTCCTGGAAGGGCATTTCTTTTTTTTTTTCTTTTTTTTAAACAGTGTCACCAGACACACAATTGATTTTCGCTTTCATTATGTATAATGTGTGTCTCTCACGCCTTTCTTTTTACTTTTTTTAAAACGTGTGTGTGTCTGTGTGTGTGTGTGTGTGTGTGTGTGTGTGTGTGTGTGTGTGTGTGTGTGTGTGTGTGTGTGTGTGTATATTCCAACCTGATTTACTGAGACTAAACAGCATCTTCAACCCAAATATGATTGTCCCATGATTACAGTATTTTGCACAGTGTAATCATATTGATGAAAAACTCTGCAGTTTGCAGGCAGAAGGACAAACACTGACACTGAACTGCATTTGTTTGAATATAAACTATGCCTTTTATTTTACGTATACGATTATGAGATTTGCTCGTTAAAAGACTTTTGAATTATACTGTATTTCAAGAGAAAGATGTCTGAAACGAATGATTTTAATGAAGTTTTTATTCCTTGCAGCTATAAATATAGATATAATGTTCAGTGGGCTAGAGAAAGAGCTCTGTCCTTCATAAATCCAATACTTTCGAATGGAGAGAGAAGTACTTTATCCCTTAACAGGTTACAGCTATTACTGATGAAAAGTTAATAAACAAACAAACAAACAAACAAGCATATATTGTAATACCTGGCACTATTGATTAGCTATTAAAAGTCCTCAATGCTCCTTGTCTTGTTGATGTTTAATTTATACAGTGAAAGGCTTTGTATTCTTTCTTGTATTTTTTTATTTGATTTGTCCATTTATCCGTGATCATTTTCTCTCCGTCTTGTCCACACTCTCTGTCCCTTCTGATTAGTCTCATATCTCATGAGCATGTGTATTTTATTTGTCTTGTGTATTCGGGTAAAGGTTTTCAGTCCGTTCTAATATAATATTTCTACAATCTTGGGCAGGATAAATGAACCAAAGCCAGAATATGAAGCTTTTAATGATGAACAACAAATCACTGGTCAAGAAATTAGCGAGAATGAAACAAATGCACTCCTGAGACTCTCATGTGCCACAAATTTTGTTCTTTTTTGCTGCATTGAACTGCTTGGTGGAAAAAAAAATAGAATTCACTTGTATATTCTTCTAGTGCGCAAAGGTAAAATCGTAATAATTGAAACGTCTGGGATGAAATGCGATTTACAAAATCTACTCATCAAATGTTTGATGCTCATCATCATTCAGGGGAAAGAATATTGATTTTTTTTTCCTGCTGTAGGAAAAAGATTTATCTTTACTTTATCTCTATGTTTAACTCCTATTTTGATCGGAAATGTTTAGTGTCTATCAAAACAACAACGTAAATTCAAATCAAAACTTCCTAACTTCATCTTTATCCACTAGCTTGCTCATATCAGGTTTAAATCTTTTGGCTATAGATTAACCCATAGAACTAAGATTTTGTAATTCTTTATCCTTGAAGGGAAAAACATCTGGTAGTTTACACCAGTGGTGTAAAGTATTTGAGTAAATGCACTTCTTTACTGTAGTTTTTGGACACTTTTTAGTTTTAATGAGTATCAAAGATATAGGCAACTTTTACTCTCTACTCAACTACATGTATGATTCAATAGATGTACTTTTTAATTCACTATATTTTTCTGGAAAATGAGCGTCACCAATAACACCACTGCTGAACATGTCATTAAGGCTCAACACTCCTTTACACACATCTGGTGCCTGTGAGCGACCTTTTAGCACCGCTGGCCTCGTTTTCAGTCCAAAAAGAGTTTGAATAAACTCCAAAATCCTTAAAAAAAACAGCTTTTGTTAAAGTTAAATGAAAATATTGATCCTCTCTGAGAGGAGTCAATAGGAGTCAAATACTCAAGTACTGAGCAAATCAGATATTTGAAGACTTTTACTTAAGTCATGCATACATACATACATACATATATAACATTACATAACATATACTTTTACTCAAATACGATTTTCAGCTACTTTTTACACCTCTGATTTTCACCAACATTTGCTACTAAGCCAAATATTACAAAATGTATTATTTGTGGTTCTGTCTAAAATAACTCATATTGGAGATTCTCATTGGACCTTGGAAAACCATGTTCTCAAGAACAGAATCAGAAAACAGTACATGATCAACTTTTGAATCTGATTTTACCCAAACTGAAATACATGCAAGGCATCAAAGATTTACTATTCAACTGACCAGAAAGTTTGCAAGAGAATCAAGAATTGTGATAAAATCCTAACGCGCTCCAAGTAAACACCATGTAATGAACACAATCTCTGAATCGAGTAGTAGAAAACATGAGGTGCTATAAAAAGTGTTAACCAGCAATCAGTCAAAGCCTCCTGAAAGAGAACTTCACAGTTTTCTGCTAGAGGTTTCCACACCATTTCATCATGCGGCCAAGGTACAGCGACACGCCGAACACGGAGGAGGATTGAAGTCGTGTAGCATTTGAAGTTCGTGCAATTCTTTTCAGGGTTTTGTTTTTGCAGGGTTTTGATTATGGAGTGTTGAGATTAATGTTGATTTTTTTATGCATTTGGTCAGGAGGTAGCATTTATTGTTGCAGATAGATAGATAGATAGATAGATAGATAGATAAATAGATAGATAGATAGATAGATAGATAGATAGATAGATAGATAGATAGATAGATAGATAGATAGATAGATAGATAGACAGACAGACAGACAGACAGACAGACAGACAGACAGACAGACAGACAGACAGACAGATGGTTTTAATGAGTGGGATATATTAGCGTAAGTATTTGAGCGAGTTTGCGGAGGACCGAATCGTGACGTCTAGACGACTGGGTCAGAGCATCTTCAGAATGCTCTTGTGGGATGTTCCTGGTCTGCAGTGGTCAGTATCTATCAAAAGTGCTCCAAGAAAGAAACAGTGGTGAACCGGTGACAGGGTCGTGAGCGGCCGAGGATCCTTGATACACGTGAGAAGCGAAGGCTGGTCTGTGTGGTCCGAACCAACATACGAGCTCCTGTAGTTTAAACTGCTGAAAAAGTTCATGCTGTTAATGATTGACTGGTCTGAACTGTTTGGGCAGCAAAAAGGGACCAACACAATATTAGGCAGGTGGTCATAATGTTATGGCTGTTCGGTGTGTGTAGAACAAAGTTAGACATTCTTTTATAGCTATTTTACCTCTGTAAAGGATTTCAGACAGTCCATTGTTAAAAGTGCTCTACAAACAAAAATGAATTGAATTGAATTGATTTGAATCAGGGTTGGTGTAATCACCCAAACCCATGAACTAATATTATACTTTAGAGTAAATTCTGTACTTATATTAGATGATTTGGACACTGTGCCTACGTGACTCTGTACCTACGTGACTTTGAGTTTCTCACCGGTGAGAACCAGGTGGAACGTTTCAGTGTTTTCGGTCTTGTGAGAATTGTAAAGTAGTCAGGAAAAGGAAGGAAACACAGCAGGTCCTGTGGGGGGCGAAACACACAGCACGTAATTAATAACGAGTCAGGAGCACGTCAGCAAGTCTTATAGCGCGCCTTCTACAGCCAGACACGGAAAACAAGCTTCTGAGTTAATTACTATGCTTAAGCAACGCTGTGTAATCTGCTATAGCTTTACTGAGTGTGTTTTGTGTATTGTATGTAGTTTTCTGATAGTGTGTGTGTGTGTGTGTGTGTGTGTGTGTGTGTGTGTGTTTGGGGGAGGGGGGGGGGGGGGGGGTTCTGAGTGGTGCATGCATATGTTCATTTTCTATATGTATTTCCAGATGTGTGTGTGTGTGTGTGTGTGTGTGTGTGTGTGTGTGTGTGTGTGTGTGTGTGTGTGTGTGTGTGTGTGTGTGTGTG
>NC_139594.1:18747399-18829604 GCF_946808225.1 Silurus aristotelis
ACGCCATGTGGTGGTGTTGTATTTGTTTATCATTTGTTTTATACCACAGCAATTTTTATAAAATAAAACAAAAGAACAATAATTTGTGCTTTAATAATACAATCTGTGAATTGTTTTAGTATATAATATTATGGAACATCTGCACAATAAGTTCACATATCAGCCAGATAGCAGCCACAAACATCTGTTTGTAGATTTTGGAGTGTGCTTGTGGAGATACACTCAGCCACAAGGGTGTTAGTCAGATCAGGTACTGATGTCAGTGTTCACATTTATCCCAAAGGTGTTCCATAGGAAACCATTCAAACCATGTTAAAGTCAGGTACTGTTGTATCTTCAAGTCCAACCCTTTGTAAAGCGGATCTTCATAGAGCCGGCTTTGTGCACAGGGGTATTGTCATGCTGAAACAGGTTTGGGTCTCCTAGTTCAAGTGATGGTATAAATTCATGCTGCATTCAGAAATATACTGTAAAATCATGTGCCTCCAACTGGGAAGAATCACATGTAGCTTGAATAGTCAGGTGTGCCAATACTTTTGTCCTTTATAGTGTATATACAGTGCTGTGAAAAAAGTATTTTCCCCTTCCTGGTTTATCTGGTTTATTTATTTATTTATTTATTTATTTCTAATCTTTAAGCTAATTTTTATATTACACAATGATAAACCGAGTAAATGAAAAATGCAGTTTTGTAAATAATGAATTAATTTATTAAAGGAAAAAAGCATCAATCCTCCCTAAAAAAAGTAATCGCTAAATCATGAATGAACTGTGATGAACCGCATTTTTTGAATCTCAGTTTTGAGTTAAATTTCACTCGCCACACTCAGACCTGATTACTGCCAGACCTGTTGAATCAAGAAATCACTTAAAAAGAAGGTGTCTGGCAACGTAAAAAAAACCACAACATGGTACAATCTAAACAAATTCCCAGATTCAAGGTTCAAGATTTGATCAGAAAACTAAATGTGCATTAGATAAAAGGAACTATAAATATAAAATAATATAAAATGTAGTCAATAATGAGAGGAAACAAAAGAATTAATATTTATTGATCAGGAAAGGGTTATAAGGCCATTTTTAAGGCGTTGGGAGCAACTTCGATACTCACCTACAATCTTACTTACGTGAGTAACAAAAATGGTGAGGTTTTGACTCTTTTTTTGATGGTTCTTTTTTCAAGGGAATTGTACATGTACTGTAGTGTAAACTCAACAAAAGTTGGACAATATTGTCATAAATGTTTTATTTACTACTTTAAATGAATAATACAATAATAAAATAGTTGTACATTTTTTTTAATGTAATTTATAGTACAAACTAGGTTTTGTAAGGAACTTTCGAGCCACATGTGGCAAAGTCATGAGTATCGAGGTTCCACTGTGTGTGTGTATGTGTATATATATATATATACTGTATGTATAGATGTTTGTTTTATTATTACACTTTGATTATGTCGACTGTTCCTAACCCCCGACTTTCTGCACGTTGTTACTATGGAAATGGTAGCTCACTGTTTTTGAACCTGTGATGAACCTGTGATTTGTTATGTAAATAACATTACTATAAAAAAAAGAAGCATAAATCAGATGTTGTACCACGTGTTGTGAATCCGTGTTTTGCTTCCTGTATTTTATATATTGTAGGGTTTGTACTATGCAAAATACTTCCTAAACATGTAGGATGTCTTATATTGCTAACATATGCCTCGTTTAACTATAATGACGTACTCTGTATTGTATTTTCTGTATTTGTTATACTTCAGTATTATAACGAGGAGGTTTGTTATTTATGTGCTTCATATTCTGTTTGCAGCCGTTGATCTTTACTCGGCAAATTGTTTATTTAAAGAGTTAATTCTATTGTTTTATTTGGAGTTACTGGTTTTTACAACAGTATGTGGATATTTGTTTGATATTTAGTTTAAATGTACATATTGCAGAAACTACCTCCAATACAAACTATATATGGTGAAACCTGTGTAATAAAAAGTGGAAAAGATCTTTGACGACTTCTAAGTGCTGAAGTGGTTAACACTATTAAAAGAACTGGCATTTAATGGGCAATCAGCAACGGTACGAGAACGAGTCGAGAAATAAAACTGAAACGTGCTATAAAAGCGTTTGCTTAACCTTCTCCTCAATGTCTTCATTTCCTGTTAAACTTTTCCTCTGAATGAGATTTTAGAAGTTAGTTGTGTTTTATAGTATAATGTGTGTAAAGAACGTTATATCCATGTGTGTGAGAGAGAGAGAGAGAGAGAGAGAGCGAGAGAGAGAGAGAATGAGTGAGCACTCGGGTGAGGAGTATTAGCGAGTTTTCCAGGAGTGGGTGTTCAGTCCAATATGCTGGGGACACTCAGGTGGGTGGAACACCTGTTCCCCTCGTCCTGTGCTCTCTCACGTTCTGGAACATCTGCTGCGAAGCGCAGCTCGGTATCACGGCGCACGGAAACCAGCGCAGGTTCGCTCGGCAGCCCACGGATCCTGTCCGCTTGCTCCCTCGACGCCTCCACACCAGGCCTGCAGCTACACTAAACACCCGGACGCCTCTGCGCTCTTCTACCTCTTAATGACTTGCTGTGTGGGAGAGATCAGAAATGAAGACACTTGGGTTCTTGTTGTTTGTTTGTGTGTGTGTGTGTGTGTGTGTGTGTGTGTGTGCGTGTGTGCGTGTGTGCGTGTGTGTGTGTGTGTTCTCGGCCCTTCTGTATTTGCATGTAGAGCACGAGTGGTGCACATCCATGACCAACAATCTGTCAGGCGTAATGATTCCTCCATATAACATTCCAACATCTTGGATCTCAAAGTGCCCGTGATTAGACCCACAATGCACTGCGGTGCGCGTTGATCCCGCTTCATTATGCTCCGGCGCTGGCATGGAAGTAGCACATGGCCTTGGGACAGCGCAGTTACTCTATTGAATCCTCCTCACGTTTAGCCTGTCCGGCGTGTCAGCTCGACTTAAGTGAAGAAACCAGGAAGCTCCCTGAGTGCAATGGCTCCTGAAGGCTGTTTGGCTATGCACGACGATCCGTCTCCATTTGCACAAGCCGACTCGTGTAATCCTCCTGTAAGAGGCTGTGTGCGAAGCTCAGGGTCAGAACGAACATGGCCGGATTTTGGTCAATAAGCTTACAATACGATCAGGCACTATTGATTTTGTTGGACCTTAGCACCTTTGCTGTGCTAATTGTTTCTTTTGCTGGCCTGTAGCAAAGAAAACATTACATTCTTGTGTTCCTGGATTTTAATCTTTCGTGCACACACACACACACACCCACACACACATTCTCAAAGACTCCTTCTGGAGCTGCGCTGGTGTGTGAGTACACAGCGATGATGGGGTGATCATGCAATTACACTGCACTAGCAGATCAGTTTTTGGTCGTTTTTTTTCTTCAATACAGGCAAAAATATTTGGTATTTTTTGTGCTTTTCTGGTCATTTATAAGTGCGGTGATTACGTTCAAGCTCACCGGCAATAATACCAAACAAGGCGCATGGGTAATTCGACCGTGTCCATCAAATTTAATAAAAAAATTAAAAACAACCAGAAATGGATGCAGACAGAGAGGGAGAAGAAGCTTGACTGTGAACATACTGACGAATTGATTGGGATTACAAATCCGATTATTTACAATGAAGGAATTGAATACAATGAAAGGCGCTTTATTAACTAATGTTTTATTCATCGAAGTGTATTTAAACATCTGTGAGTAAGTAATCAAATAATAAGCAAATCCTGTCTTTTATTTTCTGTTTTACTCCTTACAAATGCATTGCTTAAATACATGCACAGGTTTTTCTCCCAAGTGAAATGTTCTTTGTGTTTGAACCAAAAACACCTTTACCTCAAAAAAAGCAAAAATGAATGGATAAATAATATTTATTATGTGGCCATAAGACTTTTCTCAGCTATATAAACAGCACCATTTCTAGGCTTAGGCAAATTAGACGGTTTCTTAGGACGCAACGAGCTTGTAAGGCGACAGTGAGCGCCACCTGCAGTGACACCACCCTCGTGCATTGAGATTATTTACCTGTTTTTAATGTACAGTACATATTTACATACTTGGCAAATTTGCAATAATTATTAAACGTGTTTAAACCTTTTTTTGGAAGGTTGCGAATGATTTATATGTTGTGGGGGTGGAACATTGAGGTGAGAGGGCGGAGCCTTTGAGAAGGGGAGACAATAGGAATCAACCCTGGATATAAGGTTCTCCTCCAAACTTTTAGCCGAAATTTGAAGGCACACAATTGTATAAGACGTCAATGTATGTGCTATTATTTCAGTGCAATAATAATAATAATAATAATAATAATAATAATAATAATAATAATTGTTACAGGTGCAGTAACCTGTATATCTGTATCACTGTAGTTTGACTTTTTTGCCATATGTTTCACTGCTGTTGCACATTTCATACAGTATATTCTAATAAGATTGAAAATTCATAGATTGTTCAACATTTATACAAAATTTGATATGCCTTAATATGTATATATATATATATATATTTTACATTTCATTTATTTTCATTTTATTTTTAGCTTTAGTTTCATTTTTATGTGAGTAACTGCAATTTAACAATTTCCTAATGGGATCAATGAAGTCTACTGATTCTGATTGAGATCTGCTTTACGCCAGTTCGTGTGGAAGATCTCCTTCTGTTTAGCTCTGAACCCTAACCCTATTGAGATGAATGTGAACGCTGACTGCACCTCAGGCCTCCTCACCTCGCCTACATCAGTACCTCACTTTACCAACACTATTGTAGCTGAAGATGTTCCACAAAATCTAGTGGACCATCATTCCAGAAGAGTGGAGGTTATTATAAGAGCAAATGGGGAATAAACGTGGAAAAAAAACGTCTACCAAACAAATGCTGCAGGTATCTGCAAACTTTTGCTCGTGCATTGCAATTATCAAAATATTATAAACAGGCAGTCATTTGTGTCATTACAGTTGTGTCGCTTAGCTTCCATTCGCATGATGATGGAAATGTACATAATTAGAGTTAGAGACTAAACCACATGATGCTACAGTATTAAAACAATGCTAGAGAAATTAGATGACACTCTCATGACACCTGACTCCATTTACATGAACATAATATAAAAATCAGTAAATAGTTTCTGTTATTATTAGCAATGTTAAATTGTAAGATCAGGAGGTCTAGAAAAGAAAAAAAAGTCTGAAATTATTACAGAATTTGCTGTATTGCTTTTAACTGTTCATTGTAACAAATTTATTAATTTGTATTAACAAACACCCAAAGACTTAGTGCCCCCTTTTTTGGGGTCTCAAAAGGTCTGTACACGGCCCTGGTTTTAAAGATCGTCTAGATGTATCTTTAAAGGAGAAGATCTCTGTGATGCATTAAAACAATTTTTGATTAGCTTTTAGATGCTTTATACTTGTCACATGTACATTACAGTACAGTGAAATTTTTTTCCGGATATCCCAGTGATGTTAGGAAGCTGGGGTCAGACATGATACAGCCCTCCTGGAGCACTGAGGGTTAAGGGCTTTGCTCAGGGGCCTCAAAAGTGGCAGCTTGGCAATACCAGGGCTTGAACCCACAACCTTACAATCAGTAGCCGAGAGCCTTAACTACTGAGCTAGTACCATTTGCTAGCATGAAGGAGGAAAGGAGTGGAGGTGTGTTTATACTGTTTGTGCAGTAACCGTGAGCATAGTTACCTTCTTTTTGAAAAATCTAAATAGAAACACACACACACAAGAAAGAGAGGAAGTGTGTGTGTGTGTGTGTGTGTGTGTGTGTGTGTGTGTGTGTGTGTGTGTGTGTGTGTGTGTGTGTGTGTGTGAAAGAGAGAGAGAAAGATTGAAGACACTCAGGCCTTCTCATCCATTTCACATTTGTTCCAATCAATTATTCAAGCAGACAGCCAATTACAAACGAACAGATTTGAGAGGCTGCTTTTCCAAAGGCCTGCATTAGAAGAGTCGCCCAGCGTAATCGCTACAATTCATTTCCTCTTGAGTGGGAGACGTGTTTCAAACTCTTCTCTCTTTCAGTAGTAAAGTACACTCACGTTATCTTTAAGTTAAAACCCACACAATGTCCAAACAATAAACACACACCAATTTTTTTAACTACCAATAACTTCACTGGAGTTCTTTAAGACGGAAACTACATCTCCAGCTTACTGGCTTCACCTGCAGTGATCCCCGTCCCCCCAACCAGATCATCGTCCTCCACACCAGCACAAGAGCGAACAATGAGCTGGAGGACTTTACGCCAATCGTTTACGCCATCACAGAGCCGTGAGGATTTTTTTCTCCTTCCCTCCTGTATTGATCCCCTGTCTTGCATTTGATGGCTAGATTGATGCATAAGGAGCATCTTCCCTCAGACTGACATGGCGTAATGGAAAATCCGTTAGCACTCGGAATAATTTCCAATTTACCGCTCATCAACGGCGCTCTCAGTGAAGGGTTTGGGAGGGAGGGAGGGAAGACAAGATTCATCAATTCACTACTGATGTTTCTCATGCAACTTGATTCATAATTTGACAGCTTCAGGAAAAAAAGAGATTGAGAGAGAAAGTTTAAAAAGTGCTTACTGGCTGTGTAAATCTTTGGAAAGATGTGGCATGGGGTGTCCCACAGTTAGAGGCTAGAGCTTGAATCAAGGTGCTAGCCATGAACATTTGATATTCTATTTCTATTTACTAGGAATCTTCATCCCCATAACTGAGGTTGATGTGATGCGCATCTTGATTCATAACCAACAATATAATACATGAAAGATACATATTAAGCAGCTGGGATGGGATGCGATACGATTGATCTGCATTCTATGTGACTCTCAGGACACACCTCAGTCTCCACAGTGTTGTGATACGTCACATAGTACGTAGTAGCAGTGGTGCTGAGAGAACGTGATTGAGGAACAGTTTAACGAGGAGAAATTGATCTACATACAAAATATTGGTCACTTTCTACATAATAAAAAACATAGCACATCAACTCATAGTTATATATAAATAAATTGATTTTTACTGAAACAAATATGTTAAAACATTTACGTTTGCGGGATTTAGCAGACGCCCATGTTCAGAGCGACGTGCAAAAGTGTTTAAAACTCCATCAATTATTAAATCTACAGTACACTGGTACGCTAGATTACAAACTTGAGATAAATCAAACTACGACTCTTGATTTTTAATAAAGCAAACTTGAAAAGTGTTAATTTAAGTGTTTTGGGAAGAGGAAAGTCTTCAACCGTCACTTAAAGATAGCCAAAACAGACAAGATACATTGTGATACAAATGCCAACTTGTATCCGATGCACACTTTTAAAATCGATGCATCACATTGTTAACTTTTATGCCCATAATGAGCTTTCCAGGTCAAGTCCTTTTGGTTTTATTGTCATTTGAAGCATATACCGTCCAGTACATGGTGGAACCAAATGACGTTCCTCCAGGACCAGGATGCTACAACACAAAGATAACACAAGATAACACAAAATTAACCTCAACAAGCAGACCTATACAAGAGTGTGTGTGTGTGGACAGCATGTGTACAGCATGTCCTACTGTGTATGGTTATGTATGTAACAACTTAGATTTAGATTTATTTTATGATTTTAATATAGTATATGTTATTATGAATAGTAAAGCTAATGGTACTAGATGATTTATCTCAAGGATTCTGCACTCTTGCTAAGACAATGCTAGAACCATCATAGATATTTAGATTACCCCCCCGTATAAAATATTACTGGTATTGGTGATGTTCGCTACCAGGAAGGAGGAAAAGAGGAAGACCAAGGAGGAGGTTTATGGATGTGGTGAAGGAAGACATGCAGGTAATTGGTGTGACAGAGGCAGATGTGGAGGACAAGGGGTGTGGAGACGGATGATCCGCTGTGGCGACCCCTAATGGGAGAAGCCGAAAGAAGAAGAAGAAGAAGAAGGTATTACTGATGTTTACTTACTACATATGTAGGTAATTTAAGTATATTTGAATCACAGTTCTTCTTTCCAGACCTGACCAGACCTTTTACCCTGACCAACCTCTGGATGGAGTTCTTTTCAGTTTAAGACCACAGATGAGGAATGCTACGCATGAAGAGCGATACCATTTTCCCTTCTCTTACTCTTGGAAACCCTGACCTGTTCTAGCGCTGTGCACAAAGTCAGCTCCATGAAGATATACCTTATATGGCTTACTTGGGAGTGGAAAATCTCCTGCTTTAGAGCTCCACCCCTACAATGAATGTGAATGCTGACCTCACCCCAGGCCTCCTCACCTACATCAGTACCTTGCAGCTGAATGAGCACAAATCTCCACAAAACCTAGTGGAACATCTTCTGAAAAGAGTGGAGCTTTATATAATATTGTATGGGAGCTAACTGAGAAAGGGGATGTTCTGAATGCACATACCAATCTTGTGGTTAGGTTTTCTCAAACCAAGGAGCATGTGATTGGTGGGAAACGCCTCTTCCTGAACAAGAATTTGTGGTGAGTCAGAATGAGAGAGGCATTGATTCTGAACAAACTGGCATTTGGCGGTCATTCAATCTAGATGTGGGTCTTTTGTTGGTTCAACAAGCTGAGAAGAAGCGAAGCCATGCTATGAAGAGAATGTTTTTTATCTACACATGGAACATGATTCTCATTTACAAAGATGTAATGCTTGATTTTATACAACGAACATGATATTGATTGAAAATCAAGTCACTTGTTTTTTTTTCTTTTTAAACCAATGACAAAATATGACATAATAGTGCTGATGTTGTCATTTGTGTAGTTGGGGCAGTGGTTAAGGCATTAGACTTTGGCTACAAAGGTCATGAGTTCAAGTCCCAAACATACAGAGCTGCCCCCCTGAGCAAGGCCCTAAAACCCTGTACTGTAGCTTCTCAGCTGTACAAATGTAATAAATGCAAGTCTCTCCAGATAAGGGTGTAATGCAGTAAATGTAAATTTAACATAAAAATAGTTATTAAACACCATTTTTCATGTCTGAGTACATTATTAAAACATCCGAAGGGATTAGGTGAATGAACAAGGATCTGGTGCCTCACTGATGTCAGCATGGTTTGTTCAGTTTTCCACCATTTCAACAAAATGAGAAAGAGAGAGTGCATTTGAAAACTGAGTAGACAGCAAAGTCTTAGGTGTTGTTGTTGTTGTTGTTGTTGTGGTTGTCAATCGCATTATCATTTGTGATCACACCCTCAAAACCAGCCTGCATTGATGCAACCTTGGTTAATAATGAATTGGATAATTTACATTTACGGAAATTGAAAACTGTTTAAAAAAAGGGATACATTTGAAAAGGTTTTATTCGTGTCGCAGGGTGGACGGTGAAAAGAGAGACTTTAGAAAACTAAGGGGGTTTTTTTTGCCACAATGTTTTAAAGAGCCCAAAAGTAGCTGCAGGTGGAAATCGTCTTATGTTTTTGCCCCCACTAAAGGGGACGTGAGCGTTTTTAGGACGTTTCAGTGTGAATGAGCAACTTTTGGGAAACACAAACTTTAAATGTATCTAGATTACTGTAGACATAGCATTTACATTTATCTCATTCATACAGCGGAGCAGCCATAAGGTTAAGAGCCTTTCCTCAGGGGCTGGGATTCGAACTCATGAACTTCAGATCCAAAGTCAAATACCTCAAATACCAGTAAACTATCACCACCTCCTGATCGTATATTTTGATGAACAGCATCAAAAGATCTAGGATTAATTGAAATTAGCATTGTACCCCCTCCCCACCACCTCTTTTTCTTTCTTTCCTTTTCTCTCTCTTTTTGTCTGCATGGCTCAGGTGATGGAGTGCACAGGGAGGTCCGAACCGACAGAACAGCTTTCTCAAACCCATGGTGCTCAATCACTCTCTTGTCCCCCCCCCCCCTTTCATTTATACACCTCCACCAGACCATATTCCCTCCTTTCTCTTGCCCAGTGTCATTATTACCTGCACCTGAGAGAATTAAGAGCATGCAGGCTGTGTGCCACCGTGAGCCGTGCTGTTCTGCTGTTCCGGGATTGTGGGTCACCACAAGGGATTTAATATTGTCTTTGTATGTCTGTGTACACAAATGTCTGAGGGCCGTATACACAATATATTGGAAATTCACTCCGATATTTTCTAGTACAATATAATTTAGAGACAATGCATAAACTGGGACAGATATTTTTTATTCTGTAAATTTTTGAGTCATATCATAAACTGTGATAATTGGACCTGGATGAGGATGAGGTTCCCTTTTGAGTCTGGTTCCTCTCATAGTTTCTTTCTCATGAGATCTCAGGGAGTTTTTCCTTGCCACTTTCCTTCCTTCTTCACTGGCTCCCTCATTAAGGATATACTTAAACTCATCAGGCAAACATTATGGCCACTTACTTAATGTTGTGTTGGTTCTTCTTTTTGCTGCCAAAACATCAAACATTAACAGAATGATCTTTTTCAACAATTTGAGCTACAGGAGATCGTCTGTTGGATCGGACCACGAAGACCAGCCTTCGCTCCCCACGTGCAACAATGTGTCTCGGCCGCATATGACCCTGGTGCCATGATGAAAAGATAATCAGTGTTATTCACTTCACCACACATAATGTTATAATGTCATAATGTTCTACCTGATATTAGATCAATATTTGATCTTCAGTGACGCTTCAGATGCACATGGAAATGATTACTTGATTAAACGATTGTTTGTTTCTTTGGACAGAATGTGCTATAATTCTATCATATTTTATTTATATGTTTTTTATTTATTCCATTCCATACAATATGTACTTCCTTTTTGAATATTTTAATGTTTAAATCTAATATATTTATAATCATATGCCATATTTTTCTGAGTAGCCGATTAGGTTTGTATTTATTGGTTGTATATCCATAAATAACGATGTTTATGACAAATAAAAAAACGTGACTCTATTTTACAACATAAGCAACATTTTCTTAGGACCGGGTTAAAAACAAAACAGAGGACTGATTAGTTTTATACTGTATGTTAATTTGTGGACATTTTACCATAAGTATTTGATTTTTTCAACCTTTAATTTGCTGTTATTATAACCTAAATTTTTCTGCAATGATGTTTCACTAGAAGTGTGTTTCTGGAGATTTATGTTCATTCAGCCACAAGGGTATTCAATAGAATTGAGGTCAGAGCAGGCCACTCAAGATCTTCCACTCCCTCCAATGTAAAGCATATCTTCATGGAGCTGGATTTGTGCTCAATACTTTTGCTTATGAAGTGTATTTATCAATAACATTCTTTCAAATGGAGGAAAACTTGCTGCCTGTTCCAGAGAAATGACACTGACTACTCCATAAATATATGTTACATAAAATTAGTATAGAGAACGTCATTCGCTCTAGTATACCTGCTATTTTGAATTAAAATGAACTAAATGCTAGTTTTAGATAATACAGAGTCCTGCCAATTAGCTGTTTCTATAGAAACGGTTAGGAGAATGAAAATTTGCAGATTAATATGAGCGTGTGAATTGCCTTCGAGCCAAACTAAGAACTGGGGTGCTGTTATAGGAGAAAAAAAAAATAAAAATAAGAATCAACTCATTGTGACCAATTAGATTCAAGAATTGAACAATACTGTTGCATTTAATATGTATATTCTTGTTTTGATTGTCTTTCTAGCAGCATTGGCCCTGTTTCTTGGCTGCCTGAAGGCCACTGTTAGGATTGGAGTATGAGATATCAGCCAGTGTGGAGAAAAATAGCAACCCCATTCTTGCTCCAGCCCCTTTTCGCTGTCTGCTCGTCACAAAAAAAAAAAAAAAAGAAGAAGCATGACATTGTATTAAGTGCCTGAACAAGCCGAGGACAAGAGAAGTGTCCCTTTTAGCTTAATCAGATGTCCATTTGTCTTTCATTCAGCATCTCTCCCAGTTCCTGTAAGTCTTTTTGTTTAACCGTCCATCACACGGTGTTCCTTTGGCAGCTTAATATGTGAGGGAAGTTAAATGCTAAAATGAATAGTTTGCGGTTTTTTTCCTCTCTCGCGCTTTCGGATTTGAAAATGAGCCAGCTGTTCAGTAAAACACCTACACTCTTCCCCATATGTCTCCATTTCAACCAGCCGCATGGATTTCTTAGCAGTGAAACACGCGGTGGCTAAGAGATTAGCCCAAATCTCGGCGTGTTAAAGGTGGCGTTCGCCTTCGCCCTGAACAGAATAGGATATTAGACTGTCTTCTTAGCATGCAAGTGTATCACTTTGTCCCTCCCTCCCTCCCTTCACTCCCTCCATCCCCCCACCTTCACCATACTCAGCTTTATTCAGATCCCTGAGTCCAACCTTACGGCATTCAATCATTTTGATTAAAAGACCGATTTCTTATAGAAGTGGGCTGAGTTGGGAGCCGAGCAACCAATGACATTTGAGGATTCATATATTTTCATAAACTTTTAACAATGTCAATGAGACATGTCTTCAATCTTGGCTGCGCAACAGCAGGGCACTCAATCTTTCTTTGGCTTTCGACAGAAAATTTGAATACGAGCATAGGGTTATTAATGTGACAGTTCATATGGAGAGCATCGTGGGGATTCGCCTGCTCTCTCCTTTTTTCCTGACTTTTTTCTTTTCTCTCATTTGCTTTTTGTGAAAGAATGGAAAGTTTTCGAACATGAAAAAAAGTGACAAGCAAGTCACATCCGACCGTGGATGCTTTTCAAGCTCAGCTCGGCGCCGAAGCATACATTCGAATTAGTTTCTAATTCTTTTGTCATATTCAAGCCCAGAACATTAACTTCTGTTGTGGATATTACCCTGCCCATATATCCATGCTTCACAAGGTGTGTCGCTTGTCGTGTTTTACCACAACGTCGTTCGGATGCTCCTTGGTTTCCTGCTATAACTTGGTTCTGCTCGGATGCAGATTCATTTGGATAGTTAAGGGACAACGCTAGGTGATGCACAAACTCATGTTTTTGGGTATTGCTCAGTGTCTGTGGCTGTTTAATTCTATGAATAAATAAACAGCAAGGAAATGTGAAAGTATTTGTGTTCATTAAGGACTTGTATTCAAATTGTGTTCAGAGAATGGACGACTCTTGAGAGAAATCTGGAAGAAACTATAAGACATATAAGTCTGCACAGTATACAGTGATTCAATCTGTCTCTGTATGAGAACAATTAGAAGGTGCATGTAAAGCCACTTTAAAAAAAAAACATTCAACCATAAGAAGTTAGAAGTATTTTGGGAATTATAAAAAATAATATGCATTTTTTTATTTTTTATTACGGGGCCCTATTTCTTGTGTACACTAATTTTTAGTTGTTTTTTAAAGTAACCTTCCATTGTACAGTACATATTCCAAAAAACATCTTGAACAATATGAAGAGCACATTCACAGTGTGAAGGGCAAAGTGGATTTCTCTTTGTCACATGTCACAGCGAAATTATGTTTTCGTATACCTCAACAATGTTAAGAACCTGTGGTCGAAGCACAGAGTCAGCAATGACACAGCAGTGTTGACCCTTTTTTGGCTATTTAAAGTGGTACAGTAGCTTAGTGGTTAATGCTCTGGGTCTTCTGATCAGTAACCCAGAGCATTAATCACTAAGGTACTGTACCACTTTAAATAGCCAAAAAGCTCCAAAAGCTCCAAAAGTCAATGCCAATAATCAACAAAGAACTGCTTCAATGGTTTCTTAAAAGTTCTTTACCTAAAAGAGTTCTTAGCCAACCCTAATCCATCTTGGAACTTGTACTAATCTTGAAACACATCTAAAGCTTGATGTAAACCCATTGCAGGGTCCCCCAAAAGAAACAAATAATGTTTCATGCTTGGTGCCTTGAGAGGAAACATTAGAACAATGTGGTCCAAGAACATATTTCAGAAGCTCCTTTAAGCAAACCTTAAAGCCTTCATTCGTAGAAAGCAAGTTAGGCTATGTCTACACTAATCCGGATTATTTTTGAAAATGGCATTTTCATCTAAAAACGCTCCTCATCCATAACAACCGTTTTCAATCATTTCCCAAAAGTTTTCCACACTGTCTGTATAGTGCGTGAGGAACTTCGACCTGCGTTATTTCCAGCCGGCGGTTATTTACTCTCTGGCTCTTTTAAAATGTCACGGCAAAGGACTAAAAACACATCATTGTTTTCTAATTTTTTAAATCAATCCAGTTTGGAGAGCATTTTCAAAAAGCTGCTTTTTAGCTGACTGAAAACGCCGTCTCAGTGTGGACAGGAGGCCAAAACCGAAAGGAAAATATAAGTTTTTAAACAATGTATTAGTATGGACATGGCTTTAGGGTTCTGAGAGCAAGATTTCTACAGGAATTCTTCTTTTTTATTTTTATGTTTGAGAACAACTGTACTGTAGAGTTGTACATTAGACAATAACAGCTGCCCCTTTTAGGGGGAAACCAAGAATAAAGTGTTTCTTAATCAAGAAAGGTTCCATTTGAACCAACTACGCATTGAAAAATACTGCTATATGTATAGATAATTAGTAACAAAGATTGATTTACATTAAATTGCATTTATTGTTTATTATAAACAGCTTCTAACGTATTTTATAACATTTCAGGAGAGAACATATTATGTTGTACGAGAACCCATTGTTCTAAGAAGGAATCTTTTTATTCTTAGAGCTTAAGATTGCTCAGTACAGAGTCCAGTGCATTGCAGATAGAGACAGGACTCCTGGTGGGGCTGGACTGGCACATTTCAGCTCTGGGTCAACACTTGCCCTGGAGCCTGGGAAGCTCCAGACCTGGTGCATATATAGTGGAACTATAGAGGTCACTTCACACAGCTCCTCCAGCTGATGCAAGCGCTCTATCTATTCAATCAAAAGCTATCTACATATAGGTGTTACTTCCATTATTCATTAAGGTCTGTATTTTTCTGTTCAGATGCCGTGTATCGGCATGGCGTGTATCGGCTTCCACCTTTCATTAAATCCATCATCATCATAATCGTTCAGCTGTATTTATTTTGTTTTTGTTGGTTGCTTTTTTTCATCCTCTAGCAGTAAAGACATGGCTTGAAAACATGTTCTTGTTATCACGGGACTCCAGTGTCATTCTGATATAGGGCTTGTCCGGTCCACCTGAGACTCTCCGATGACCATGTCCTCTGAGACCAAGTTTAGGAGACTGTCAGCACAGAACATCAATCCCCTTCGTCCAAACGCTACAGCTTTATCCATCTTCCTCCCCCCATCCATCCCCTTCCTCAGCCTTCCTCTCCTGTGATACCACCTATTCAGCAAGTTTTTTTTTTATCTCCCTTTTTCTTCTTGTTGGTCGGATGTTCCCTTCTGGGCAGTGTCTTTCTTCATCTTCGCCACCTGCCTCCCTTTCTTCTTCTCTCTCCCCAATCCTCTATCAGTGCTTCCTTGTCATAAGAATGAATTGAATTTGTCCCCTTTAGTGCAAACAACAATAGACGGGGAGTGAAAAAAAGCGAAAGGTGGGGGTTCGATGCTGGAAAACAAATCGGCCTGCCGTCCCTTTTGGGGATCGAGGGTTGGAGGAGGGACACAGAGGGATGGGGGCCGAGGGTGAACGAGGAACAGGTCGGTTGGCGGAGTGGCGGCCACGCTCGTTTATTAACATGCCATCTTCATAGCGGCAGCTGAAAGCAAAGGTGCTGGGCGAATGATGCAGACAAATGATGTTAATAATAATAGCTCGCCCTGTGGCAAGAGAGGGGGACCTGGAGCCGGCCGAGCAAAAGCCTGCACCTGATACTCTTCTTCTCTCCGCTATCCACCCCTCCTCCTTATATCTATCCCTACATCCTTTCATACTGCTCTGGAGGAAAGTGTGATTGGAGGGGTGAACGTAGGATTTCTGTGCACCTCTATGAAATAAGGTGATATTTATTGTGCAGTATTTATTAAGTACTGTAAATATTTAATATTTCATGATTATTGATCGATATGTTTTGCTGTGTGCTCTTTCAGCAAAGAGAAAAGGCCCTCCACTCTTGGGAGAAGATGTTTTGCTAGATTTTGAAGTTAACTTGTGGAGATTCAGCCACAAGAGCAGAGTTAAGTCAGGTACCGATGTGGGTGAGGTGAGGAACCTCAATAGGGTTGAGGTCAGAACTCTATAGAAGTTCTAACAATGCACCTGTGCACAAAGCCAGCTCCAAGAAGATCTGCTTTACAAGGGTTAGAGTGGAAGATCTGCTATAGAGCTCCAACCCTATTGAACACCTTTGATATGAATGTGAATGCTGATATGACCCCAGGCCTTCTCACCTTCTCACCTACATCAGTACCTGACTTTACTTAAATCCATGTTTCTGAATTAGTACTAAATTCTGAATCTCCACAAAACCTAGTGGAACATCTCACCGGAAAAATGGAGCTTATTATAACAGCAAATAATGACTCAATTTGGAATGATATGTTCTACAAACTTCTATTCATACAATATGGTTATTTAAACTTCAAACTTTAACACTAACAAAGGGGAGTTTATTTCAGTATATTCCACTTGTTGCATAATAAATCATAAATTAAAGTAATTTTTTTAATAACCAATTCTTTTCCAAATAACTTAAAAATTAAGGTACCTTAAGGTGAATGAATCACAAAAAATCTCCACAAAAAACGTAGTGGAACATCTTTAGAAAAGGGTGGAGCTTATTATAAGAGCAAATAAAGACAAAGTGTGAAATGGGATCTTTAAAAAAAAATCACATATCAATCTTATTATCAGGTGTCCACAAACATTTGTGCTTTTGTGTAATAGTAATAATAATAACAATATTATTATTGTTATTAATGTTATTATTACTATGTCAATATTCATATTTAATTTAATGAATGTAATAAAATAATGAATAGGAAAACACTTATTTTAAATGATTGTGAAGGTGTAACAGTTCATCCTATCTTTCATTAAAATAGATAAAAAAAATGATAAACTAGTCACCTGTCAATCCTGTTTTCTGTTTAATATTGATTTGTTGCACTTAACGGTTTATTATTTTTCACTGACACTGACTTAAAATGAATTTGCTATACATTTATCCACTTATATATTGCATGCTGTTGCATTTATTTGCATATTCATTTGCACTTGTCAATTTACACAATTGCAATAACATAATTGCAATTATTGGGGAGTGGTGGCTCCAGCGGTTAAGGCGCTGGGTTACCGATCGGAAGGTCGGGGGTTCAAGCCCCGGTATGGCCAAGCTGCCACTCTTGGGCCCTTGAGCAAGGCCCTTAACCCTCTATGCTCCAGGGGACCCTTACGAGAAAAATAAATCAAGGACTCACCACCTGCAGGAGGGACCGTAAGGGACCGGTGCTGAGAGGATTGGGCAGCAGTCGAAGGCGGGGGCCTTGACAGCCCGATCCCTGGACACGGAGAAGTGTCCGGGGAATCTGCTTAGACTGCTGCCCCGTGACCCGAATTACGGATAAGCGGGAGAAGAATAATGAATAATTGCAATTTACACTATCTGTATGGCTGTTTATTTAGCGAGCTTGTACTCTTATATAATTATTTTCTCCCCAAAACCACACAACCTAAAAGAGTATCGTCCATGCGATTTCTTCTGCAGTATAAAGAATGCATTACTGAATGTCCTCTTTTGTCTTTTAGATCATGAATCATCATTTTTGTTCCAATTTTTTTAATCAACGTCTGAAGATTCTCAAAATAGAGATCGTTTGCATCATTCAGGCCATTGTTTCTCATTTGATGTCAGCAATCTGTTAAACGGGGACAGCAGAAAGTTCACTACTCGTCTCATATGTCCCAGCTCCTGCTCCATTAGCCCGGCTGATAGCAACATCCGTCCTGTGCCGGTTTCTGAGAAGAGCTCCTTTTCTCGTCACTCCATCACGCCTCTGGAGACGCGCCGATTCTTCACCTTTAGCCCTGTTTAGCATTTGCATTCGTTATGTCCCTTTTTGGCAGAGGCGACCTGGTTGCTGGCGCCTCGCTGCTTCTGTCTCCATTGATTTGATATGATATTTCATAGCTGGGCTGGAGCAGGCGGCATAGCGACGGGCCGGGGCCCGCGACGCATCGCACACCGAACCCGTGTGGGGACTTCGCATGTCAGGGTCAGGCAGTAAAGTTCACGCAAATTCATATGCAAAGGTGTTAAAAGATGTGTATCTGTCACCTGTCATCAAATCGCTGCATGCATTCATGATTCCGTGATCCATGATTTTATACTTAATTTGCGATGCAAAATAGTTCATTACGCGTATGTGCTTAAAAACAGTGACATATTCCTGCCACGTTTGCCTCCTTCAAGCAGGCCTATGCAAATGCTCCATTTTCTTTTTCTCCCTTTTCCCCTTCAAAACCTCTGGGTAAACATTTATTTTTTTCCCCCCCTCTTTTCCTCGTTGCCGCATAATCCACAGGTCAAGTGTAGTTGCAGGCTATTATACATCATTAGAGTGAGTAAAACTCAAGCGGGAGAGAGAGAGAGCATGATGGAGGTTTTTCACTTGTAGCCGCTCGGACAATCCATTTGTCATCCCGGTCCGTCTGTAAAGGCAGAAATTAGCTTTGGCAGCCCTGGAATAATGTATAGCCCCGGACGCTAAAATTAACCAATGAATCAAGCCATTTTGGCTGATTAGGGCCGATACATTTTCTCTCTCTCTCCCGTGACACATTTATAGCGAAAGTGCGTACTTTATTTAAAAAGTTTGCCCTGGTCGCATGGCCTCGCTCGGGACGTGTGTATGATGTGCATGACAGTGCTGGTGTGGGGTATCGTTCGGGGATATTCATTTGTGTGTGTGTGTGAGAGAGAGAGGAAGCGGGAGGGAGGGGCCGCTGAGGGATAGCAGGATTTGTTGTCAGAAAGAGGTATTATTTATAGATTCATTTACTTCCATTACTCCAGTAGTCAGGACAACATGAGTTGTTAGGCCTCGGGAAAATATTTTGTTATAGGAACATAACTCTGGTTTTTAGCCTTCAGCGGCGTGCAGAGTGATGTGCTGAGAGCGGCGGAAAGGCGAGAGGGAACGAGCTCATGCATTGTCGCATTGTGCCAGAGGCTGCGAGTGTTCTCTGGCTTGTCAATAACAAATAAATTTATTGCTGATTTGATACTGATTTGATTGGATCGCGAGGAGAAAATGGCTCTTTAGTATGACACATTTCTCTCATTCTGAAAGCTCTGAGAGAAGACAAGAAGGGAGGAGGGAGCGAGGAGAACGCCTGATCCACTACTTTCCAATAAGAATCTGTGTTTAACTACGCAGCCTATGAATGTTATATGGACAGAGATTTAGTCCCTCTTTGCTCTTATAATAACCTCCACTCTTCTGGGAAGATTCCACTAGATTTAATGGAGGTTTGTGTGAGATTTATTCAGACACACGTGTGTTAGTAAAGTCCGGTAGTGATGTAGGTGAGAAGGTGAGGAGGACTGGGGATGAGTGTTCACATTCATCCTAAAGGTGTTTAAAAGGGTTGGAGGTCTATTGCAGGAGATCTTTAGATTAGATTAGATTAGATTAGATTAGATTAGATTAGATTCAACTTTATTGTCAATACACATGTACAAGTACAAGGCAACGAAATGCAGTTTGGGTCTAACCAGAGTGCAATAACAGCAAGTGCAGGATATACAGTTTTTACATGAATTTACATAGTTAAATACAATTAAATATAGATTATAAACAGTAATTTAAAGATGTATATGTACTATAAATTTAGTATACAGATGAATATATATGTACTATAAATATAATTACAGATGAATATATATATATATATATATATATATATATATATATATATATATATATATATATATATATATATATATATATGTACTATGAACAATAATATACAGATGAATATATATATATATGTATTGTGAACATGATATACAGATGCCTATTACTATACACAGAGATTTACAGAAGGATGTAAGCGGTGGACATAATAATATTGCTATAACTATAAACAGAGAACGGGTATATATACAATGGTGAGCAGCAATACAAAAAAGAGCAGTGTGCAAATGAGCAAAGGTTTGTGTAAACAGTCCGTGCAATAACAAAGTGTGAGGTGAGAAATGACTCTTCCACTCCAACTTAACCATGTAAAGCAGATCTTCATGAAAACATTTTAGGAAAGATACAGTGTATTTAAGATATTAATTACGGACTAGGTTTTTACATAAAAAGCTACAGATTCATGTTTATAAGACTTATAAGAAAAAAAAAGGTTTCTTAGTAAAAACTTGAATCAGCTTCGAACCTGTCTTTGATAGAACTTTTGTTTGGTGTAACAGCTCACAACCTATAGAATTCACTTCCTCGCTTGTATTTCTTATGAACCGGTTCAAGAGCAAAGTCTCTGGTTTCAGCAGAGAGTAGCAGTCAGAGCAGTCTTCAGGACGTTCGGGAGTTCTTTGTGGTTCTTAAGCATGTTCTCTCAGCACCACTTAATATGACGTATCACAACACTACGGAGACCAAGGCATCCTGAGAGTCACATAGAATACAGATTAACATGGCAGAGGTAGAGCTGCGTCTTCCTGGAGACACAACAATTAAAGAACGTCTGGTTTTGTTTCATATTTTTTCTTTTTGGACTATAAAGTCCCATGCGTTAGAAGTCAGAAGGCACTTCTTAGGTAAATTGATGTTTTGCTGTCTGTCTAAAGCAAAGAAATAAAGCGGACTATCTGTACCACACTGCATTGAATTGCATCGCATCTTATTTTTCTTTTACAGTGTATCGCATTGAATCGCATACGAATATCGAAACAAAAAATATATCGACCTCATCGCAATAGGAGTGAAGAGAATCGCATCGATAACAGTAGCTGCTTCATATGTACCTTTAACGTATCATATCGTCATCTATGCATCAAGATGCACATCACATCGCCTCAGTTTTATCTTTAAATTCCACTACACATAAGGCTATTTAACCAGCGTCTGCATTCAATTCCGCAAATTCTGCAGAAGACAAAGTCTGTGAACTAAATAGAAAGTAAAGAAAACAAATTTGCCGCAGTGGAGGAATGGGATTTGAGCTGAGCTTATCCAGGGAGCGTTTTGAAAGGGCTTTTAATAACCAGCATTGGCCAGCAATTAGTGAAAGAGAGAGTGTGTAAATTGATTAATGAGCGAGAGAGAAAGACGAATGCTAATTCAGGCCTGTAGGAAATCGATGCTGCTGGAACGGAGCTCGGAGACAAAGGATGCCTTGAAGTGCACGGGCGAAGACACCATCGTAATTTCATTTTGATCACGAAACAATGATAGCGTGACTTTGTCATTTGTATGTTTCTCGCGTGATTATATAAAGCACAATGGCACTTTGTGGAGATCACATCCGAATCCACGACTCTAATATAAAGCCGTTGTTTCATAACGCCGTATCAGCACCGTCCGGCTCTATTGAAATTGCATATGGGTCATTCGGTGCGTGTATTACTCCTTTCGAAGCTTCAGTGTAATTAGCAAAAAAGCAAAGAGAGGAAGACAAAATGGCTCCCCTCTTTTAATCGGTTTTAGTGAGTGTGCTCATTTATGCAGGACACATATTTCATGGGCCGTAATATATCTGAGTGTGTGTCCTGCCCAGGCACAAAGGCACACAGAGGGAATGTGCAATGTTTTATACACAGAGTCGAGTCAGACTACAAATGGCACCTTTGGGTGATGGAGGAGTGAATTTTTACGATAGCGGAATGTAGAAATATCATCGCAGTAAATATGATATACACAAACAGGGATGAGTTTGAAAACAGCTGCTCAATCATGATTGTAAAATCCTTGTAACAATCTTAATGATCATTGTGATCATTGAGGATTTAGATTCCTGTGGCTACATGTGTTTTCTGAGATGCTTTTCTGCTTAGTGTAAAGAGTGGTTATTCGACTTACTGTCGCCTAATCGGGTCCTGTTCAACCATTTGTGCCCTCTGTCCTCTCTCATTACCGAAACAACTCCATGCAAGAGAACCCCTGAAGCAGAGTATTGGTACTTTCACACAAGTAAGTACTGTATGTAAAAGGAGTACCATTTCAGCAGGGAATTAGTACTCTTACTCACATGGATATGTAAAAAAAAAGTATTATTTTTAAAGGGTATTTATACTTTTATTAACATGGATATGTATGTAAAATGAGTACTGTTTCAGCAGTGGATTAATTTCCTACTCAAATAAATGTTTAAAAAGTAATAGTTCAATATAAGTCTTTTTCTCATGTTGATATTTAAAAGAAGCATCGTTTCAGCAGGGGATTAGTACTTTTACTCAAATTAATGTGTATAAAATGTGTACTATTTCATACGATTTCAACTGAAGAGTAGTACGTATACTCGTGACGATATATGAAGGGAGAAAAATACAGCACTGGATTATTATTCTTATTTAGATAAACATTTCGTCAGGGGATTAGTATTTTACTCACATCACTATCTATGTGAAAGCAGTTATCCATTTTGCCAGGGGTTTTAGTATGTTTGTTCACATGGATATCTAAAAAGAGTATTTCATAATTCATAAATTCATAGAATATTTCATAATAGAATTAGTACTTTTACTCACATGAATATGTGCTAGTACTCTTATTCAAGTAGGTTTGTATAAAGTTGTAAGAGGTGAAGCATTTCAGAAAGAACTAAATACTTTTTATGTGAGTATGTTTCTAAAAAGATACCCTTTAAACAGAGGATTAGTATTCTTATGCATGTGGATATGTAAAGGCTTGTGCATACTGGATGGTGTTCTCATCAACGCCTTGGGTGGTTCCATGAAATTACAGAGCAAGAACAGGAACTCTGATTTGGATTTGGACTGTAGTTAATGTCAACAGTCTGCTACATTGACTCAGGACTACAGTTTGCTTCTGACCATCATCACTGTACCCCGCAACATTGTTTATCTGTAATAAATAGACATTCGGTGCAACCCAGATGAGGATGAGGTTCCCTCTTGTGTCTGGTTCCTCTCAAGGTTTCCTCCTTATGCCATCTCGGGGAGTTTTTCCTGGCCAAAGTCGCCACCTGCTCACTCATCAGGGACAAACTTACACTTATAAAGAACAACCTATTCATTTTTATCACCACATCATCTGTATAAAGCTGCTTTAAGACAAGGTTCATTGTTAAAAGCGCAATAAAAATTTTAAAAAATGTAATATTTTTAATCGAATTAAAAGGAGTATGTTTTCAGCACAGGGGGGTAAAAGGGGTACCGTTTCAGCGGGGAATTAATACTTTTACTCAAATGAATGTGTAAAGGGAGTACTATTTCAGCTACGATTACTATTACTGGTACTATTTTTTCTCATGTGGATTATCCATGTACACAGAGTACCATTTAGCCAGGAGATCAGTATTTTTACTCACATGGATATGAATTTAAAAGGTGTACTATTTTAGGTATGTATATTGCTGTAAGTGGAGAGCTAATTATGCAAGGAGTTAGCATTTTCACCTGAGTATCTTAGATACATGTGTAAAACTTACTTAGATAAATGTGTAAAAGGACTACTGCTTAAATATATTTTTACTCACGTGGATGTGTATGTAAAAGCAGTACCATTTTGACAGGGGATTAGCACCTTTCCTCACATTGTACATATTTTAGTGCATAAATTAACATAAAATAGTACATAAATTAATACTCTTATTGAAGTAGGTATGTATACCATTGTAAGAGGAGAACCATTTACTTTTCTAAAAGGAGACCATTTAAACAGGGGATTAGTACATTTACTCAAGTATGTATGTACTATTTATGTAAGGGGGTAGTACTTTAACTCAAGAAGGTTTGAAAAGCATACTATTTTATTCCGGTTTTGTACTTTTGCTGAAGTAGACTAAGTTTGCGCTAACATGCAGTCGTTAAATTGCCGTCACTCAGATGGACCCGCAGTCACGGCAGAGCGAAGCATGGCTCCAAGACACGGCTTACCTTACACTTTTTATTTACTTAATGCAAATCAGCCATGCCTCGTGCATCGCCTTTTGGTGATTACAATAAATCAGATTATCTCCCCCATCTTGTCACGGTGCCTGATGGGGAATTAAAGGTGAGAAGTGTGTGAAGATGGATATAAAAGGCTGGGAATGATAAAGAACAGAGACGACACCTAGCTGAATTTTCACGTGTTTCCTCAGTTATGTGAACAACGACACGTTTCTGTGCAGCTTAAATATGTACTCATCTGTTAGCATGTTAATATATTGTCAGGGTTATGTCGATTCATGCGTCGTGTGCAAGTCTCACCTAATTTTCTGTGTGCATTCTCTGTTTTTGTATCACTTAATACTTTTGACATTCCGCATTTCAAAAGAAGAATCTCTACTCTCGGCTCGCTCCGTTTTTCGCACTTCACTTTTGCGTCACACGATAATCATATATTTCTGTGAAACCATAAAGTGACAAGCAGATGATGTAAATTCCTAACCAATCTTAACAGATGCGACAGTGAGAGCGAGATTTCCTACACATCAGTGTGATCCTTCTTCGCTGCACTTATTTATATACATACAGATATTTATCGAATCTGTTTATTTTGTGACATTTAGCTATTAGCGGTCGGCTAGTCTGTATCGTCAGAGCTCTCGGCATGCTAGCTAAAATGGGAGCTCAAAAATTTTCTGACTGATTTAGTATCGGCTAATTCCATTTATATAATTTTAAGTATTTGCAATATCGCTCAGACTGATCCCAGATTAGCATCGTCATATGTTTATAAGGGAAAGGGTCTAACACAATGACCAACACAACACACTCTAAACCAAGGGTCACCAACCTTTTTGAAACTGAGAGCTACTTCTTGGGTACCGATTATTGTGAAGGGCTACCAGTTTGCTACACACAGTTTTCAGTTTGATCTGAAATAACAAATTTGCTCTATTTACCTTTTATTATATGTAATTATTTATAATTAATGATATTCATCTATGTGAAGACACTGATCATGTTAATGATTTCTCATAATAATTATCAACAGTGATTTAACAAAGTAGGAAACAGCTATTTTTAGAAAAGGCCCGCGGGCTACTCATGTGGTCCTTGTGGGCTACTGTGTTGGTGAACCCTGCTCTAAACCATAAATGTTTAGCTGTGTGTAGCTCAATGGGTGAGGCATTACACTTTGGATTCGAGGGTTATGGGTTGCTGTAAACGTAAATTTGTAACAAAGCTTAATTTTTCAAGTTTTTTAGTAAATGATGAAATAGTTGTATAATAGTATTGAATTTATTGGAAAAATATCCATACTTTTTACTTTTACAGTTTAAAGTTTGAACAAACTTCTGCTTAATGTGTAAACAACTAAATTGTTAGCAGTCTTATTTCTTCCATTCATCCATTGAAATAAATTCAGTTCAATTCAATGGTAATAAAATAATGCATAAATTTTTTCCTTATAATTGTAAGTTTGTCTCTAGTGAGTGAGTCAGTGGCGACTGTGGTGAGGAAAAACTCCCTAAAACCGCATGAGGAAGAAACCTTAAAAGGAACCAGTCTCAAAAGGGAACCTAGCATCTGGGTGGCACTGAATGTCCATTCATTACAGTTCATCAGTGTTAAAGTGTGCAGAGATTAGCAGAAATGAGCAATACTCCTTAATAAAAACACTCTCACTCAAGTTATATTCTCTCCCAACAGAAGTTTAGATGGATGGATGGGATGGTTTCATGTGTCCTATTGATTGATGAAGCACTTTTTAAGTTAAACTCTATGAGGGTGTCTCCCAAATGACATAACTTGACTGTAAATGTAAATGAAGCAGTGCTGATGTCTAAGTGTGGCCTGTACAAGTCTGAAACATTTTGCGAGAGAATTTTTCGGGAACAAATGCTCATTTCTCATCATATCATCAGACACCCTTCCAATGACCTCACTTATACACGGCAAAAAATTAAAATTAAATAAATGCATGATTTAAGAAGATACAGACTAGAAACATGTCACATTATCTGTTAAGATTTGTTTAGGCTCTAAAACACTTATTCCAAGCAGTCGATTTAGTCTAATTAACTTAAAACTAACTTGTTAATTAATGTTCTTTTTAAACAGTTTGCTTTTCTTAATTTGTGTGAAACATCCAAAAAAAAAAGAGCTTCTAAACAAGAAAATTCCTTTAAATGGAAGAATCGTCCTCATTATATACTCTGTCCTAAAATGAGACAAGCAACTATAAACAAGATTACTATTAAAATCGAGATAACACAACAATTATTTATTCAAATGAAGACCGTCCTGTATCACACAGTGGTTACGACGCAAAAACAAAGCGAAATCATTACTTGCTTCCTTCAAAAACCTTTTTGCATCATAAAACATTATTTAATGTATTTTTTTAAAACCGAAACACTGAAACATATTAAACATATGAAGCTGAAATAAAACTACAGAACAACTTGGTAAAAATAAATAAGGATAAACAACAAAAACAAAATACTGGAGACGCTGATAATATGTTATTAGGTTGTAAATTCATTTGATTGCATAAAATAAGTGTTTGGAAAAAATAATACTAATGAACACGTCCTAAGTGTGATTATTGAGCATTTTTTACTGGGCGACCTTAAAACCAGTTATTACAGCTAAAATAAGGTCTTAAAGCCAGTTATAAACTTTATTATCTATGTAAGAAAAAAAGTTAAATAATCTTCATAATATTCAGATCAATTAGATTATTATGGCTGGGAATAAAATTGTCAGTCTTGAATAGATGAGGAGATTTTGCAGTGTACAGCTGAGAAGTTGAGTGGTTACGAGGGGTTAAGGGCCCTGCTCAGGGGCCCAACACTGGCAGCTTAGTGGTGTAAAGAATTTGAACTCCCATTTGGGATTTGAGCTCTGATCAGAAGGCAACTCTGTGCCTCTGCTTGTACTGATCTACAATTTCCTTGAGCAATCTTCTAAAGCCAAGAGTGGTATTCGATCACCCTGGTGTGACACGTTGTGGAGACTCCACTGCCCGGAGAAGCTCACACAACCTCTCTGGATTGTTTTTGGCAAGCGCCTTTACCGAGGCATCAATCCGTCCGTCTGGGTAAAATCAGCAAGCAACTCGTATACAGCTAAATATTTACTCTGTCAAATCCACATGGCCACGCAGATAAAAAGAGGCATTCATCAGGAATTCTGCGGCTTGTCAGCTTAAGGATGAACAGTAGAGCCAAACCTCCCACCAAGACGCAGGGTGCTCCAGCAACACTTCTATATTTAGCCACAACCCAGCGATAAATATCAGCCGATTGCTCCGTCTAGGTAAATAAAGGATAAATGTTGGCGAGGTGATTCAGAGGTAATGTAAACAAAGTTTCAGCGTGAAGATTGTTTGCAAGGGATGAGCGAGGACACCATCATGAGCTTGTCTTTTTTTCTCTCTCTCTTTTTTCCACTTGCTGTCAGAGGTCTGTGTCTTGGATCACCTCAATCTTGCTAGTTTCTGCTTTGCCTAGAAGATTAACGTAACGCTTTAGGCATGAACGCATATCACAATCTTGTGCTCCAAGACATCTGATCATCATCTTGTGCTTGTAATTATTATGAACGGCAGCTATGCTAAGTCCTCTTCACTGCTTTTCTTTTTCTACCCCAGAGAGACACCTCATGAAGATTTTGGACCGTCAAAAAGAGAGAAGATGCTGACCCTGTGAGGATCCTGAGCCATCTAGAGATGTACCAGCTCCAGTGGGATCCCACCTCATAATGATATCGGACCTTCAAAGAGAAGATGCCGACTCCACAAGCATCCCACGCCATCATGAGATATACCAGCTCCAGTAGTGTCCCACCTCATGAAGATGTCAAACCTTTAAAGAGAAGATGCCGACCCCACGAGGATCCTAAGCCATCCAGAGATTTATCAACTCCATTTAGATCCTACCTCATGAAGATGTCGGACCTTCAAAGAGAAGATGCCGACCTCACGAGGATCCCAAGGCATCTAGAGGTTGCACCAGCTCCAGTTGTGTCCCACCTAATGAAGATTTCGGACATTGGACTTTGAGGATATCCAACCTCGTAATCAATATATTTAAAAAAAAATCTATACATGCTGTTTCTCCTTCATTGAACATTTAGTCTTGGTCATGGATGAGTTAGTGTTGAACCTCAAGAGCTACTGGTTCCACAACTGACTATAGAAGACTGTAGAAAGGACTTTACTCATAATCACACACTCTGGTGCTTATTATATTTCTTACTCTCCAGTGTTTGTGTTGTTTTAATGATTTATAATCACACTCTTAGTGTCATCTAGATGAGGATGGAGTTGAGTCTGGTTCCTGTCAAGGTTTCCTTTAGACCAGGGGTCACCAACGTTGTGCCTGCGAGCACCAGGTAGCCCGCAAGGACCACATGAGTAGCTCGCGGGCCTTTTCTAAAAATAGCTGTTTCCTACTTTGTTAAATCATTGTTGATAATAATTGAGAAATCATAAACATGATCGGTGTCTTCACATACATGAATATCTTTAATTATTAATAATAACATATAATAAAAGGTAAATTGAGCAAATTTGTTATTTCAGATCAAACTGAAAAATGTGTGTATCAAACTGGTAGCCCCTTTACATTAATCAGTACCCAAGAAGTAGCTCCCAGTTTCAAAAAGGTTGGTGACCCTTGGTTTAGACAATGTCTATTATCCGCTAGAGAAATTAAATTGAATTTAACTGAATTAGCACCTGGGACATTGGTGAGTTGGTATCTTAGTGGTTAAGGCATTGGTTATCCAAAGGTCATGAGTTCTAATCTAAGCCACACAAAGCTGCCACTCCTGGGCCCCTGAGCAAGGCCCTTAAACCCAAAGCTGCTCAGTTGTAGGAAGAAGATAAATGTAAGTCAAAATAGAGAAGGGCATCTGGCAAATGGCAGAAATGTAAATGTCCCTAATAACATTTTTTGGAGAAAAAAACTTTCCACTTTCATCCATCTTTGCTTTATAAGCACCGACACCGCAACGAGTAAAAAAAAAAAAAAAAAAAAAACACAGAGAACTTTGTAGTTAATTACAGCAGATAATTTAATTGTGATTAATAATTAACATATCTTTTTCTAACTAAATATCCATAATTAATCAACAAATCATAAAGAGAGAAAGAGAGAGAGAAGAAGAGAAAGGGGGAGAGAGAGTGAGAGAGAGAGTGAGAGAGAGAGAGAGAGAGAGAGAGAGAGAGAGAGAGAAGGAGAGAGGACTAATTAGCTCTCAGACCCAAAACCTGACCAGTTAATCCATATCGCAGGGTTGACACTGCTAATTGCGGGAGTAATCAGCGCTCCACCCTGTGGGATTTGATGGAGGGGATTGTAAATGGGATAGAGCGTTCGCCTCCTTTCACCCTCCATGATGGCTCTATTTTGTTCATATGGAGGAGTGTTGTCACGGCGATAATGTGGCCAAACCGCTGGAAGGATTTTCAGCATGTATTTTATTTCTGTCTTCAGAATTTTACTGTTTTTTTTTCTTTTTTTGCTGGAACTTACAAGGATAGGGTTAAAGGAAGGAAGGAAGGGACAAAGGGTTTGCTGAGGGTTTGATGGTAACGTGATTGTTGCTAAAACAAAGATATTTTCTTTGAGTAACTGCAAATCCTCAAGATATTCTAATTTGTAAAAACTACAGCACTTTTATTTGATTATTAATGAACATTAATGGAATTCATCCAGAGCGACTTATATTTATCTCATTTACACAAATACACAGCTATCGAGTTAAGGGCCTTACTCAGGGGCCCAGGTTGATGTGGCTAAGATTTTAACTAATTTCTATCTATCTATCTATCTATCTATCTATCTATCTATCTATCTATCTATCTATCTATCTATCTATCTATCTATCTATCCAAAACCTGTTCCAGCATGACAATACCCCTGTGCACAAAGCCAGCTCCATGAAGGTCTGTTTTCCATGGGTTGAAATGGATGCAACTGTTTTGAACACATTTGGGATTGAATGTGAGCCTCCTCACCTCACCTACATCAGTACCCGACTTTACAAACACCCTTGTAGCTGAATAAATCTCCACAAAAATCTAGTGGAACATCTCCCCAGAAGAATCAAGGTCATTATAAGAGAACAAGGAGACTAAATGTGGAATATGTTGTTTGAAAGGAAGCACACAAAAATCTTATGGTCAGGTGTCCACACACTTTTTGGCGTTAGTGCAGTTGGATAATAGTTAAGATATTTATCTGGTGTGTTTTGTCTGTATGGCATGGACCTAAACCTTCCATCATAGAGGTGAAATAATGTACACCTACTTTATAATAATAATAGCCATTGATTACATTTTGTGTTATTAGGATTATCAGCTACAATGTGATAACAATGAAATAAAAAAAAAATAAATAACCAACATGAGATTTTTATAAGCCGCCCCAGCCAGCGTTAGAAATGAACGTTTCTGAAACACATTTTTCTCTCATTTTAGACATCTCAGTTACAGCATCAGCCATCAGTGACTGTCGAACATATGAAATTGCATAAATCAATGTGTAAATCTATCTCTTAACATCCACCCCCCCCCACCCCCCCAGTCACCCTCTGTATTGACACTAGAAATAATGCTCTGTGCTCCACGGAGGCTTGATATCATTGGCTAGTGATGAGGGGATGTTTTCGCTTTCATTTCCACCGAGCCGCCTCACCTCGCATGAAATATGCATAAGGCGAGGCAATCCAGCGAATGGTAGACTGCAAGGCATTTTTTAACACCAGAGGTTAAAGATTCCTGTAGGGAGGTTCACCTGTGAAAAGAAACACGTGCGATAAAAAAAGAAGAAGATATTACAGGATGCACAGAGCATGAGGAACGGGCTTTATTAGAGATGTATCAGCAGAGCAGTCATGCTCAGGTGTGATCTGCATGGAATTACATGTGCTCCAGAGATGGGTTTATCTTTAGTCAGGTGACACATAGACACTTTATTGTGGGTTTCATGTAGAATGCAAATGAGAGAATACAGTAACGTTGACATTTTCCAGAGATATTGATATGCATTTAAGACCTATAGTATACAGACAAAAGTATCCTTAAATGTCTTTAGATGCAGTAGCATGAAGTTTTCCAGTCACATGAAGGAGGAGAACAAATCCTGTTCCAGCATGCTCCTGTGAACAAAGCCAGCTCTATGAAGATATGCTATACATGGGTTGCAGTGGAAGATCTCCTGCTGTAGAACTCTAACCTCAACCACATTGTCCACTGTTTTGAAAACAGTTTTGAGTGTGGTTCCTCTCATGGTTTCATCCTTATTTCATGTCAGGGAGTTTTTCTTCAACACCATGGCCTCTAGCTTTCTTATTATGGGTAAAGTTAAAATAAAGGATTCAATTGTAAATGTACAGAATATTAATATATCTATAAAGCTGATTTGTAACAATGTCTGTTGCTAAAAGCGCTATACAAATAAAACTGAATTAAAGAACTATCGCTAGCTGGCTAGTTTGTTGCTAATGCTAATCTAGGTTGTTGCTGTACTTTAAATTTCTGTTCAAAGTGTTATGTAATATGTTTACTAATAGTCACTCAGGCCTACTGTAAACTCTACTGTTAGAGAAGTTTTCATGAGCTTTATGTGCTCTGACAGATCAAGAAAAGGACACCATTTTGTGTAGGCGCCCATGTGTGAAATAGCGTCATTAGCTCTTACAAGGCATCGCGAACGCAAGGTCCCACGCAATTACCCAGCATTGTGGGTAATGTAGGAATAAAGAAAATACAAAAAAAGTTGTGAAAAGTTGTGTCTTTTATGGTTTTTCAGGCACGTGCTTCCTTTTTTTATTTCAACATCTCAGGTCTCACCACAAGTCCTATAAACTTTCCCTTTCACTCTCACAGATACTCTTGTATCACAAATCACTCCTGCTATCACTCTTCTCCACCCACTCCACCCTGCCTGCACTCTTTTCTTCACTTCTCTGATTTCCTCCACTTTCTCTACCTCTTCCCCCTGCAACCGCACCCCTCCACTGCCCTCCCTCTCATTCACACACATGTGAATGAGAAGGAGGGCAGTGGAGTGGGGCAGTGTGAATGAGAGGGAGGGCAGTGGAGTGGTGCGGTTGCAGTGAGAAGAGGTGAAGAAGGTGGAGGAGTTTAGGTACCTGAGTTCAACAGTGCATCAAGGAACAGTGTACATATGTACTCTGTCTTACTCCTACTGACTTTCATTTCCCTTCTCTCCCTCTCTCTTCTCACTACTCTTTCCCATAACTTCATGGTGCAACTTTATTCCCCTGTAGTTACTGCAGGTCTGCACATCTCCCTTATGCTTAAAGATCGGTACCAGCACACTCCTTCTCCATTCCTCAGGCATCTTCTCACCATCCAAAATCCTGTTAAACTATCTGGTTAAAAACTCCACTGCATCTCTCCTAAACATCTCAACGGTATGTCAACTGGTCCAACCGACTTTTCACTTTTCATCCTCTTAACTGCTGCCGTCTCCTTCCTCTTTACTAATCCTATCCACTTCCTGCTTCACCAACTCCACACCATCCAACCTTCTCTCTCTCTGATTTTTTTCTCATTCATCAGCTGCTCAAAATACTCCCTCCATCTTCTCAATACACTCTTCTTACTAGTCAACACATTTCCATCTCCATCTTTTATTGCTCTAATTTGTAGCACATCCTTGCCAGCTCGTTCCCTCTGTCTGGCCAATTGTTACATTTTTTTTATGCAACTAACTCAGTAAAATGCAAACACAGGAGAATTGGACAGCAAATGACTGGATGAAGATTTTGTGTAAGACAAATGAAAAGGGAAGCTTAATGATTTGGGGTTGTTTTGGAGCCGAGAAGACTTATTGAAGACTTATTCCAGAAAGTGAAAGGAATCCTGAACCAACATGTCTCCCATTCCATACTTTACCATTACACAATGCAATTCCATCTGGACTGCGGCTCATTGGAACCGACTTCACCGTACAACTAGACGACTTACCGAAGAGTACGTCTGAGTTGTATAAAAAAATAAATAAAAAAAAAACAGTTGCCTGGAGTGTTATTTATTATGGAATTGCCTGCACAGTCACTGCACCTAAATCCTGTTCAGCTGGATCTCGAAGAAATCTCCAACTAGTAAAGAACATGCATGTGTCTCTCAAAAACAATAAAATACTCTGTGTTTTCATACCTTTGAAAAGCACTGTATATACTGTAGTTAGTAAAATATAGTACAGACTAATATGTCAGTAACAGAAAGCCAAAAATTATACATTTGTGAATTTCATTACAAAAAGACATCTTCTTCTTCTTCTTCTTCTTCTTCTTCTTAGAATCTGTCCTTTTTTTTAATAATTATAATTTTCCAGAACATTCACAAAAAGAACTGTTTAAGAGATTCATCCAAGCAACTGGACGGATTTCAGAGAAAACTATTCTGAATAATAGAAAAAAAAAAATCAAGACTACTGGCTTGTTGATAACATTGTACAGGTCATCTCCAATTCTTGAAAAATAAGCATTTTATATTTTTAAACCAATAGCAAAGACACATTGTAGATAAAATGCTAGTTTTGAATTATGCTAGCATTTTAAAGGCTAGCACATGATTTGCTAGTTCTTTGCTAGCCGAGCCTGAAATTTCTTTCATAGTTCTATCATAGTATCAAGGTTTCTTATTTATTGCATGCGTCATAATAAAGTGTGATCCCATATGAAGCGTTGCGATCAGTCACTATCTATTTTTGTGTAAACTGAGTGCAGTGGTATTCTTTCTTTTCTCACCCTGCCTCCACAGTGTGTATGTATCCCTTAAAATCTTAATGAGCATTGTTTTTTAGTTTCCTTTTTTTTTATCTTGTAACATGAGAGCTTATTTCCCAATCAGCTAGCACAGATTATTATGCCTTTGATGTTCATTATCGAGACACTTTGTCCTTGAGGCTGCATTCCTCTCATTTTTTTTTTCTCCCTCTCGCTCACACCTTTCTTTTTGTGTCAATTCCCTTTTAATTGGACATTTTGTCACCAAACAAGATTTATTACACGCTCCGCAGTAGAAGGGATTGGTGCTGAAATTAGAATATGTTCCGTCCGTGACACAGGCCCGTCCACAGAGGGCTGCGACCTTGCAGGCCGATGCACCCCATGGGGGGCTTTGAGGTTCCCACCCCTGAAAAATGTGGATGTGGGGGGTTGGGGGCACAAGGAAAGGAAGAGTAAAAGAAAGGGAGGAGGGGTGAGGAATGTGAAGGACTCCTGGGATCCTTCAGAAGTGGCCTGGATACCCTGTCTGGCACTTTATCTACTTAGCTGTGTCACCTTCAAACCCTGCAAACAGTGACACCCTTTTTTCTCCGGCTCCGTGCTTACGGAGCGATTAGAGTGTGATGAGTGCTAATAGACACGGCTGAACCCGGGAAGAGCAGCTAGGGCTCGTGGTGGAGCTTAAGGTTAAGATGGTACTTTATCGACGCTCGCAACACCACCAAGTCCATTCAGTCCTCTGATTTAGAGTCTGCGTTCGAGAGATCTGCTGATAATGCTCGTGAGTTCTTGCCGAAACCTATTTTTAAAGCCCCGCTTTCTTTAGCGAGACAATGTTTGCTTTGAGCTCTGTAGGGAGAGAGCAGCCTTGCAAGCAGCCTGTACTGGTCTATACCAAGTTGCAGTACTTGTATAATTAACTCGGAGCGTGCTCCTTCAATAAACAATAAGTACACATTGTAATGAGATTAACCGAACGCTTTGATTGAACGCCAGACGTCAATGTTTTTGTAAATATTAATATGCTTTGAAGGCTAGTCACTCACACTTTAACACGTTCTCAGTCAGTGTGTGTGTGTTTTTTGCTATTGTCTACTTGTCAGTTATCTTACACTCCCATGTAGGTAAGCTGGCAGGTGTCCTTCCAGATGTTTCCTCCTGTGCCGATGTCACTCGTAGCCAGCTGTTGAGGGAAGACGTGTCTCTCCTCTCCTGTCCGTCAGCAAACCGTGTTGATGAGAGTGTGGAGGAGAGCTGGTGAGAGGAGGTGGGGGGTGAGCAGGCTAATTTCTATAATTGATTGTATGTACAGCATGACAGCTCTCCTGATGCGACGTACGAGCAGGGGGCCGGCGCTTAACACTCAGTCAGTGGGGACGTGATTGATCCGGCCCAGTGATCCTCACACTGTTGCGTCTACTAGGCTCTGGTTCATGCTTGCAGGAGTTCCAGAACCTTCACTGGAGGCAGTTGGTTGTTCTTTAACGTCGATGTTTTGTTATCTCTCATAACACTGGAAGCTCACGAGCTAGCACCAGTGGAACCCCACACCTTACTTACATTGTTCTTCTACTGTGTATGTTCAGCACCTCAGTGAAAGCTACCACTAAAGGAAATCATTTAAAGTCAAAATAAGGCAGGATATACGACAGCAAATAGTTGCTTTCCAAACTTCTAAACCTTGATTAATTGATCCTGCATTCCTCATGATGTAATACTTAAAATATGCTATGTTCAAGGCTATACCTATGCTCAGTTATCAAGCATACTGCCAAATGCATACTGGTGTTTTTCCACTGGCTCAGTGAATATTGGACTTCTGAACCAAAGTTGTGAGTTCATATCCCAGCACCACCAAGCTTCCACTGCTGGGCCCTTGAGATAAGAGTGTCTGCCAAATGCCATAAATTAAACTATGTATATTATTATTTTGATGTACCTCAAATTATCATAAAATAAATTGCGTATGGAATAATACAAGGTTCAAGACACAAAAATGTATCATGTTTATTAAATGCAAGATGGACACAAATAAAATCCTTGGATGAAATTTAGTGAAAATGCCTTCAAAAGACATTCAAAATCAGTTTTTGTAATAAAATCTCACCGTACCTAAACAATGAATGTGTAATAATATATTTTTAAGTGCCATACACAAATCCCAGAATGCTTCTTTTCGGAAACGCATACAATATGAAGATTAGCAGGTAATAGAATCACACATTAATCTGGCACATAAACGTATCAGTGTTAAATTGTATTCACTAAACCAAACATACAGTACAAACATATCTAGCTACCATTTTTACAGCACAATGAATAGGTTTAACAGTTTTCTTAGTCATTTAAGAATCAGATGTGGCTGAGTGGTAGCTCGGTAGGTAAGGTGCTGGCTTACTGATCGAAATGTCGGGGATCAAGCCCCGCTATCGCCAAGCTGCCACTCTTGGGCCCTTGAGCAAGGCGCTTAACCCTCTGTGCTCCAGGGGTGCCATATCATGGCTGACCCCAGCTTCTGAGCAAGCTGGAATATGCAAAAAACTAATTTCGCTGTAATGTATATGTGACAAATAAAATCTATTCTAGATTTTCTTTTTATTCACTCATGCACTTTGCTTTTGCTTACTTCCTTTTTAAAAGTCTCTGCTGAACAGATATTCTGAGAAATCTCCTGTCCTCTGGATTGTTTTGGAGCGATCAACACTAATTCAGTCATCCATGATTGGGACAACAGTTTGTTTTTTTTTTACTTTTTTTAATTTTGTGAGAAGTGAAATCCAAATATATTCTGGAAAACAGTGAATATTTCAATTCAGTTCTTAATTTGTGGAAAACTTTTAACAATGAACAATCTACAACCTAGACTTCCTGTCAGACCAATCCAGTCTGGCCTTTCTCCTCTGCCCTCTGACTCATGGAACTCCCATGTACTTGTTTTCTGCACAATACTCACTAAACTCTGGTATCTTTGAGATTTTGACACTTCCAGAATAGTCATTGAGGACCCCATTTCTATTCAATGTAATATAGTTTTGCGTTATTTGTCGCCTGCTTTTAACAATAGACATTGTCCGGAAGCAGCTTCACAGACATCAAAAGGTTATAAAGTTGGAATGTATAAGTTTGTTCCATATACACCAGTTATCAGTCATAACATTATGACATGATAACATTATGAGCGGTGAAGTAAAGAACACTGATTATCTCTTCATCATGGCACCTGTTAGTGGGTGGATTTATTTATTAGGCAGCAAGTGAACATTGTCCTCAAATATAATGTGTTAGAAGCAGGAAAAATGGACGAGCATAAGGATTTGACTGAGTTTGACAAATTGTGACGTCTAGATGTCTGGGTCTGAGTGTCTCCAAAACTGCAGCTCTTGTGGTATGGTTCTGGTCTGCAGTGGTCAGTATCTATCAAAAGTGCTCCAAGGTAGGGACAGTGGTGAATCGGCAACAGGGTCATGGGCGGCCGAGGCTCATTGATACAATGCAAAGGCTGGTTTGTGTAGTCCAATCCAACAGACGAGCTCCTGTAGCTCAAACTGCTGAAGAAATTCATGCTTTAAATGCTCAGTGTTTTGACAGCAAAAAGGGTGATCAACACAATCTAGGCAGGTGGTCATAATGTTATGCTTGATGGTTGTAAGTTTATCCCTAATAAGGGAGCCAGTGAAGAAGGAAGGAAAATGGCAAGGAAATAAGGAAGAAACCTTGAGAGGAACCAGACTCAAAAGTAAACCCATCTTAATTTGGGTGCCTAGTCATTACAGTTCCATCATTGTTGAGGTGTACTCTTTATTGATGGATGCTTAAGTCTGAACACTGTTAGCAACAAATGTTTTTTTTTAAAGACAAACCCTGTTGTAGAATTCCACATCAAACCCTGAAGGGTCCTCATTTCCACTTCTATTTTTGATATTTGATATATTCCTTTAAAGACGGTGGCTTTTGGAGACGTCAGACGTCTGACAGGTGCACATCACAGGAAAAATGCACTCTCCATTAATTGTGCTTCTTTCTCAAACGTCCTTGTCCTTATTTGGTATTTCTGTTCTCCGCCATTCCGTCTTCTCCATCTCATCTTGTCAGGGCCCACATTTTAATGAGCATCAGATCGCCACTCAGAATCACCCCATCGCCACGGAGACGGCCTCCGTGCCAGCCATGTCTTTTAGAAGGTTCCGCGACTCAGTGAGCTTCGATATTTCCTCCTCTTTTGCTTTCTACTTGATAATGTTAACCCTCCTAATGAAGCCATTGTGCTGCTGTCCGAGCCTATTGTTTTGCCTAGGTCTCTCCCCTTTTGCAGTCTCTTTGATGAACATATGCATGTCTGTCATGCTATCGACCAGGGTTTTTATCTCGACCCCCCTCCCTCCCCCATTTCTTTTTTATAAAAGCATCTCTATTCAAATTCATGGGCTACGATGCGATTTGAATTCGCCCTGGCTGAATCCAGTGAAAGTCGTATATCTACCTGAACCAAAATGTCATCTTGCATGAAACTGTGGTATAATTTAATAGCAATTAACAGTAAACAATAGTGTAGGGTGAACTCATAAATCAATGGGCAGAGGAACTGATAAGGGGGGTTGAAAATGGGGTGTGCACTCTGCTGTTTTTATTTCTCTCTCTCTCTTCATGACATGTCTTAGTTCACTACCCAACAGTCCCATTCTAACAAGGAGAAATATTCTATCAAAAAAAAAAAGTAAACAGAAAAGCACAGCAATTATAAATGCATATTAATGGTTTCTTTTTTTTTTTTTTTTGCGTTTACATTTTTCTGAATGCAGAACACTCCTCAAGGGCATTGCTCTTTTGAAATATTATATATTCAACAAATATTTCAACAAAAATTCAGGCTAATCTTGAAATACTGGGCTTCATGGGTAATTAGGATCATTATCACGATGGCGATGGTGAGCACTGTTAGGCAGCGGCGGCTTCTAAGGAAGGAGAATTTTATACGTGGTGTCAGTTGCAAGAAGTCAAAGACAGATGCGCGTCATGGAGCGCTTTGATGTCCCAGTCGTTTAGGAAGCAGCGTCCTGCTGTTGTCGAGACTTCAAGGCCGATCCCTTTTTCCGTCCTAAACGAGGAGCGGCGTTTTGACACACCGCACCCTTTGACAATAATGCGTTCGCTCTCGATTTCTATCGGAACCTGGTTGAAGTTATTCCGCGGATTGGCACAGCGGGACTGGAGGAATATACACTGAATATATTTTTGTGTCCATAACCAATTAGCAATTCAAACATTCCCGCACAACAGTTACAGGGAAACAAGCTCGGTTTATTCACATCGATTTAAGAATTCAAGGGTCAGCTATAATCTTTTCCTTGGGTGCCGTTCGGGCGATTTGTCGCATGCGAGCAGATTGTGGCATCGGATAAATAAATAGATAAGATGCGCAACATTAAGTAAATGCGGACTGGCAGGCGAGGTGGTAATATAGAGGTAGAATGAGAGGCCATAAAAACCCAGTGTGGGTTCTCCGCCACAGCCTCTGCACAGTCTCTCTCACTCTCTCACTTTTTGTCTCTCCATCTCACTCTCTTTTCCATTTTCACGCTGCTCCACATTCCGAAGGGAGAAAGAGTCTCGCTTTGTCGTCGGTGGAGGCAGGAGTGAGTGAGGGTCTGCCTCTGGGACCACAGCTGCTTCGAGCAACCGCTGACACCGAGGAGCACAGGCACAATCCTGCTGGCTTTTACAGCTTGTCTGGCAGAGAAAAAGACAAAATGAGGATGAAGGTGGAATATTTAGATCTCCCTGATGCATAGTTATCATACATGCGCACTTCATATGCCTCTGTGCTTCAACTTAATTTAGATTCGGGGTGAGGTCTACTCCTTATATTGTTATGGTTTGGTAATTGGGTGAGCACCTGCATTGTGTTAAAAGGGAATTTTACAGAATCCAAAATGTGCCATTGGTAGCATGGAAGTAGTCTCAAAAGTTTAGTGCCAAAATCCTCAGGGGTCCATAAATCATAGTCATGGTGTTCGTGAACTTCATTTTCTGTGAGTGGTGGAAATTATAACCCACTGTTATCTATACAAGTCATTTATTGTTCAGGAATTATACCATAGTTTTAGATTTGCGTTTGTTCAGTTTAACAAATAAAAATTTAGCCTATAAATAAGGGCAACACAGATCTCAAGTGGAATGTAATCAATAGCAACAGTCTGCTACAATGGCTTAGGACTGCAGTTTGCATGAAAGGTTCTGGACCTCAATGATAGAACTATAATGAATGGACATTCGTTGATGAGGATGAGGTTCCTTTTTGAGTCTGGTTCTTCTCAAGGTTTCGTTTTTGTGCTTCCTCATGCCAGAGAATATTACAGTAGATTAGAGAATATTAGAGTGCAGTAGAGTAGAATAGAGAATATTAGATAAGAGAATAATTAAGTAGAGTAGAGAAAAGTAGAGTACAGTCGAGTAAATAAGAAAATATTAGAGAATAATAGAGAATATTAGAATGTAGTAGAGTAAAACAGAGAATATTAGAGTAGAGAACATTAGAGTGTAGTAGAGTAGACTAGAGTAGAGTAGAATAAAGAATGTTAGAGTAGAGAAGAATAAAGAATATTAGTGTAGAGTAGAGAGTATTAGAGTGTAGTAGAGTAGAGTAGAGAGTATTAGAGTGTAGTAGAGTAGAGTAGAGCGTATTAGAGTGTAGTAGAGTAGAGAGCATTTGAGTGTAGTAGAGTAGAGCGTATTAGAGTGTAGTAGAGTAGAGAGTATTAGAGTGTAGTAGAGTAGAGCGTATTAGAGTGTAGTAGAGTAGAGAGTATTAGAGTGTAGTAGAGTAGAGTAGAGAGTATTAAAGTGTAGTAGAGTAGAGTAGAGAGTATTAGAGTGTAGTAGAGTGGAGTAGAGAGTATTAGAGTGTAGTAGAGAGTATTAGAGTGTAGTAGAGTTGAGTAGAGAGTATTAGAGTGTAGTAGAGTAGAGAGTATTAGAGTGTAGTAGAGTAGAGTGTAGTAGTGTAGAGAGTATTAGAGTGTAGTATAGTAGAGTAGAGAGTATTAGAGTGTAGTAGAGTAGAGTAGAGAGTATTAGAGTGTAGTAGAGTAGATTAGAGAGTATTAGAGTGTAGTAGAGTTGAGTAGAGAGTATTAGAGTGTAGTAGAGTAGAGAGTATTAGAGTGTAGTAGAGTAGAGAGTATTAGAGTGTAGTAGAGTAGAGAGTATTATAGTGTAGTAAAGTAGAGTAGAGAGTATTAGAGTGTAGTAGAGTAGAGAGTATTAGAGTGTAGTAGAGTAGAGTGTAGTAGTGTAGAGAGTATTAGAGTGTAGTAGAGTAGAGTGAAGAGTATTAGAGTGTAGTAGAGTAGAGAGTATTAGAGTGTAGTAGAGTAGAGAGTATTATAGTGTAGCAGAGTAGAGTAGAGAGTATTAGAGTGTAATAGAGTAGAGAGTATTAGAGTGTAGTAGAGTAGAGTGTAGTAGTGTAGAGAGTATTAGAGTGTAGTAAAGTAGAGTAGAGAGTATTAGAGTGTAGTAGAGTAGAGCGTATTAGAGTGTAGTAAAATAGAGAGTATTAGAGTGTAGTAGAGTAGAGAGTATTGGAGTGTAGTAGAGTAGAGAGTAGAGCGTACTCTATAATACGCACTACTCTATAAAACTCTACTACACTATAATACTCTCTACTCTACTACACTCTAATACTCTCTACTCTACTACACTATAATAGTGTAGTAGAGTAGAGAGTATTAGAGTGTAGTAGAGTAGAGAGTATTATAGTGTAGTAGAGTAGAGTAGAGAGTATTATAGTGTAGTAGAGTAGAGTAGAGAGTATTAGAGTGTAGTAGAGTAGAGTAGAGAGTATTAGAGTGTAGTAGAGAGTATTAGAGTGTAGTAGAGTAGAGAGTATTATAGTGTAGTAGAGTAGAGTAGAGAGTATTAAAGTGTAGTAGAGTAGAGTAGAGAGTATTAGAGTGTAGTAGAGTAAAGAGTATTAGAGTGTAGTAGAGTAGAGAGTATTATAGTGTAGTAGAGTAGAGAGTATTAGAGTGTAGTAGAGTAGAGTAGAGTAGAGAGTATTAGAGTGTAGTAGAGTAGAGAGTATTAGAGTGTAGTAGAGTAGAGAGTATTAGAGTGTAGTAGAGTAGAAAGTATTAGAGTGTAGTAGAGTAGAGTAGAGTAGAGAGTAGTAGAGTGTAGTAGAGTAGAGAGTATTAGAGTGTAGTAGAGTAGAAAGTATTAGAGTGTAGTAGAGTAGAGTAGAGTAGAGAGTATTAGAGTGTAGTAGAGTAGAGAGTATTAGAGTGTAGTAGAGTAGAGAGTATTAGAGTGTAGTAGAGTAGAGTAGAGTAGAGAGTATTAGAGTGTAGTAGAGTAGAGAGTATTAGAGTGTAGTAGAGTAGAGTAGAGTAGAGTAGAGAGTATTAGAGTGTAGTAGAGTAGAGAGTATTAGAGTGTAGTAGAGTAGAGAGTATTAGAGTGTAGTAGAGTAGAGTAGAGTAGAGAGTATTAGAGTGTAGTAGAGTAGAGAGTATTAGAGTGTAGTAGAGTAAAGAGTATTAGAGTGTAGTAGAGTAGAGAGTATTATAGTGTAGTAGAGTAGAGAGTATTAGAGTGTAGTAGAGTAGAGTGTAGTAGTGTAGAGAGTATTAGAGTGTAGTAGAGTAGAGAGTATTAGAGTGTAGTAGAGTAGAGTAGAGTAGAGAGTATTAGAGTGTAGTAGAGTAGAGAGTATTAGAGTGTAGTAGAGTAGAGAGTATTAGAGTGTAGTAGAGTAGAAAGTATTAGAGTGTAGTAGAGTAGAGTAGAGTAGAGTAGAGAGTAGTAGAGTGTAGCAGAGTAGAGAGTATTAGAGTGTAGTAGAGTAGAAAGTATTAGAGTGTAGTAGAGTAGAGTAGAGTAGAGTAGAGAGTATTAGAGTGTAGTAGAGTAGAGAGTATTAGAGTGTAGTAGAGTAGAGAGTATTAGAGTGTAGTAGAGTAGAGAGTATTAGAGTGTAGTAGAGTAGAAAGTATTAGAGTGTAGTAGAGTAGAGTAGAGTAGAGAGTAGTAGAGTGTAGTAGAGTAGAGAGTATTAGAGTGTAGTAGAGTAGAAAGTATTAGAGTGTAGTAGAGTAGAGTAGAGTAGAGAGTATTAGAGTGTAGTAGAGTAGAGAGTATTAGAGTGTAGTAGAGTAGAAAGTATTAGAGTGTAGTAGAGTAGAGTAGAGTAGAGAGTATTAGAGTGTAGTAGAGTAGAGAGTATTAGAGTGTAGTAGAGTAGAGAGTATTAGAGTGTAGTAGAGTAGAGTAGAGTAGAGAGTATTAGAGTGTAGTAGAGTAGAGAGTATTAGAGTGTAGTAGAGTAGAGTAGAGTAGAGAGTATTAGAGTGTAGTAGAGTAGAGAGTATTAGAGTGTAGTAGAGTAGAGAGTATTAGAGTGTAGTAGAGTAGAGTAGAGTAGAGAGTATTAGAGTGTAGTAGAGTAGAGAGTATTAGAGTGTAGTAGAGTAAAGAGTATTAGAGTGTAGTAGAGTAGAGAGTATTATAGTGTAGTAGAGTAGAGAGTATTAGAGTGTAGTAGAGTAGAGTGTAGTAGTGTAGAGAGTATTAGAGTGTAGTAGAGTAGAGAGTATTAGAGTGTAGTAGAGTAGAGTAGAGTAGAGAGTATTAGAGTGTAGTAGAGTAGAGAGTATTAGAGTGTAGTAGAGTAGAGAGTATTAGAGTGTAGTAGAGTAGAAAGTATTAGAGTGTAGTAGAGTAGAGTAGAGTAGAGTAGAGAGTAGTAGAGTGTAGTAGAGTAGAGAGTATTAGAGTGTAGTAGAGTAGAAAGTATTAGAGTGTAGTAGAGTAGAGTAGAGTAGAGAGTATTAGAGTGTAGTAGAGTAGAGAGTATTAGAGTGTAGTAGAGTAGAGAGTATTAGAGTGTAGTAGAGTAGAGAGTATTAGAGTGTAGTAGAGTAGAGTAGAGTAGAGAGTATTAGAGTGTAGTAGAGTAGAGAGTATTAGAGTGTAGTAGAGTAGAGAGTATTAGAGTGTAGTAGAGTAGAGTAGAGTAGAGAGTATTAGAGTGTAGTAGAGTAGAGAGTATTAGAGTGTAGTAGAGTAAAGAGTATTAGAGTGTAGTAGAGTAGAGAGTATTATAGTGTAGTAGAGTAGAGAGTATTAGAGTGTAGTAGAGTAGAGAGTATTGGAGTGTAGTAGAGTAGAGAGTATTATAGTGTAGTAGAGTAGAGAGTCAATTCAATTCAATTCAATTCATTTTTATTTGTATAGCGCTTTTAACAATGAACATTGTCTCAAAGCAGCTTTACACAGATAATGCGGTGATTAAAAATGAATATGTTCTTTATGAGTAAGTTTGTCCCTGATGAGCAAGCCGGTGGCGACTGGCGACTGTGGCAAGGAAAAACTCCCCGAGATGGCATAAGGAAGAAACCTTGAGAGGAACCAGACTCAAGAGGGAACCCATCCTCATCTGGGTTACACCGAATGTCCATTTGTGGCGGGTATACAATGTTGCGGGGTGCAGTGATGATGATCAAAAGCGAAGTGTATTTCTGAGTCAGTGTAGGAGACTGTTGACATCAGTGTAGGAGACTGTTGACATCCAATCCAGGCAGGCCTGGATGAAGTGGGAAGATCCACGGGGGGGAGAGGGGCAGGAACAGTGGTCACTGGAGCCTCAGGAGCATGTTTAACTCGACCGAGAGAGAGAGAGAGAGAGAGAGAGAGAGAGAGAGAGAGAGAGAGAGAGAGAGAGAGAGAGAGAGAAAAGAGGGTGACAGGAAGAGAAGGATATGGATTATTAAGTGTACCTATTGTTGCATGAGAGTTAAAGTCACTGTGCAGTTTGGACTCCGGCAAGACTCGCTATGGCAGCATAACTAAAAGGGAGAACCAGAAGGCAACACAGACATGAGGGATCTCTGGGATAAGAGACGGCCCACCACACCACCATCAACAAACCTGAGTGAACACGTGAATGTGAGGGGACGACAGCGTACAAATATCCCAGTTCACCAAACACTCTATATCAATGTTCCCTCCAGATCTGAGCCTTTACCTGAGAAAAAATCTACTGATTAAAGGCTTGACTGAATAAATATGTTTTCAGCCTCGACTTGAACACTGAGACTGTGTCTGAGTCCCGAACACTGATAGGAAGGCTGTTCCATAACTGCGGGGCTTTATAAGAGAAAGATCTGCCCCCTGCTGTAATCTTCATTATTGGAGGAACCAACAGATAGCCTGCACCTTTTGATCTAAGTAGGCGTGGAGGATCATACTGGTACAGAAGTTCACTCAGATACGGTGGTGCGAGACCATTAAGTGCTTTATATGTCAGTAGTAAAATTTTATAATCAATGCGAGATTTGATTGGGAGCCAGTGTAGACTGATTAATACAGGGGTGATGTGGTCATATTTCCTAGATCTAGTGAGGACTCTTGCTGCTGCATTCTGAACTAACTGAAGCTTATTTATGCACCTACTCGCACACCCAGACAGTAAAGCGTTACAGTAGTCTAATCTAGAAGTAACAAAAGCATGAACTAGTTTTTCTGCATCCTGTAACGACATCATATTTCTAATTTTAGCAATATTTCTAAGGTGAAAGAAGGAGATCCTGGTGATATTATTCACGTGAGCCTCAAAGGAAAGACTCGAGTCAATAATCACACCAAGGTCTTTGACAGCCGTACACGCTGAAACAGAAACACCATCCAGAGATGTTAGGTAATCGGAAAGTTTGCTTCTAGCTGCATGTGGTCCTAGTAAAAGTACTTCCGTCTTATCTGAGTTTAGCAGAAGAAAGTTATCGAGCATCCACTGTCTAATGTCCTTTACACATTTTTTAACATTGTTAAGCTGATCTCTCTCATCTGGCTTTGCTGAAATATATAGCTGTGTATCATCAGCATAGCAATGGAATCTAATACCATGTTTATGAATAATTTCTCCAAGAGGCAGCATATATAAAGAGAAAAGCAGAGGGCCTAAGACAGATCCTTGAGGAACACCAAACTTTACCTCAGAGAGTGTGGAGAACTCACCATTAACATCAACAAACTGATAGCGATCAGTCAAATAAGACCTGAGCCAAGAGAGAGCCGTTCCCTTTATTCCAACAACGTTCTCAAGTCTAGCAAGTAGTATAGTGTGATCAATGGTGTCAAAAGCTGCACTAAGGTCGAGCAAAACAAGTAAGGAGACAAAACCCTGATCAGAGGCCAATAACAGGTCATTTACCACCTTAACTAGCGCCGTCTCTGTGCTATGATGAGGCCGAAATCCTGACTGATACATTTCAAAAATATTATTCATAAGTAGGTGTGAGCATAACTGCTGTGCTACAACCTTTTCCAAAATTTTGGCTATGAAGGGGAGATTTGATATTGGTCTGTAGTTGGACAGCTGACATGGGTCAAGGTCAGGTTTCTTAATTAAGGGGTGGATAACTGCCAGTTTGAAGGATTTTGGTACAAAACCAGTGCTAATGGAAGAGTTTATTATTTTTAAAACAGGTTCAATTACCTCTGGAATGATCTGTTTAAAGAAACTTGTAGGCAAGGGATCGAGAATGCAGGTTGATGATTTTGATGAGGAAATTAATGAAATTAAGTCATTCTCGTGAATAGGAGTAAAACTTTGTAATTGATTGTCTGTTATAATTACACTGCTGTCTACAGGGTTACTTGTAAAATAATTTGGCTTTATATTAACCGTCTGGATTTTTTGCCTGATGTTTTCAATTTTATTATTAAAAAAGTTCATGAAATCATTAGTACCTAATGATGGTGTGCATGTGAGTGCAGTGCTTTTATTCCCTGTTAATTTTGCTACCGTGCTGAATAAAAATCTAGGATTATGCTTGTTATTTTCTATGAGGGTGGAGAAATATGCTGATCTAGCAGCACTAAGAGATTTTCTATAAATTAGGAGGCTCCCCTTCCATGCTATTTGAAATACTGTTAATTTTGTTTGACGCCATTTACGTTCTAATTTTCGAGTGGTCTGTTTTAAGGTGCGTGTATGATCATTATACCACTGTGCTAATTTTTTCTCCCTGATCATTTTGGTCTTAAGGGGAGCTACATCATCTAGGGTATAACGTAATGTTGATTCTAGGTGTTCAGTGGCCCAGTCAAACTCTGCAGGGTCAGACAGAGATTTATCTAATATCGTAATTTCTGGAAGATTGTTAATAAAACACGCTGCTGTAGCTGACGTGAAAGTACGCTTAACACGATAACGTGGTGAAGTAGTAATGCAATGACTGAGGCAAATTTTAAAAGAGATGAGATAATGGTCTGAAATAGCTTCAGACTGTGGAATTATGACTACGTTTTTTATTTTTAATCCAAATGTTAACAACAAATCAAGAGTGTGTCCACCACTATGAGTGGGTCCTATAACATTCTGATTAATTCCAACTGAATCTAGAATGGACACAACAGCTGCTCTTAAGGAGTCTTCCTGATGATCAAAATGAATGTTAAAATCACCAACAATTAATGCTTTGTCTAGAGAAGTAACTAAATTTGTGATGAAATCTGCAAATTCTATGAGAAAATCAGAGTAGGGCCCTGGGGGTCTATAAATAATAATGAGTGGAATTGTCTGACTGGACCTGCTTTCAGACACTGAATATTTTATGCTGGTGTAAAGAACTTCAAATGTTTTACATTTGTGTGACGCTTAGATTATTATTATAAATAGCTGCGACTCCGCCTCCTCTGCCATTTAGACGGGGTTGGTGTATGTAACTATACCCAGGAGGACTCGCTTCATTTAATGCTAAATATTCATTTGGTTTAATCCATGTTTCTGTCAAACACATTATTTTAAACTCCTGGTCGGTAATAATTTCGTTTACATTAAGCCCTTTAGACGTGAGAGATCTAATATTCAGCAATCCTATCTTTAGATCAGAGGTGCTGGCTGTGCGTTTAGTCCTATTTAATTTTATGTTAATCAGGTTACTAAAACAGACTTTCTGAGAATTCCTATATGTTGGTTTCGCTCGGGGGACAGACACAGTCTCAATTTGGTGGATCCTGAGTAACGACTCTGTGCAGCTAGCAGACGGTCGGTTTAGCCTGTCTGTCTGCTCCCTGGCCTTGGCTCTAGACAGTCACTTGTTAACTAGTGCTGTTCTGAGACTATGACCTATACTACAAGAAATGAGAGCAGCACCTTCCCGAGTGGGATGGACACCGTCCCGCCCTAACAGGCCAGCCTTGCCCTCAAAAATGCTCCAATTATTAATGAAGCCCACATTATTTTTGGAGCACCACTCGGACATCCAGCAGTTCAGCGACCATAACCTGCTGTAGGCTACATCGCCACGTCGTATTGGGATGGGGCCAGAGCATATTACAGCATCGGACATTGCCTTCGCTAATTTACACACCTCTATAATATTACTCTTAGTAACCTCTGACTGTCGAAGGCGTATATCATTAGCTCCTGTGTGAAAAACTATCTTAGAGAACCTATGCTTTTCTAAGAATCTAAGCTGACCTGCTATGTCCGGCGCCCTGGCTCCCGGTATACACATGACCTGTGCTGCTGGTGCCCCTAAAGGTCTAGCTAATTTCACGTGCCTCAGAATGGAGTCTCCTAAAACCAGAGCTCTTTCAGGTTTCTCAGCGGGTGCTTCACTGAGGAGAGCAAACCTGTTGGACACGTGAAGCGGAGAGGAATGGTGCTCCCGTGGGCGAGCCTTAGCGTTAGCTTTGGCTTTGCGAATATGCTGCCGAGTCGTCACCCATTCGCCCCGCTGCATGGGCTCTAATGCCGGAGTCGGGGGAATATTAACTTCACCTAGGGCATCCAGACTTTCCCCTGCAGAACCTGGACTGCTCTCGCACTCACTACTTCTCTCTAGACTCTGGATGCGCTCCTCTAATGCTAAGATCTTCTCCGTCAAAGAGCAAACTAGCTTGCACTTCTCACAGATAAAATTATCGCTAACAACGGAGAGAGACTGACTAAACATGTCACACTTCACACACTGAATGAACTGGATGTTCGCCATAGCAGAGAAATTACGTACCCTTAATGTGGTTAATGTACTGTGTGTTCGTAGTTCTGGTGGGAATATCCTCCACGCACTGCTTTCAAATTCTCAAACAGGGATAAAAGCGCTCTTCCGAAAGCAATAGAGTATAGAGTGTTATAGTGTATATAGCAATAGAGTATTAGAGTGTAGTAGAGTAGAGAGTATTATAGTGTAGTAGAGTAGAGTAGAGAGTATTAGAGTGTAGTAGAGTAGAGTAGAGAGTATTAGAGTGTAGTAGAGAGTATTAGAGTGTAGTAGAGTAGAGAGTATTATAGTGTAGTAGAGTAGAGTAGAGAGTATTAAAGTGTAGTAGAGTAGAGTAGAGAGTATTAGAGTGTAGTAGAGTAAAGAGTATTAGAGTGTAGTAGAGTAGAGAGTATTATAGTGTAGTAGAGTAGAGAGTATTAGAGTGTAGTAGAGTAGAGTAGAGTAGAGAATATTAGAGTGTAGTAGAGTAGAGAGTATTAGAGTGTAGTAGAGTAGAGAGTATTAGAGTGTAGTAGAGTAGAAAGTATTAGAGTGTAGTAGAGTAGAGTAGAGTAGAGAGTAGTAGAGTGTAGTAGAGTAGAGAGTATTAGAGTGTAGTAGAGTAGAGTAGAGTAGAGAGTATTAGAGTGTAGTAGAGTAGAGAGTATTAGAGTGTAGTAGAGTAGAGAGTATTAGAGTGTAGTAGAGTAGAAAGTATTAGAGTGTAGTAGAGTAGAGTAGAGTAGAGAGTAGTAGAGTGTAGTAGAGTAGAGAGTATTAGAGTGTAGTAGAGTGTAGTAGAGTAGAGAGTATTAGAGTGTAGTAGAGTAGAGAGTATTAGAGTGTAGTAGAGTGTAGTAGAGTAGAGAGTATTAGAGTGTAGTAGAGTAGAGTAGAGTAGAGAGTATTAGAGTGTAGTAGAGTAGAGAGTATTAGAGTGTAGTAGAGTAGAGAGTATTAGAGTGTAGTAGAGTAGAAAGTATTAGAGTGTAGTAGAGTAGAGTAGAGTAGAGAGTAGTAGAGTGTAGTAGAGTAGAGAGTATTAGAGTGTAGTAGAGTGTAGTAGAGTAGAGAGTAGTAGAGTGTAGTAGAGTAGAGAGTATTAGAGTGTAGTAGAGTGTAGTAGAGTAGAGAGTATTAGAGTGTAGTAGAGTAGAGAGTATTATAGTGTAGTAGAGTAGAGAGTATTAGAGTGTAGTAGAGTAGAGAGTATTAGAGTGTAGTAGAGTAGAGTAGAGTAGAGAGTAGTAGAGTGTAGTAGAGTAGAGAGTATTAGAGTGTAGTAGAGTAGAGTAGAGTAGAGAGTATTAGAGTGTAGTAGAGTAGAGAGTATTAGAGTGTAGTAGAGTAGAGAGTATTAGAGTGTAGTGGAGTAGAGTAGAGTAGAGAGTATTAGAGTGTAGTAGAGTAGAGAGTATTAGAGTGTAGTAGAGTAAAGAGTATTAGAGTGTAGTAGAGTAGAGAGTATTATAGTGTAGTAGAGTAGAGAGTATTAGAGTGTAGTAGAGTAGAGAGTATTAGAGTGTAGTAGAGTAGAAAGTATTAGAGTGTAGTAGAGTAGAGTAGAGTAGAGAGTATTAGAGTGTAGTAGAGTAGAGAGTATTAGAGTGTAGTAGAGTAGAGAGTATTAGAGTGTAGTAAAGTAAAGAGTATTAGAGTGTAGTAGAGTAGAGAGTATTATAGTGTAGTAGAGTAGAGAGTATTAGAGTGTAGTAGAGTAGAGTAGAGAGTATTAGAGTGTAATTTTGTAATATAGTAGAGTAGAGAAGAGTAGAGTAGAGAATATAAGAGTAGAGTAGAAATGAGTAGAGAATAGTAGAGTAGAGCATATTAGAGTCTAGTAGAGTAGAGCAGAGAGTATTAGAATGTAGTAGAATAGAGTAGCGATTATTAGAGTAGAGTAGAACAAAGTAGAGAAGAGTAGAGTAGATATTATTATAGTGTAGTGTGGTATAGTAGAGAAGAGAAGAGAAGAGTAGAGTAAAGAATATAAGAGTAGAGTAGAGAATAGTAGAGAAGAGTAGAGTAGATAGTATTAGAGTGTAGCAGAGTAGAGTAGAGTAGAGTAAAGTAGAGTAGAGTAAAATAGAAAATAGTAGATCAGAGAGCATTAGAGTATAGTAGCGTAGAGCAGAGAGTATTAGAATGTAGTATAGTAGAGAAGAGTAGAGTAGCAATTATTAGAGTAGAGAAGAGTAGAGTAGAGAATATAAGAGTAGAGTAGAATAGAGTAGAGAAGAGCAGAGTGGAGAAGAGTAGAGTAGAGAAGTGTAGAGTATATTAGATTTATTTCAATTCTTATTGATTCATGAGGAGACATTAGACATCACTGCTAAACAAATATCTTGAACATCAGGAACATTGTTCTGTGGTGAAGAGATAACAGTCACTTTTCTAGCAAACTACAGGTACGGTGTATATAATTAACTAGTGCCTCCTTATTTGGCAACATTATAATCTAAAAAAAGAGCAAAAACAAACAAAAAAAGCAACTTGCAGCCACAAGCACAGTGTATATCTATTTGCCAGTGATGGGACAGGAAGACACGGTTTCCCGTCAATGATAAATTCACTCCAGGACATCGGTGTGAAGCAAGTGTATGCTGTAATCTTTTTATTAGCAATCTTTTCGCTGTTTATAATGAAAACAGGAGCGAGCGACGGTAATCGGAGCATCCCATCTCGGCTTATATTTCATCCTGTCGTATGATGTCATAAACAAGAATGCATTCGATATATAATTTTCCACACATGACGAATGCTAGCCCCGAGCAGCGCTTTTCCTGGAACGGTGCTAGCCTCTGATCAAATGGCTGTCATTTTTTTTTTTTTTTAGAATAATCGCATTAAACTGGAATAAAGGTGGCATGTAAAATGTAAAACAGCCATGACATCGGCGTTTAGAGTACGCCTGATCCACCGTGAGACGGATCGAAACACGTACATCTGTACACGCGAGTCCCAACACGGGGCACGTCAGAGGCGTTATCCAACGAGGAATACACCGTGACACAAAGGACAGAAAGAAAAAGACTCCCAGACGGAATTAAGACCAAAGCGAGAGCCAAGGACGATCCGGGAGCCGTAAGCCGGAGGCCCAGAGAGGTTTCGCGTTCAATAGTGAAAATCTTTATCTGCTACATGATGCATGAAAACGCAACGTCTTGTTTTAGGAGCGTAAGCGATCCCTGACCTCTCCGCCAGAGATGCAATGTGACCCCGCAGCCGCCATCTATTTCTCCGGCTGAGCAGATTCTATGAATTTTTATTAACAAGTGTTTTTTTTTTTTTTTTTTTTTTTTTTTTTTTTTGCAGGTGCTGTCTCTTGACTTGTGGCCTGAGAGTCTAAACAAATTGCTTGACACTGTGAAAATGAAGTTGTTGAAGTCGCCTGAGATAAGTTTTCTCTCTATTTTCTCCCTTTTCTCTCTTTTTCTTTCTCTTTCTCCCTATGAGCTTTGTCTACTGGTCTTTCCAGGATAGAGAGAGTACAGAGTGGGTGTTGTTAGCTTCATTAGTACTAACCTTCTACTCCACATTCTTCTCATTATTATCTGCGAAAAAGGAAAAAAAAAAGGTTTCACACTCGGGAATGTGCAACGATTCTCACGAAGTATAAAAAGTTACAGGTTAAGGTCACGTTTTCTAGGTTTTTGAGTTTTTCTTAGCGTTTTATTCGTCTTCAAGCAAAGAATATCCAGTTGCATTGTCTCCGCATTGGTTTCTTTCATTTTTTCTATTAGATAAGGTCAGTTGAAGAGAGTTGTTCATACACTGTGGAATGATCATACAGTGTAGGACACATACTATAGCTGTATGCTTTTTTACTCATCAGAAAATCCCACCTTCTTGTTTTCTATTGGCTCAGAAGAGAGTGGCTTGTGAATTCACAAGTTAAAGGTCATTTAGGTTAAGAGAAGGTAAATGCTACCTGAGACAAATACAGCATTTGTCGTTTACGCATCGTTTTTTCCTTCAGTATTCGCTTCTTCTGAGAGGCAAAAACGAAAACTTTCAGGTTTGTCATCAATCGCCATTGCTGGAAGTACAAAAAGAAACTGCTGCAGCTAAAATATGAATTATTATTCACTTATTCAAATCCTAAAAAAGAGGAGGCAGAGCTGGAGGTAGCAGAGCTGAAGATGTTGAGGTTTTCGTTGGGAGTGATGACGATGGACAGGACTAGAAATGAGTTTATTAGAAGGACATCGCATGTAGGACGTTTTGGAGACAAGGTGAGGGAGGCGAGATTGAGATGGTTTGGACATGTGAGCAGGAGGGATATGGGGTATAGAGGGAGAGAGAATGTTAAGGATGGAGCCACCAGGAAGGAGGAAAAGAGAAAGAACAAGGAGGAGGTTTATGGATGTGGTGAGGGAAGACATGCAGGTAGTTGGGTTGAAAGAGGCAGATGTAGAGGGTTCTCGCTGTGGAGAACCCTAATGGGAGAACCCGAAGGAAGAAGAAGAATTCAATTATTTAAATCAATCCAGGTTGAGTTTTATCAAATAAAAAAATTTAACTTTAAGAAGTGGAAACTGCATTTATTTGTATTTATTTTCTCTCATCAGCGTACTGTGCTTGAAGTCTTCTGTAGATATTCACAGGTTTTACTCCTTCATCACCACGTGCTGTTCCATGCACTAACACTGTTGTCTGCCATCTTGATTAACGGCCTCTGGACTGGCCCATGACATCAGTAATAGGACACACTAACCACTTACTACTGCATGTAGTACCGCCACGCTTGCATCCATTCGTGTACCTGTAACATTAAAAGTCCCGGTTTGATTCGACAACACCCACATATTAATATTATTTTTAATGTATATTTTAATCCAACTGTATTGCACACATTATCCCTCTGTGAAATAATCAGCAAAAGGAAGTTACATTAGCTGAGTTTCCTGCAGATCATGAGATGAAAAATCATTCTTTTCTTTTTTCCACTCATATTATGACGTTGAATGTACATTTTTAACAGCTAAATGTTAACTAGCATCCGACTCAATCTGAGTAAAAAGTACAGCACGGCACAGTTTAGAATTCATCCTGCGCCTTCTAACATGCCAAGCCGAAGCTACAGCCAACAAACAGTGAGGCATGCTTTGGATCATGAGTCCTTCCTTTCCTTCTCTGTATTTTTCTCTTAATTTTACATGAGGAAGGGATTTACGTTTGGGATCGTAAACTGTTACTACCCTTCTCTAAAGATTTCTATGTACTTTCTAAAGAACATAGGAAGAAATTATTATTATTTATTTTTTACAATTTATTTACAATGCATTTATTTAATACACAAATTCTAGTACAATCAAATCAAATATTTAAATCAAATAAACTTTTATTTGTGAGATACACATTTCAACAGAGTATAACATAGTAAAATACAAAATATGACAAAAAAATAACGTAAATAGAAGTACAATATGAAAAAGAAAATGTAAATATATTGTATAAAAGTATAAATAAAAGTATAAAGTATAAATATTTAAAATATAAGGATAATATAATAGATATCCTTATAGATATGATGCCTATGTCTAGTAAAGTCTAAATTTGAAAACGTCACACATTCTTGTTGACCATATAATTAAGATTTGGTATGAAAATTTCAAATACAAAATAAAAACAATTCTAACAGCATGCTTCTGTAAAAAGTACAGATATTTACTGTTTGTGTTTCTGTTGTCTGTACTGTTGTTTTATGGATTATTGCGGTAAGATATTACATAAATAATGTGATATGTAAAAAGTATTACATTTCTTGTATTTACATTAGCGGTATGTTCATGTTAAAAAATAGTAATTATAATTGACAGTTTTTTTGTTATTTGATATTTATTCACCATTAACACTGTGTAGATTCAGCATCAAAAACATGGTAAAAAAAAGTGAGAAATATTATTAAATATCATGAATTGCAGTACACACTCATCTCATAAGTGAGTTTGGAGGAAACGCTGTGACGAGTGTGTTTAAGCGAGTGTGTTTCGGTGACAGAGCCTCAGAGCGTATCCGAACGCGAAGGCCTCACGCTGACTTCTTCTCGTTTCCCCTCTCATGATTTTTGATTAAGGTTTTAAATTTGGATTTCAGATACGTCAGCATCTTTAAAGTCATTGACATCCCCAGCGTGGCACAACCGCCTCCCAAACCACCGACATAACCCTGAACGCATCAATTAGCACAATCAGTGGCCCTACACACATTTTCTCTACTTTACATCCCATTTCAATATCTCATAGGGGAAAAGCTGCACAGGAATACAATTAATTTTTTGACACAAAAGTGAAGGCGCTAATTTACCTGTTAGAAGTTGTTCCATTTGTACTCTGCATTGATTAATGTTGCGTTGATTTATTTATATATTTCCGATTTCCCCTTTTCTTTCTCCCACTTTTCTCCAAGTTAACGAGCATTCACCTTAACAGCGAGACGTTATTTTTATCGTGCATGTTTTTAATGAAAGTGTTAAACCTGCAAATAATCTGATAACTTGGTGAAAAAAATCGGATTGTTGCAAATAATTCGAGTGCAAAAAAGTGAGAATAATTAATGATATCTTGAATAAATGAACAATTATCTCCTATTTCTCATTATGGGATTTTTATAGAACAAATAAGATCATTAGGCCTGTTTATATATTTACAAATTTTGAGCTGTTTTACTTTTGCTTTAAATCAAATGAGATATACACTATATTTACAAAAGTATTGGGACGCCTGGTTTTTTTATTTTTTTGTCTCCAAACTGTTACCACACAGTTGGTGGCACACAATTGTTAAGTGCAATAGAATGAAATTTTCTGCTTTATCTATAAGATCCAAACCTGTTCCAACATGACAATGCTTCTGTGCATGAAACCAGCTCCATGAAGATATGCTTTACATGGGTTAGAATGTAAGATCTTTTGATATGGAGCTCTGATCTCAACCCTATTGATTATGAATGTAAACTTGCTCCTGAGGCTCCAGTGACCACTGTTCCTGCCCCTCTCCCCTCCATGGATCTTCCCACTTCGTCCAGGCCTGCCTCTGGATAGCGTTCTCTTCGATTGGAGGCCACTCTGTGGAGCTTGGGACGGTTTCTCATCAACGCCTTGGGTGGTTCCATGAAATTCCGGAGTAAGAACGGGAGCTTTGAGGATGGATTTGGACTGTAGTTAATGTCAACAGTCTCCTACACTGACTCAGGACTACAGTTCGCTTCTGATCATCATCACTGCACCCCGCAACATCGTATATCTGCTTCAAATGGACATTCGGTGCAACCCAGATGAGGATGGGTTCCCTCTTGAGTCTGGTTCCTCTCAAGGTTTCTTCCTTATGCCATCTCGGGGAGTTTTTCCTTGCCTCAGTCGCCACCGGCTCACTCATCAGGGACAAACTTACTTACAAAGAACATATTCACTTTTAATCACCACATTTTCTGTGTAAAGCTGCTTTGAGACAATGTTCATTGTTAAAAGCGCTATACAAAAAAAAATTAATTGAATGAATGTAAACTTTGACTGCACCCAAGGCCTCCTCACCTCACCTATGACAGTACCTGACTTTACTAACAGTCTTGGGTCTGAATGAGCAAAAATCTCCATAGAATCTTGTGGAACATCTTCCTAGAAGATTGGAAAAGGATGTTTAAAAAAATGGTGTCCACAAACATTTGTTTATATTGTGTATATATTTAAAATGTCATTTTATACATAAATGATACAACTGTATAGATTTTAAAATCTATGAACACCCTGAGACAATGAGAACGCAGACTTCAGCAATATCAAACCTCTTCAACGAGAAGCTTTCATGGATGCTCACAACCCCAGCACTTCTAATGAAGGAACAACAGCATCTTTGAGCATCTCAAGGAGCGTAAACACTCCTACTGCATTTCAACATGGAACACCAGCTCCACTGCTGTGTTGTGGAACGCCCTGCAACGGCGCTCAGAGAATCCCAGCTGCTGGCTCTCGAGGATATCTAGAGCACCCGCTGCCTACACAGTGCTGCCGAGATCTCCGAAGATCTAATGCACCACTGCCACTGCATCATCACGCTCCCAGTGCTACAGGTGTATCAACACCTTCACCGCCAACTCGTCTACGCCAGAGCCGTAAACCTTCTTAACCAGGCAGCTGTAAGGATGGTCTGTCGTGGTCGTATCAATATAAAACACCCTCTTAAAGCCCACACTCACACACCTTTTCAGAATTCTTTCCAGAATACTGATCTCCTTCCGTTCATCTGTGTTGCTTTGGTCTGAAGGATTTGTCCTCATTTAGCCAAACATACATAGAAGCCTGTTACACAACTACAAGCCGCAGGTCATTCCAAGAAGGTGTTGACTGGGGTACAGGCCAACGACTTCTTTCATCTCATTCTAGACAATTGTATTCTTTTTCTCTAAGAGTAAATCAAATGTACAACGTGCAGACCAGACTCTACCCTGAATCTATTGTGAGACTTGGAGAGACTAAAATAAACTGTTTGGGGAATTTGATGTGCTGTTTCAATTTAGAAAAATAATGAAAACATAACTAGCTACAATATATGGCCATTTCACATTTGTTCCCCATTCACTGCTATAAAAACCTGCACTCTTCTGGGAAGATGGTACACTAGATTTTAGAGTGGGCGAGTGTGAGGAGGCCAGAAGAAGCAGAAATGGGTAAAATCCTTTGTGTCAACACTTTTGTCCATTTACTGTGTGTGTGTGTGTGTGTGTGTGTGTGTGTGTGTGTGTGTGTGTGTGTGTGTGTGTGTGTGTGTGTGTGTGTGTGTGTGTGTGTGTGTAAAATTACAGCTATTTTGATAGTTTTGAAAGGTGAGACAAAAAATGGTAGTGGGTTATGCTAAGAAAGAAAGAAAGAAAGAAAGAAAGAAAGAAAGAAAGAAAGAAAGAAAGAAAGAAAGAAAGAAAGAAAGAAAGAAAGAAAGAAAGAAAGAAAGAAAGAAAGAAAGAAAGAAAGAAAGAAAGAAAGAAAGAAAGAAAGAAAGAAAGAAAGAAAGATTGGGTATGTGAACAATAAAATCAGTACAATCTGTATGACATTTATTTACTTCTTTGTTTGCTGTTTGTTTGTTCATTCATTCATATATTAATTCATTTATTTGTCTTCAAGTAACCGAAAGCAGTAATATTTTTGTCAATATACCAACTCATCTATGACACCTATATTTATCTACACTCACTTTAATAAACTTTCTTTCAGCTTCTCCCATTAGGGGTCGCCACAGCGGATCATCCGCATGTTTGATTTGGCACATGTTTTTACGCTGGATGCCCTTCCTAACGCAACCCTCCCCATTTATCCAGGGTTGGGACCGGCACCAAGAGTGGCTGGGGTTGGTTCCCTGACCGGGGATCGAACCCGGGCCGCATCAGTGAGAGCGCCGCATCCTGACCACTAGACCAGCAGGGGACCCTATCTATACTCACGTTAATAAACATCTTTATTTGTAGAGAGTTTTTAACAATGAACATCGTCTCAAGGACATCGTCTCAAAGCTTTACAGAGATCTTCTTCTTCTTTCGGCTGCTCCCATTAGGGGTCGCCACAGCGGATCATCCGTCTCCATACCACCCTGTCCTCTACATCTGCCTCTTTCACACCAACTACCTGCATGTCTTCCCTCACCACATCCATGAACCTCTTCCTTGGCCTTCCTCTTTTCCTCCTACCTGGTGGCTCCATCCTCAGCATTCTTCTACCAATATAATTCATGTCCCTCCTCTGCACATGTCCAAACCATCTCAATCTCGCCTCCCTCACCTTGTCACCAAAACATCCTACATGCGCTGTCCCTCTAATAAACTAATTTCTAATCTTGTCCATCCTCGTCACTCCCAATGAAAACCTTAACATCTTCAGCTCTGCTACCTCCAGCTCCACCTCCTGTCTTTTACTCAATGCCACTGTCTCTAATCCATACAACATCGCAGGTCTCACCACAGTCCTATAAACTTTCCCTTTCATTCTTGCAGATACCCTACTATCACAAATCACTCCTGTTACTCTTCTCCACCCACTCCACCCTGCCTGCACTCTTTTCTTTACTTCCCTAACACACTCTCCATTACTTTGCACTGTTGACCCCAGGTACCTGAACTCCTCCACCTTCTCCACCTCTTCTCCCTGCAACCGCATCACTCCACTGCCCTCCCTCTCATTCACACACATGTACTCTGTCTTACTCCTACTGACTTTCATTCCCCTTCTCTCCAGCACATATCTCCACCTCTCCAGGCTCTTCTCAACCTGCTCCCTACTCTCACCACAAATCACAATATCATCTGCAAACATCATAGTCCAGGGAGACTCCTGTCTGACCTCGTCCGTCAACCTGTCCATCACCACTGCAAACAGGAAAGGGCCAGGGCCGATCCTTGATGCAGTCCAACCTTCACCCTGAACCAGTCTGACTTTCCTACTGCACATTTCACTGCTGTTACACTGTCCTCATACATGTCCTGCACCACCCTTTACATACTTTTCTGACACACCTGACTTCCTCATACAATACCACAACTCCTCTCTTGGCACTCTGTCGTACGCTTTCTCTAAATCCACAAATACACAATGCAATTCCTTCTGTCCTTCTCTATACTTCTCCATCAACATCCTCAAAGCAAATAATGCGTCTGTGGTGCTGTTCCTCGGCATGAAACCATACTGTTGGTCACCTCTTCTCTCAGCCTGGCTTTCACTACTCTTTCCCATAACCTCATGGTGTGACTCATTAACTTAATTCCCCTGTAGTTACTGCAGGTCTGCACATCACCCTTATGCTTAAAGATCGGTACCAGCACACTCCTTCTCCATTCCTCAGGCATCTTCTCACCTTCCAAAATCCTGTTAAACCATCTGGGTTAAAACTCCACTGCCATCTCTCCCAAACATCTCCACGCTTCTACCGCTGTCATCTGGTCCAACCGACTTTCCATTCTTCATCCTCTTAATCGCTGCTCTCACTTCCTCCTTACTAATCCTATCTACATCCTGCTTCACCAACTCCACATCATCCAACCTTCTCTCTCTCTGATTTTCCTTATTCATCAGCTGCTCAAAATACTCCCTCCACCTTCTCAACACACTCTCCTCACTAGTCAACACATTTCCCTCTCCATCCTTTAACTTGCAGCACATCCTTCCCAGCTCGGTCCCTCTGCCTGGCCAATCGGTATAAATCCTTTTCTCCTTCCTTAGTGTCCAACCTCTCATACAGCTCCTCATATGCCTTTTCCTTGGCTTTCGCCACATCCCTTTTAACCTGCTGCCGCATCTCCTTGTACTCCTGCCTATGTTTCTCATCACTCTGTCCATCCCACTTCTGTTTTGCCAACCTCTTTCTCCTTATGCTCTCCTGCACTTCCTCATTCCACCACCACATCTCCTTGTCTTGCTTTCTATTTCCAGATGTCACCCCAAGTACTTTTCTAGCTGCCTCCCTCATCACTCCTGCAGTAGTTGCCCAATCATCCAGCACCTCTTCACCACCACCGAGCCCCTGTCTGACCTCTTCCCTGATCCTCACACTACAGTCTTCCTCCTTCAGTTTCCACCATCTTATTCTTCTTTCAGTCCTCACTCTCATCCTCTTCTTCTCCACCTCCAAAACCATCCTACAGACCACCATCCGATGCTGTCTAGCTACACTTTCCCTTGCCAACACCTTACAGTCTCCAATCTCCTTCAGGTTGCATCTCCTGTATAGCACATAGTCCACCTGTGTGCACCTTCCTCCACTCTTATACATCACCCTATGATCCTCCTTCTTCTTAAAATACGTGTTTACCACTGCCATTTCCATCCTTTTAGCAAAATCTACCACCATCTGCCCTTCCACATTCCTCTTCTTAAAACAATACCTACCCATCACCTGCTCATCACCTCTGTTCCCTTCACCTACATGCTCATTAAAGTCTGCCCCAATTACCAATCGTTCTTTCCTAGGTACACCATCTACCACTTCATCTAATTAACTCCAGAATCTTTCCTTCTCCTCCATCTCACAGCCAACTTGTGGAGCATAAGCACTGATGACATTTATCATCATCCCTTCAACTTCCACCTCACGATCATCACCCTATCAGAAACTCTCTTCACCTCCACTACACTCTTACTGTACTCTTCCTTCAGAATCACCCCTACACCATTTCTCTTTCCATCCACACCATGATAAAACAGTTTAAACCCACCTCCAATGTTCCTGGCCCTACTCCCTTTCCACTTGGTCTCCTGAACACACAGCATATCTACCTTTCTCCTCTCCATCATATCAGCTACCTCTCTCCCTTTACCAGTCATAGTACCAACATTTAAAGTACCAACTCTAACCTCTACTCTCCTACACTTCTCCTTTCCCTGCTGTCTCTGTAGACGTCTTCCACCTCTCATTCTCCTCCTTCGGCCAACAGTAGCCCAATTTCCACCGGTTCCCTGTCGGCTAATGATACCTGTGGCGGTCGTTGTTAACCCGGGCCTCGACCGATCCGGTATGAAATTCTCATTTGTGATCCGCATATTTGATTTGGCACATGTTTTACGCTGGATGCCCTTCCTAACGCAACCCTCCCTATTTACCCGGGCTTGGGACCGGCACTAAGAGTGCACTGGCTTGTGCATCCATAATGGCTGGGTTCAAAGCTTTACAGAGATAAAGCGGTTAAAAAAAGTTGCATGTAAGTGTGTGTAAGTTTAGTGTAGTTTAAATTGTTCCTTAGAATTTATAATTTGTTCCTTATAATTGAAAGTTTGTCCCTAATGTGTGAACAAGTAGAAACTGTGGTGAAAAAAAATCTCCTTGAGATAGTATCAGGAAGAAAGGAAGAGGAAGAGAGGAAGAGGAAGAGAGAGGAAGAGAGACTTGAGAGGAAGCAGACTCAAAAGGGGAACCCATCCTCATCCTCATCACTGAATGTCCATTCATTACAGATCCATCATTGTTAAAGTGACTGGAGATATTATACCTTTTACCAATGTATCCTTTCCATACTGTAACTGTGAAAAAAGGCCTTGTCTGAGCATTTGCTCTGCAGCATGTCTTAACCGATATAAGAATATATTCTGCATGAAATGAATCTCATCAATCAGTGGTGGAAAGATGAGCTTCAGATGCCAAGTGAGGTTCAGTTTCCTGATCGCGATGCTCAGCGACAGATAACAATTCGGATAAACTTGTGTAAATGTGTCAGTGTGGTCTTCTAGTCCACTTCCTGATTCCCTGCTTTCAGCCTGCAGCCTTCCCTCTTCCACACGGCTGCAGCCCAGGAGAAGACTAAAGCTCTGTAATCAGCTTCTCTTCTGCTTAATATCACATCGAGCTAACCTTTAGGGAGGCGAAGATGGAAAAAAAAAACTTCAAGGTGAGGGTACAAGACGCTTGTCATATCTGTCGGGAGAAACTAGGACACGTTTCATTTACTGATGCGCCCCAGCGTTCAGAGCAGAATCCGAAGTAGCCCCGTTCTACCTCAGACACGGCCGCACACCTGGCTCGAACCTCGCAACAACAGGCCTAGAATCTGTGTTTACACTTCTGCACTCGCAAAATGTGTTTAATTAGCTTTGGCTTCATTTTCAGAATGTCATCACACCAACTGGAGGAATAAAGGGTGGGGGGGGACACAGGTGAAGGAAGAAAGAGGGGAGAAAAAAGACAGTGTGAGAGTGACAGAAAGAGAACAGAGGGGAAAGAAAATGAGGGAATGCAGTGAAGGTGGGCAACATGATGAAATGCTTGAAAATGGTTCATACATCAATATATATATATATATGGACACCTGACCATGTGGACCATAGACACCATAGGTGTGTGCTTTTTGAGCATCTCATGTCAAATTTCTTCCCAATTTGCTCTTATAATAAGATTTACGTTCCACTAGATTTTAAGATTTGTGGAGATTTCAGGGTGTTAGTAAAGACAGATACTGATGTTGGTGAGAAGGACAGGAGGCCTGGGGTGCAGTCAGCGTTCATATTCATCCCAAAGTTGTTCAAAAGGGTTTGAGCTTTATAGCAGAAGATCTTCCACTCCAAAATATAAAAAAGCAGATCTTCATGAAGCAGGTTTTGGTCTTCTAGTTCAAGTGAAGATGCTACTACATCCAAAGACATCTGATCCAATCGTGTGCCTTCAGCTGTGTGAGAACAGTTTAGGGAAGATGTACATGGCTGGGAAGGTCTGGTTTACTAATACTTTTGACCATAAATTGGCTGTATGGGAGACAACACAAACACAAGAGTAAATAAACCACTATGAACCAGAAAGCTGGTTTGTAGCGGCTTTCATATACATTTGAACATTTATTTGTAAGTGATTTTGTACTTTTTTGATTGTATTAAATGATTTTTAATGGTTTTTTTTATAGTTTTTGCAGATTGATACTAATAGATACAACTTTATTGTCATCGTATAATACAGCAGTGGTGGGCCGTGCATACCTGGGCATTCAGTGAGGACTTACCCAACTTAATCCACCTCTTAATACCACCACTATCATGTCGCAATTATAGAAACCATCAATACTATGCGAAAATGCAATATAACAAAACGTAGCATTACAGAGAGAGAGACATTTTACATATGGAGGGTGAATACCATTTTACTAAAGCAAGAAACCCAGTTAAGACTCTACAAACCTCTACACTACAACCACAACTGTGCACCTACATGTGAATATAAAAAACATAAAAATAAAATACAACCTACTCACCAGAGTTGCATAATGTGCCGATCCTCAGAGGCTGTAATCCAGTGGTACCGCTCATATTCACTGGTCTGGAAGACACGTTAGCTAGCTTCGGGGTTGGTCGACCTCTCCTAGCCGTTTAGCTTTTCTTGAAAATGGATTTTTAAGTATGTAAACGACCAATTTCTCTTTCTACATAGGCATAATAAAGTCTAACTCAGATGTATAAATGTGTGGAGAGCTACACACATGTTTTGCCATTCAAACTTGGCTGTAACAGTTTCCCTCTGACCAACCAATCAGAGGACAGAAAAATGCTGACGCTATTCTGGGCCAGCTAGCTGCCCTGTGAGGAGAATAAGAAATCTGATTGGCAGTACTGATGCTGAAGGCTCTGGGCAGATTAGATTGACATGGCAGCACATAGAGGGTGAAATCTGATTAGACAAAAATTCTAACATCCACATACACGTACTGGAAGCAGTGCAGCCGAGAGAAACGCTACGAAATGAAGAGAATAATCTGTTGGGAAATAAATTAATACAATTTCATGGAACATATATTAGAATTTAGGTTGTTAATGTAGGTCAGTGATTCTGATATGGTTTAGGCAGCAGAGAAAGATTTGCTGGCCCCCACCGCCCACCACTGTAATACAGATACACAAGTACATTACACCAGGACACCACATATTATCATATCATTACCATATTATGTATGCTTATATGTGACATAGATTTCTGTCTGTGTTTCCTTTCATTCCACAGGTCCAGCTGTTGCAGGTGTTTGATTCCAGCTGAGATGGTAGCTAACAATAGACTTTCGATCTTTTGGCTTGATCTAACAGTTTCCTACTAGGATTGCAAAATCATTTACCGCCAGCGTTGTGTAATATCTGCAAATATTGCTGTCTCTGACCGAGGCACTTCTACAAAATCGACGAAGAGACAGTCTCGCTGGACTTCCTGTGTTCCACACAAACCACAGACTGATGACTTCAGATGTGCCATGTGTGTCAAAGCATGACAATGTTGTTTCTTTAACTAACCATTCATTTAGGAATCATTTTTTTGTACTACTAGATGAAATGGCAAGTTATGATAGATAGATCACAAAAAAGGGTGAAATCTTGCTACTTTTCTGTTGTGTTCTGTGATCAGTGGTTAAATAAAAGTAGAGATTCACTCGGTAAAATATGACTTCAGTAAAAGTAAAAATGTCCCTTAAAACTTTCACTTAAAATTTTAATTACAAAAGTTGTACTTAAGCATCCAAAGTACTGTGAGTTATTATAACTATAATGTTCCTATTAGCAATTTTATCACAAGACTCTTTACTTAATCAACTCAGTTGATGTGAAAAGACTCTAATTTGACTCTCAGCACACTGATCTATCAATAAAATGATATTAATGACTCAAACACTGATTGATTTTTATTCAAATTATCATGAGCCCGAAACCTTCTTTTTAACTTCTTCAAAAAAAAGATTGTAAATAAGTTCACGTGTGTTGTCGCGAGTTCAATTCTGTAGTTTCTTCATCATTTATTCCTCTCATAATGTTCTGCTTGCTGTTGAACTGATGCTGAACTGTATGTTGGTGATCAGTAGATACCATCAAACCCCACAAAACGTAAACTCGACCCTGATTGGGTGAATTCCGGCGTGTTTGATCAGTTACGTTTTTAATCCTCATTAATAAAAAGGGAACGACTGATTTCACAAAATGTGAGTAAAAAGTAAAATATTTGCCTTTGAAATTTAATATAGTTAAAGTAAAATGTCCCTAAACGGAAATACTTCAGTAAGTAGTTCAGTAAGTACAAATACACGAAAAAGCTATTCAAGTACAGTATCAAATGACATTCACTTCATTACTGGCCAACACTGTCCCTGATAATAGAATTGTGGAAAAATAGTTGTGTCATTGTTGAATTGAGGTAGGAAAAAGACAGAAATGAAAGGACACAAAAGGGAGAACAAAATAATGGAATCGGGTTTCGACTTCATCAGTTGCAGATTAAATAAAACTTTTGTTTTTTTTGGTTCCCCAGTGCGACGTAAAAACATTAAAGCCGTGCAAATCATGAGCGATGGTCTCCATGCACACGAGCAACAGGCCAGACTCATCGCGTCCTCTAATAAGGTTAAAATATTTTAACATGCAGCTCAAGAGGAGTTTGGGCTCCGACGCAAAGGTATGGCTCGGGTTAATAAAGTGACCTGCGTTTGTGTTAATGAGCGAAGGGGATGTCTTTGTATTCCACTATCCTTCATTAAAGCAGAAGAGCTAGACAGATATCTGCTGACTGATTGGGGCTGTTATGGTTTATGGACACCATTTTTCAAAAGCTACTCCTGACAGCACTTGAGGTTATTAAATTGTCAAAAAAGAACTGGGATAAGGGGAGAGGGAGGGAGAGAGAGAGAGAGAGAGAGAGAGAGAGAGAGAGAGAGAGAAAGAGAGAGAGAGAGAGAGAGAGAGAGAGAGAGAGAGAGAGAGAGAGAGAGAGAGAGAGAGAGAGAAACAAAACGGTTGACAGTGGAAGATCTCAACAAAGGTTAAGAATTCATGGAAAGTTCGCAAAATTCATGACTTTATTCGAATAAAAAAATATTGTTTTTAAAGCTGAAATAGCATTTGTACAGATTTCAAAATGAACTCATTTGACTGTTCCAAATCATCTGCAAGCTACAAACTCTAAATAACAGCTTTTATACAACACCCCGTGTGGCACAGAGGGTTAAGGGCTTTGCTCAAGGGCCCAAGAGTGCCAGCTTGGCAATACTGGGGCTTGAACCTACAACCTTCCAATCAGCAACCCAGAGGATTAACTAATGAGCCACCACTTTCCGTACAGTGATTTACACAAAAAAATGGCAGTTGTGTTGGATAAAAATTTTCTTTTTTTTTCACAAGAAATTCACTAATATTGTCAAACATAAAAAAAAAAAAAAAAAAAAAAGGTTCTTCATCGAAGTCCAGCACTTTCCATTTGAGCAGTTGTTGCACATCTCATTATTGTTCATCATCACACTGTTTTTGAGGTGGGTGTGTGTTTATATCATCTCATTTTGATATTTACAGTATATCTAATTGATACGCAGAACTGTTCTTGTAAACTACAGTCTTCAGCATTATAGCAGACTGTTAATATTGATTCCAGTCCAAATCTATCTTCAAAATTCTTTAAAAAGAAAAGATGGAGAAAAATGGTCAACTGTGGAAGATCTTAACAAAGGGTCACAGTTCATGGAACGCTCCCTTGTAATATTCACGTCTTGTTTCGAATGAAAAATGCTAAAGCTAAAGCTGAGATCGAGGTTTGTTATCTTTCTGTTTCGAGCTACACTCATTTGACAATAATTTTGAAATTATCTGGAAGCTTTAAACATTGAAAATTTAAAAAATGGATCTTGTATTGCATCGAAATTATCATTATTTTCAAAATAATTTCACTATTGTCCACCACGTTCTATTCGAGTAGTTGTTGCCGATATCACTGTTGTCCATCATTGTTCTTCAGAAACACCTTAAGAGGAACCAGACTCGAAAGGGAACCCATTTTCATCAAGGTCTATTAATTACAGTTCCATCATTGTTGAGATTGGCTTATGAAGTTTGATGTTTCATTATCAAAAGCTTTTGACCTTCCTTTGCATGATCCTATGTGTTGCATCACTGCCACATGATTGGCTGAATGTGTGAAAGTGGGTACCTTCACAAATCAGGTGATCATCATGGGGCTTCATATACACTGAGATGGTTTCTGGAGTGCTTTAAAGCTTCTGTGTGTGTTAGAAACCTCCAGTGCTGGTCCAAATGAGTTTAGATTTTCTCTGCCACAAGTGAAGCACACGTTTGAATTCGCAGCACACCTTGGTGTTTACCTGCAGCCCCACGTTTCCTCCGTGTCGACATGCACGTGTGAGGTGGTAATTAGCGTTTTACACACATGACAACCGATAACCAAACAGTTAGTGAAGACACACACATATAAACAACACCTGCATGTAAACAGACTCCTCCCACAGACTCGCACGTGCACGTGCAAGTGTGGTGTACACACGTGCTTCAGACTTGCTGTGGCTCTTCCGCTGTGTGTGTGTGTGTGTGTGTGTGTGTGTGTGTGTGTGTGTGTGTGTGTGTGTGTGTGTGTGTGAGAAGAAATGCAGATTTATACAGTACACGTGTTTGTGTAAATATGTGAATTTGCACAGTGTGTGTGTAGAGTGTAGTGTGTGGTATGAGTATACAGTATATGTACAGTTAACTATATATGTGTGTACAATGTGTCTGTGTGTGTGTGTGTATGTGTAGAAATGTGAATTTATATGGTATGTGTGCGTTTGTGTAGATGTGTGGTTTTGCACAGTATATGTGGATGCAAGTGTGTGTGTGTGTGTGTGTGTGTGTGTGTGTGTGTGTGTGTGTGTGTGTGTGTGTGTGTGTGTGTGTGTGTGGTTGGCTGGTATTTTCATCCCAGTCAGCTTTAATTCAGGTGCAGCGTGTGTGTGTGTGTGTGTGTGTGTGTGTGTGTGTGTGTGTGTGTGTGTGTGTGTGTGTGTGTGTGTGTGTGTGTGTGTGTATGTGTGTGTGTGTGAGATGGGGTTGAGGTGGGGTGACATGTGTTCCCACTCTGACCTTGACTTGCAAACCTAGGGAGTGTATTCGCTTACAAATTCACACACAACACACATTTCATTCTCACCATTCTGCCCCTACTGCAATCACACGCACACAAGCACACACTCGCACACGTACACACACACAAACCATAGCAGGAAGAGACATTTTAACTCTCTCCTTTTTGCACAATCTACAGGAAGAAGTGCTTTCGTTCTCTTCAGTGATGCTCGAGGAGACGCTCGAACCCCCAGACAAAAAACTCCTCCATCATTAATTCAGTATTGTTCTGTTTAACTCCTGAGCCTGACTTATTTCTCTTTCCTTTCCCTCGCTTCTGTTTCTTTCTTAAAACTAACTTTGCAGCTGGATATTTGAACCAATTAAACAGGCAGATGTGTACACATGTTCAAACAATTTCCTTTTGTTAGGTATATATATATATATATATTCATTTATGATAAATCGCAATTACAAATGCAGAATTAAATTATATTAATATATTTCCCAACAGTTTATTCTCTACATTTCGTAGCGTTTCTCTTGGCTGCACTGCTTCTAGTACATGTATGTGAGGGCTAGATTTTTTGTCCAATCAGATTTAAGTCTCTATGTGCTGCCATGTCAATCTAATCTGCCCAGGGCCTTTAGAGTCTGTACTGCTGGCCCTTTTACCATAGTCTCCTTAATAATTAGCTCTGTTTCTTTAACCAATCAGATTTCATATTCTCCTCACAGGGCAGCTAGCTGGCCCAGGATAGCTTCAGCATTTTTCTGTCCTCTAATTGGTTGGTCAGAGGGAAACTGTTACAGCCAAGTTTGACTGGCAAAACACATGAGTAGCTCTGCACACATTTATACATCTGAGTTAGACTTTTTTATGCCTATGGAGGAAGAGAAAATTATTTGGTTTCAGACATACTTAAAAATAAATTTTCCAGAAAAGTTAGACATCGTGAGGAGGTCGGCCAACCCTGAAGCTAGCTAGTGTGTCATAGCCTGGGAAAGGGTTTGTTCACTACTTCCAGACCAGTGAATACGAGCGGTACCACTGGATTACAGCCTCTGAGAAGCGCTGCACATTATGAGTCTGCATCTCTGGTGAGTAGGTTGTGTTTTATTTACATTTGAATGTTTTTGTCATGTTATTAGACAAATATTGATTCTGAACTGCTCCAGATGATGTAGGTGCACCGTTGTGGTTGTAGTGTAGAGGTTTGGAGTCTTAACTGGGTTTCTTGCTTTAATAAAAATGGTATTCACCCTCCATATGTGAAATGTCTCTCTCTCTGTAATGCCAAGTTTTGTATATTGCGTTTTTGTACAGTATTGATGGTTTCTATAATTACGACGTGATAGTGGTGGTATTAAGAGGTGGATTATATATATATATATATATATATATATATATATATATATATAATGCATTTGGTACCTGAAGGCCCAGGTACCAAATGCATGTCCTGCCACTGTCTACTCTGAAATATAACACTTTTTATTAATTTCATATGACACTTAAATCATGACACTGGTAAAAGTGCTAGCTTTATTGTGCAGTGACTATTTTGCCTCAAGTCCCTGTTTCAACCCTGGTGCTAACCAACATAAGCAATGTCACACAGTGTATAACAATTATGTAAACTAAAGATATGTTATTATTAATTGCCCTTAACATGCATATGTCCTGTTTTTATAAGCTGCCAGTTCATTGTGCAAACGCAACTCACACTGCATAATGAACCTGTTGCCTTTATTGCATTTGAGATCAATGTGGTCGCATAAATATGACCAGGGTTTTTTTTTTTCAGAAGAATTCAATATGATTTTGCCGTAAGCTAGATCTGCATCAGTGATGTCTGTCTTGTCCGTCTCCATCTTTCTTTTTTGTGAGTTCAGTGAGTTTGTTTTCCATTAATCATCAGTGCAGTAGTTTCCGGAGCGCGATTTTTTTTTCCCTTGGATCATTTTTTTTTATTATTATTATTTTTATTCAGAAACATGATTTTGAATGTAGCCAAATACAATACTTCAAACAAAACATACTTAAGTGAAAGTCAATTTACAGATTTTAAATACTACTTAAAAGTAGTAGAAATGCACAAAAAAATACTCAGTAGATGTAATTCGTTATTTTTCACCTCTGACTACATTTATATTCCAATTGATGTACTTTTTACTTCACTATATTTGAATGGACGATGAGCATCACCAAGTACATTTTGCACCTCTGTTAAAGATGTCATTAAGGCTCAACACTCTCCGACCCACATCTGCCGTTTGGGAGTGACTTTTTAGCATAGCTATTTTCAGACTCCAAAAACTTGAATGAATAAAAATAATGTCCCACTCAGAGACCGAAAGGTGCATCAAATCCCAGTCAGGTCTGAGTATTTGGTTTTCATTTCAAATGATTTGCTTGAATTTGTCCATTGTATATTAATGATTTTTCTACTTTGTGAAATCATGCTGTAATTTTTTTTTTTTGTTGTTTGATCGTTTTTTTTTTTGTTTTTTTTTATTATGGCATGTTGAAGAGGTTGTTGTGTCATTGGTTAACAAATCACAATCACAAATCAACTGTTTTTGGCTTTTTACTAAAATGTCTTAATGTAGAGGACTGGTGCGTCTTTGATCCTACGTTCAATACAAGTCAAATGCTTAAATACTGTTTAAATACTCAAATTAAGTGTTTATCAGGTACTTTTTCAGGTATTACCCAAAATCCAGAGCACATCAGTAAAAATCTCCCGTAAACATTCCCGGCCCACCCCCACGAACTGAAATGCCCTTCACCTCCTCTGTCTCACATGCATCCAGGCCTGGTGCTGGCACGTGAGGGTGCTTCAGCGTCGGCGTCAGTCAGAGGCAGAACGTTGCAAGCCGGCGCTGCTCATCTCCCTCAGGAGCGCATCACAAATCGTCAGTGCCAGGCTGGGAGAGGAAGTCCCCGGTGGGAGAGAAATATCAGGGGAATCAGGATTTATTTAGCCCTCGAGAGCCTCTCGGCAGACTGCTACACAAAATACGACTCCAGATAGCAGCTGATAATCATCAGTGGAGCAGAAGAGCGACTCTCCTTACAAATTCCCTGCATTTGAAGGGTGCAACAGAGCCATTACTGCTCAGGGACGAAGCCCACAGACATACGTGGTAATAAACTCGACTGCTTGGAGTGTTTCAAAGCCTGCAACTGTGGACTTGAAGTCAGAAGAGCACAGAGGATGCCTGGTATGATGAAGCAGCCTGGATGGTTTTGTAGAAATGCCTTATTAACTGAGTTATTATTCAATTAATAAATTATGATTTTTTTTTTTTTAAACCTAGAAGGTACTGCATTGTATGTATAATTTTGTATATATATTAGCCATATGTGGATCTTCTTCAAACTGTTTTTGATCTTTGGATGTCCTAGCATGAAATATTTCCTTTTACTTTTTTCCTATTTGAACTAGGAGACCCAAAGCTGTTCCATCATGACAATGCCCCTGTGCACAAAGCCAGCTCCACGAAGATCTACTTTCCATGGGTTGAAGTGGAAGATCTCCTGCTATAGAGGAACAGCTTTGGGATAAATGTGAATGCTGACTGCACCCCAGGCTTCCTTACCTTCTCTAACTTTAGCAAAAATCCTTGAGGCTGATCGCCACAAAATTTATTGGAACCTCTTCCCAGAATAGTGAAGGTTGTTAGAAATGTGGAATAGGATGTTAAAAATAAAGCACATATGTATTAATTTTATTTTTTTTACAAACTTTTGTATATAGAGTAAGAGAGACATGAGTTCATATGAATTGAATGGGGAAATCTGTGCACCTGGTAACACTGGTTCCTGAACGTGAAGGTAATTTACACTTGGATTCAGAGGACAGACAAAATCGCATACAAAATATTTGTCATATAATTGAATGAAATATGCAATCAGTCACTCTTCCCCATTTTTAGCCATGTGTTTGTGTATGTATATGTATACTGTTCCAGATTAAACAACATTTAACCAGTGCTTTGTGCTGCTTTTGTGCAGAATCAGGCCAGCAGGACCTTCAATCATCTCTTCTGCGTGTTTTTTTCTGGTTGGTCTGGATCCTATCTCAGAAAAACTCTAAATTCAGGAATACACCCTGACTTAATTCCATGTCCATCTTACGAGGTGATATCTAAAAGTTGTGACGGTGCTGTTTTGAGCACGTGCGTTACCACGACTGCGATTTCGTCACGGACAGCAAGTTAGAGCAAAAAGCAAACGTGAAATCCTGTGTAAAACTGGGCAAATCTGCCACAGAGACGTTTGACATGACGTACGTTTTACATACGGCGATGCTGCGGAAGTGTTTCGAGCGAAAGACCGGAAAAACATAATTGGAAAACGACGAAAGTTCAAGAAGATCTTCAACGAGCTCAACCCCAGAAATATTTAGAAACCGTTCAGCAACTCGAGCATAATGATCATCAGAGATCAATCCACATGATCTCACTTCCACACCCGCTCTAGTCAACAGATTTGGCTCCTGCGGACTTCGCCCCTCTTCCCGAAGATGAAGATCGGCTCAAAGGTCGCTGTTTTGATACCATTGCGGAGATCCAGCAAGAATCGCAGAAGGTGCTTGACACGATTCAAAAAGAAGACTTCCAGAACAAATTCCAGAAGTGACAGGAACTCGGTGCGAGGGGACTATAATAAAGGTGATAGTGTGTACTTTCTTTAAACAGAGCAAGTTTCAAAACTTTCTGATAAGAGCTCATATATACATAAAAGCTCAGTGGCAATTTAGAACAGACAAATTATTGGCCTGGATGTCTCAGAGAGGTGGGAGGAAACCAGAAAACACAAAAAAAAACCCTGATTCGGACATAAGGAAACCACTCCAGATGGACGGTAAACTGATAAACGTCAGGTTTGAACCCTGAGGCAGGAATACTACACACTGTAAATTCAAATAAATGACGACTTTTTTTGTATATGATCTGCAAGAATGTGTTGAAATTGGAAGAAAGCCGAAAAAAAAAGAAGGAAAGAGAAAAACAGAGAAGAAGTGAGGCAGAAGAAGAAGCGAGTCGCTGTCAGGCAGTGATGAGTTTATCCTCTGACAGCTCTGACTCTGTCGAGTCATTTAGAGCTGGGAGCTGATGAGAACCTGCCGCTGCTGTCTAATTGTGAAAGGAAACGGGCGATGGGAGATGTCACCAGCTTTGTGTATCACACACAAACCCTGTGTGTGTGTGTGTGTGTGTGTGTGTGTGTGTGTGTGTGTGTGTGTGTGTGTGTGTGTGTGTGTGTGTGTGTGTGAGGTTTAAGGGAAAGACTGAGCCGGAGTGTGTAATTGCATATGCGCGTGTTTGTTTGCATGCAGAAGAGCTGGTTTAAGTGATATGACTCAATGTTTATGTCGAGATATATCGAGAGAGCGCCATGCGCGAATGTGTGCGTGTTGCCATGGAGTGGGTTTAGACTGCATTAGTAAGGCCATTAGTGCATTTGCAAGGTGTTCAATGCGAGTGTTAGTGACGCACTCGCCTCCTTTCCTCCATTTAGCTTACTCGGATGAGGGAGAGCAGTGACACACTTACTGACAGTAATGCCTTTGCGAGTGCTGTGTGTGTCTATGTGAAAGAGAGAGAGAGACAGAGAGAGAGAGCGAGAGAGAGAGAGAATGAGAGAGAGAGGGCGCGAGGGAGAGGGTGGAAGCAACTGTCTGCGCCGAAAGAAAGAAACAGAGAAGATATAATCATCTCTCAGGGAAAGAGAATTGTAGGTATCCAACACGGACTGTAACACGCTGTGGAAACGGAGGGCGCTGAAACGAGATCGTCTCGGGCTGCTAATTGAACGTGTTTAGTGCACGTGTAAATTGGGCATAACAGCAGACACATTAGGAGTGAACTCTTTTCAGAAAGCTCCTCCATTAGCGACTGCATCACGTGCAGCTCGCTGGGAGTTACAGCAGCCTCCATTGCTGATAATGAATCATTTCCGACGAATGAGGATGACACGCCGGATTGAGCGTTTTTCATGAAAGAACAATTTAAAATCCTGGTTAATATTGTTTAAGTGGGGTTTGAATCTTGACAACATCTCAGAGCCATTTTTATATCCGTATCTTTATGCCAGACACAAGAAATGAGAATGCAAAGAACATGGATCATTTTTTTAACATTTATTTTTTATGTACTGTCCATTCACACCCTTTTTCAGAGTGACTTATTTATTATTATTTATACACCATCGATGGGGTTAAGAGCCTTGCTTAGGGGCCCAGGAGTGGCAGCTTGGTGTGGCTGGGATTTTTAATCATGACCTTCAGATCCAAAGTGTAATCCCTTAACCACTAAGCTACCGCGTCTCATATACACTGACCAGGCATTATAGCATTTCTCCTCATCATGGCACCTGTTAGTGGGTGGATTTATTTATTAAACAGCAAGTGATGTTAGAAGCAGGAAAAATAGGCGAGCATAAGAATTTGAGCGAGTTTGACAAAATGTCGTCTAGACGTCTGGGTCAGAGCATCTCCAAAACTGCAGCTCTTGTGAGATGTTCCTGCTCTGCAGTGGTCAGTATCTATCAAAAGTGCTCCAAGGATGGAACAGTGGTGAACCGGCGACAGGGTCGTGGGTGGCCGAGGATCATTGATACAAGTAGGGAGCGAAGGCTGGTCCGTGTGGTCCGATCCAACAGACGAGCTCCGGTAGATCAAATTACTGAAGAAGTTCATGCTGTTAATGCTTTATGATTTAGGACTGTTTTGGCAGCAATATGTGAACTAACACAATATCCTACATACCCTAATGAGCTCTTCTTCCAGCCTGCTAAATAATTGCATTTTAATACAGTTTGAGACAGATTCACATTTTCCTTACAAACAGAAAAGGTTATACTGATGTGTAAATTCAGCTCTCAATTTATCGTTGCTATTTATTGCCTTGCGCATCTTCACATCTCTGAGTGGCTCGTGGTGTGTGAGGATGTATGTTTATTTAGCAACACCCCGTCAAGCAGTTTTAATTCCAGTGTAATCTGCAGCTCGAGCAAAACCAAAAAAGGAATAAAATCTGACAAGTCTGATGCTTCTATGGAGGTGGACAAATGTGTAGGTCCTGCTAGTAAAAAAAACAATCAAAACTTGAATAATAGTGATGTTTCAAGCGAATTGTTTTCTCAAAATTTTGCTAAAAAGCATAGTGATATGCCAAAATGCTTCTGGGAAAATTTTTTGCTCATTCAGCCACAAGTGTGTTAGTAAAGTCAGGTACTTTACACTCCAGCATATTCATCGCAAAGGTGTTCAGTAGAGTTGTGGTTAAAGCTCTATAGCAGGAGATCTTCCACTTCAACCTTAGTAAAGCATGCTTTCATGGAGCTGGCTTCATGTACAGGGTCACTGACATGCTTGAACATCTTTGGATCCTCTTCATTCACGTAAAGGGAAATTTTTATTCCACTTCACCTAAAGACATCCTGTACAATGGTGTGCATGTGATAACAGTTTGGTAAAAATCCACATATGCTATTCAATACTTTTATCCATACAGTGTATATTTTCACAGCTGGTAGTGAGTCAGTCCTTAACCGGCAGCTTGTGAAGTTAATAAAGCAGAAACATGCAGATTGTTTTCTGTTCTCTGTCTTGATCTGAAAAAAATCAAAAAGCCCTCATTCCTGTTTCCTCTCCCAATGCTGACCCTTGTAGCTCCTGAAAAAAAGCTGGTGGTTCCAGACCCTGTCTTGACAACACACAAAAAAAAGTTGTAGTGGATCCAGAAACTGTTCTATAAACACAGAAAACAGCCATGGTGAATCCAGAACATGACCTGAAAACACGAGCAAACCATGGTGGATCCAGACCAAGTCCTGAAAACACAAGAAAAGGTTGCTGTGGAACCTTGGGAACAGTGAACAAGTGATGTTTTAAAGCCTGTCTAATTTTCTTAAATCCATCTCAATAATCAAGTCTGATATAAACTTAGAATCCCACTCAACCAATCAGATTTGCGGACTGAAAATAACAGTTGTATGCAATTTCATTGAATTCTTATGTTGGAGGTGGTAGCTTAGTGGAGAAGGCACTGGCCTTCTGATACAAAGGACATGAGTTTAAATCCCAGCCACACCGAGCTGCCACTTTTGGGCCCCTGAGCAAGGCCCTTACCTGCTCAGTTGTATGTTGAGATAAATGTAAAAATGTGTTCTGCAGTTCAGTGATTCAATAATCTTTCCAATATTTAGCTTGTTGAACCTCATATAGCATAAAAAAACATTTCTGTAAAAATTGAAAGATCAATCATGGCATTCTTTATTGGCTTAAAACTCAGGTGAACTCTTAGGTTCAATGTACAGTATGTCATTTTCACTCTAATAACATGAACTTTTTAAATAACACGAATCCAAAGCTTCATACTAATTGTTGTCAGGATTTAGAAGAAACCTTATAGGTAAATATTTCGCCATTGGTTGCAAAGGTTCTTGCTTTGGGACTGTGTTTGTGGTCATGGAGTTCAATATGGATCTAGACACTTGAGAACAATCTTGAGAACAAGAAAAAGGGTCATGGTGGATCCAAACTATTTGGGAAATACTGAAAAAAGTCATGGGAGATCAAGACACTATCCAGAGAACACTGAAGGGGTTGTGTGGGATCCAAATGTACAGTGGCTCTAGACCCTATCCAGAGAACAGAGAAAAAGAATCATGGTGGATCCAGACCTGAATAGTCAGTCAGGAAGCACAGGAAAGGGCCATGGTGGATTCCAACTATATCTTGAAAAATAATAAAAAAGGCTTGTGATGCATCGTGAGCCTATCTGGGAAACAGTGGAAAGGGATGTAGCGGACCAGACACTATCCAGAGAACACTGAATTGGTAGTGGGGGATCAAAACTTGAGAAAAAATCTTGAGAACACTGGACAGTGTCATGGTGGATCTAGACCCTACACAGAGAACCCAGGAAAGGATCATGGTGAAACCAGACCCTTTCCTTGAAAACAAAAAATGGTTGAGCTCGACTTCAAATATATATTGAAAACGATTGTGGTGGTTCCAGAGTCTATCCTAGGAACACTGTAAAGGGTTGTGGTAGATCCCGACCCTACACTGAACTCTGAACAAGGTCATGATGGATTCAACAGATTCAACACTGGAAAGGATCGTGGGGGATCCAAACCCCTGAGAACATTGGACAGTGTCATGGTGGCTCTAGACCCTATAATGGTGGATCCCATGACCTTTTTAAAATGACAGGAATCCAAACAAACTTCTTGTCAGGATTAGATAAAATTTTACAGTTTATTTCCCGATCAGTGGCAGAGATTTTGCTTTGGGTCTGTATTTGTGGTCATGGATACCAATATGCAGATAGATTGCAAAGCTTAAAAGGCTAAAGAACGGGCGTGTTTGTTTGTATAGAGAAGAAGAGAGAGAGAGAGAATGAGAGAGATCGAAAGAAAGAGCTAGCAGATCTCGTCCCGCTATGCCACAGGAGTGATAAGCAAGAGTAAGCTTTCAGTGGTGCCTTTGCTGGGCTGTATTGTTCGTATTTAGATGGAAGAACAATGCGCCGGTGTCAGACGCCTATAGTTCATAATCTGCTGATGCTGACCAAGTGTCAGTTTGATCCATGAGCTTCGAGCAACATTGGCTGTGGCTTCTGCATCCTTAAGCAAACCCCTGCAGGAATGTCAGGGAAGTACAAATGGGAGTCGCATCTGCTCGACTATAGATAGATACATATGTAAAAGTGGGTGGTGAAAAAGACATAAACAGAGAGAGCAAAAGAAAGAGAGAGACAAAGAGAGACAGAGTGACTCCTATTGGTCTTGTAAGGTATCCAGAATAAAAATGTACATATGTGATTATAAGATTATCTTTAGTTCTGTGTGTGTGATGGATCATGATGGATCTGGACCCTGGGAACACTGAAAGAGAGAAAGAAAAAGAATGTAAAACAGGGTTTTGGTGGATCTATCTTGAGAACAAAGGAAAGCATTATGGGGGATCCAGACACCTTTCGGGAAATACCGAAAGGGTCGTGGTGGATCCAAACCCTCTCGAGAACAATGGACAGGGCAAAGGTAGTTCTAGACCATATCAAGGGGGCGTTCTTGATCCAGATTATATCTTGAAAAGTAAGGAAAAGATTGTGGAGTATCCAGACCCTACACCCATAGGAAAGGTTTGTGGTTGTTCCAAAGCCTCTCGAGAACACTGAAAAGGGTCATGATCAATCTTGACTCTATATTGGGAACACAGGTAAGGATTGTGGTGGATACCAACCATTTCTAGTAAACTAAAGAAAGGATTTTGGCGGTTCCAGGCGCTATCTGGGAAACAATGAAAGGGTCATTGTGGATCCAAACCCTGACTGCGAAGCACTGGAAAGAGTTGTGTAGGATTCAGATGCTATTCGGGGAACACTGAAAAGGTCATGGTGGATCCAGAAACATCCCAGAAACACAGGAAAGGATTGTGGTTCATCAAGACCCTACAGTTAACACTGAACAAGGTCATGGTGAATAGAAATACTATTCTGGGAACACTGATAGTGGTAGATCTTGACTCTCTCAAAGGAATATTGAATAAGGTCATGGTGGATCTATAGTCTATACCTGACCTTACTTTGGGCGCATCTTAGTTAAGTCATGGGTTTCTCAATTTCTCAGTTTCTCAATTTCTCAATTTCTCAATTTGTTTTTTAATGGGCTGATTTCATGAACTAGGTTTTTTCCTGAAAAATCTGGAATGCTTGGATTTCACACAATCAGCATACCTGTCTGTCTTTTCTGTCTTCTCCACACAGCAACTTCATCATATACTTCAACCACTAAACCAGTTTTTATTCTTAACTCAAAATGTAGTGTTTTTCACCGTGGATGCCTACGACAGTGACTGCCTAACGTGCCTAAGGGGCATCTACTGTATTATAACTTATTAAAAAGAACATATTTGTTGATAATTATTTAATGAACACTGGATCTAGATTTTCAGAGGTAACATTCTGTGCTTAAGTTACCAGAATGGTGTGGTGTTCAAAAGCGAAAGTACTATAATATTGTACCAGTAGATTCTTTTTATGATGATACTGTGATGCTAAATCAACTGATATAAACTATCTCTCATGTCTAGCTCGTCGTGTTTGATAGTTTGGTAGATCTAGGTCTATACAGTCCTCTTTATTAGAAGAAGACCTTCATACAATTACTTATGAAATCATAAGCGAAACCTCAGATTTTGACTGATCAGGAGTGCAAAACTTGTTTCGACATTTCAGAAACCTGAAAACCTGACAGAAACAGTGAGCACAGGCTTACCGAAACTGCGAAGATTGAAAAAAGATCAAGCGATGTGATTGATTAATTGGAGAAAAAAAAAAACCCAAACACTAGAAATTATATTCTATTATTAGCATCATCAAAATAAGTAATCAAAATGCTTGTTGCTAAGTAGCGTCTGTGTGTATAATGTGACCCGTGCCATTTGGAAGATTTTGAATAATTCCTATGCAGGAAAAAAATGCGAAACAAAGTTACACTCCTCATAGAGCATCTGGTCACTCCTGCGGCTCCTCTGCCTCGTGCCCCCTCCATGCGGCCCGCAACCCACGCCAAGCAGCCGCTCCTTCTACACTCCTCCATCTGCACAAATCATTAGCTCTCCCATTTTAAGTCATGGAGACAGCTTTCACTTTGAGCGATGAGAGTGATCAAAGCATGGGCTTGGCGTCTGACAGCACTGCAGCAGCCACTGAGCTCTCGTCTCTCTGTCTCTCTGTCTGACTCTCTCTGACTTTAAGAGCACTGCATTCCTAATCATCTGCACTGGCTGTGACAATACAATTTACATATTTATACTGCTCTCTTCCTCTGACAAGAGCTCATGTGACGTCGTTCTCTCTACACCAACTTTATTTGTAATTAATTCACCCGAATGCATACAGAGACGTGTTCAGCTCAGCACTGGCTTCCAGGCTAGAAGGTGTGGTTTTCTGAAAAAATCTGAACGCAACACTTGTTCGAACTGTAGGAATGTGCGAGCTACTTTCTGATTGCTTCCCGAAGCAATTAAACTTGAGAGGCATTCGAGACGGCTCCTTTGTTTGTGTGGTTAGCGCCTCATCAAGGCTCGTAGGTTCTGCTTTTGACTTCGCAGGCTGTGATGAGAGAAAGATGTAGAGGAACATGTGCGTGATGTCGGAGGCTCTTTAGGGACTCGCCGGAGACGCTGCGAGTGCTGGAAGTCCTTCATGTCTCCCATTAGCACTCTCCGAGTGGCGGTGTCTACGAGTACGTGGCTGCGCCAGCGTCGAGGCCATATCGAGCTAATTACCGCTGCTGTGTGTAATTACGCCAGCTTAGCTTGCGCTGCTAACGGCAGGGGTTGTTGTAGTGCAAAACGTTGCTTTTTTGTTCTCCCCTCCGATCTTCAGTGTCCTCCCCATCTCAGTCTCCATTCTTTCCACGCAATTTATTCTTCCAGCCGAGGCGTCGACTCGAAAACCTCCCAGTGTAGGGACAATCTGTCATCTCAACATTATCAGCACTGCACACCACCTTCCATATTGTGCTACAAGAGCTTCAGCAAATTGCTATTTTTATGGGACATGATAAAGAAAAAACTAGCTTAGGTTCACATTTTTTATTGTTTGCTTGAGGTTTGTGGACAGAAACAGTTAGTGATTGTTATTTCTGCTAAATCTGTGTCTTTCTATCTATCCATCTATCTGTCTGTCTGTCTGTCTGTCTGTCTGTCTGTCTGTCTGTCTGTCTGTCTGTCTGTCTGTCTGTCTGTCTGTCTGTCTGTCTGTCTGTCTGTCTGTCTATTTATCTAATCTATTTATCTATCTATCTATCTATCTATCTATCTATCTATCTATCTATCTATCTATCTATCTATCTATCTATCTATCTATCTATCTATCTATCTATCTATCTATCTGTTCTAAATGTACCTTAAATTAATACTTTTCAAGTGTTTAATACTCTAATCATCATGCGCATGAACAAATATTGATGCTTTATGCAAATGTATGTTTATTAGTAATGAAACCAAACTCAACATAAGAAAACATATGAAGACAAAATATTCTCCAAATGTTTTAAAGTAATGATGGTGTTTTAAATTACGTAAATCATCAGTACACCAAAAGGAATTTTTGCTATGTTTCCACACGGAAGGTTTTAATTGCCGGATGTGCGCTTCATGGTGGATTTTGGTGCCGATTTGAAACTTTAGTAAAACAAACGTATGCTTGAACATTGTTACACATACATTTACATAACTATTCAAACAGTGCAAGACAAAAGACAATACAAATCAGTGTAAGGCAGATACACAAAATACCCAAAATAGCGTCGACTTGGTTGTTGTACCTTTTTTGTTTAAAAGGCGTAGTCAGTAAAGAAAGATCAAACAGAAAATTAAGTAGTAATAATGCTGTCTTGGGCAATTATGTGTGATAATTTCAGTGCAATAATAATAATAATAAAACTTTTACACATACGATAACTTGTATAAATATCATTGTAGTCTTTTCCGCCATCTGTTTCACTTCGGCTACACATTTTATTTTTATTTCACATAAACCTAAAAATACGTGTATAATATTTTATATTTTATGTTTTATATTTTATTTAACTTTAATCTTTACTTTCATTTAACTGTAAGCAGCTGCAACCCAAAAATTTCCTCATGGTATCAATAAAGTATTCAGATTCTGATAGTCATTGTGTAATACTGTATAAAGTTAAAATTGTGTATTTATCACAAAAGGGTCTTTTTATGTTACACAATACACGAGTCAAAGTAAATATACAGCAGGAATTAATTATTTTCCCATACATTTCTACACAAATGAGAAAACAAAAGCACTGCCATCGCACATCTCCAGTGTCACTGGATTTACCCTGAGTGTCACAAATGCTCTGGCTTTATTATTATTAAGTGTGGCATGAAAATCCGTAACTATATCTATATCTGTATCGTGGACTAGTTGTTTAACACTCAGAGGTAGGAGTTCATACCAGTGTAGGTTTATTCATTGTTAGTGACTCAAAGCACTTTTGTACGTTGTTCTGGACACGAGCATCTGCTAACTGCTGTAAATGTTAATGGAAATGTAAATGATGCCTCTCAGATTTAAGTCCTGGCTTTATCAAGCGTCAACTCTTGGGCCCTTGAGCAAGGCCCTTAACCCACAATGGGTGCCCAGTTGTGTGAACGGGAA
>NC_139594.1:18829804-18872304 GCF_946808225.1 Silurus aristotelis
TGTGTCAAAATTACCATGCGTCATGAATATTAATGCCCTTAATGAAGACAACCTTTGCTTCATCAAGAATGTACTGGAGCAGGTGCCACGCTGATAAACTCACTCGGCTGAATCTCTTTTTCTCTCTCTCTCTCTCTCTCTCTCTCTCTCTCTCTCTCCTCTCTCTCTCTCTCTCTCTCTCAATCTCTCCCCGCTCTCTCATTTCTGCATCTGCTGAAAATAGACACGGCAAGATCTACTCGTTTAAATCAACCGTCTCTCATCAGGTTCGACTCGCCTGAATGTTTTTATTTTTTTCATTCTCTTTCACTCGGGTTCACGACGCGCCGTTTGCCGGTGACCTTCTTTACAACATGCTGACTTTTAAAACTGTCTGCGACGAGGTATTCAAACCATCTCATCCTTCTAGCTGTTTGGGTTTAGTTTCTGGAGCTTGAATCGTAAAGGGATATTTGTCATTCATGCTATTCAGTAGGAAGTTTTATTAGTAGTGTTATAATTACTATTATTGTGCCATGATCGAAAAAAGTGGCTGGTGGTGTGGGAAAACCCTTCACATGTTGAACACTGAACTGAAATATTCATTATATGGACAAAAGATCTGGAACACCTGACTTTCCAAACCATAATTGGTTCTTCCCCAAAGAGATTTTACAATTCTTTTATACGTCTCTGGATGCAGTGGCATGAAATTTTCCCTTCACTTGAAATAAAAGACACAAACCTGTTCCAGCATGACAATGCCCCTGTGCACAAAGTCACATTCATGAAAATATTCTGCTCTAAGCTCCAAACCAAATGAAGTCCTTTTTAGCAAAAGTTATTTTTCTCAGGTGTTCTCCTGACCCTAAGATATGGTAAGGAATGTGCTTTTTTCAACATTCCATTCCGGCTTGAGTCTCCATTTGCTGTTATAATAACCTCCACTCTTCTGGGAAGATGTTCCACCAAATGTTGGGGTGTAGATTTGTGCTCCTTCATTATCAAGGGTGTTAGTACTGATCAAGTACTGATGTACTGTAGGTGACGTGAGGAGTCCTGAGGTGCAGTCAGCGTTTATATTCATTCGTGAATACAAGAAGATCTTTCACTCCAATGCATTTAAAGAAGATGGTAATGTAAAATACATTTTAGATTAACAGCATTTGGCAGATGCCCCTATTCTTACAATTGCACAACTGAGCAGTAGCAGCTGGGCACTGTTGGGATTTAATCATCTCATGAACTTCCAATCAAAGGTCCAACATCTTAACCACTGATCACCCTCAAATAGCATTGTATTGTCACATGCTAGGACTTTTCCACCACCATCAAACCACCAGATGAGGTGTAAATCTTTTGGAAGAATGGTGATCCTCCCTCTAGCACATTTTTGAAGACTTGTGGAATCAACGCTAATAAGCATTTTTGGAGAATCGTGGTGACTTCTTTCGTTTTTTTCCTTTCACGTCTGTATGGACTCTACTATTTTAACGCCTAATGTGTTTCAGCACTATAGAATGATCTCGATTGAGTTAGAAGTTAGTGCGCTCTGTTAACACACACACACACACACACACACACACACACACACACACACACACACACACACACACAGACACTAGAACAAAGGTGGGAATCAGTTAACAAACCGGTGCCATTATTCCAGTGGTGAGTTCAGCAGGAGTCGGTTTTTCTTCTCCGTCTCTCCGGCGAGCCCCAGCCGCGACTTTCATTTGACTCTCAGTGTGTGTCACATTTTAATTAGATAAACGCACGTGCACGACCAGGCCGTTATTTGGTACACCAGCAACCAGAAACAGAGTGGGCATGTGCATGAGAGAAAGAGAGAGAGAGAGAGAGAGAGAGAGAGAGAGAGAGAGAGAGAGAGAGAGAGAGAGAGAGAGAGAGAGAGAGAGAGAGAGAAAGAGAGAGATAATGGCATCCTGAGGTATGACACAAATTAGCCATGGCATTGAAGTTTTATTTATGAACTTATTCTCCCCTTGAGGCATCTCATTAATGTATTGTCATGTCAATGTTTTTGGATGTCCTGTACTTATTTCTGAAAATCAAACACTGTGTGTGTGTGTGTGTGTGTGTGTGTGTGTGTGTGTGTGTGTGTGTGTGTGTGTGTGTGTGTGTGTGTGTGTGTGTGTGTCTGACAAGAAGATGGGGACAACAATAGCATGTAAGTGAATGTTTAGGACCTGTAGCTTAACAATAGGATTACATTTCACTTTGATCATTTGTTTTTTGTTTGTTTGTTTGTTTGTTTCATAAAACTTTATTGATCCCACATGGAAATTGTTATTTCTGCACAGGGTCAGGCATGATACAGTGTTAACAAGGTTAAGGGACTTCCTCAAAGGCCCCAAGAAATTGCCAGCTTGGCGATACCGGGGCTTGACCCCCCCTCCCTCCTCCGACCTTCTGATCAGTAACCCAGAGCCTTAATCACTGAGATCCCATTTCTCTAATTTAAATTCATAACATTGGCAAAAGTTTTTCATATTCAGAGTCGGCTTCCGCAGATGATTCGTGTTGATTTTCTACGTGCTACTTTCAGAAAGAATCAGACATGGAACTAAATTCAGTGTCTTCAACAAGCTGAGTATGAGGAAAGAAGTGTGAGGAAAATAATAGTCCTAAAATAGGAATTTTTTGGGACAAAATTTCACTTTATATGAAATCACTATTAATTAATTTCTACCCCCACCTTTAAATATTTATATATTAATAAGATATTGTGCTAATGTTTGACCTTGGCATAACTATTTTGAGGTATTAAAAAGGTTTCTAAACTTGTTTTGTAACATGCCAACAGATAGCAGCACAAGGCTGCACGCACAGTCACAGGGAGCACCGACCTTCATTAGTCAGTGTGCCAAAAGACATCCTCCTGTTCTGGCCACGTGTGCTACCACGTCTGCGATTTCCTCACGGATTCGCCACAGAGATGGTTGACATGATTCGGCAAGTTTACGGCGATGCTGCAAATGCAGATTTACCCATACCAGATCTCTTTTTTTCTCTGTAGGTTTAGGGTCCGAACTTTTAATTTTCTGGCTAACCTAAGACTCTTTTACTAGCTTGTGGATTGCTAACTAGCTTAGCTAAAACTCTCAAGTCTTTACTTGGTGTCTTAACTGTTTTGTATAGCTGCATTGTACACAACGTTTCTCACAATTTCTGAAAAGTTCTCATTAATACAGCATTCAGTGTTAACATGTCAAATGTTAAATGTTGTATAAGAAAAGAAGCTCTCGTGCTTTCATTTTTAGGAGCTAATGACCAAAAGTAACTCATAGCACTCAGGTTTGACTGTGTGTTTAACTGTACTAGCAATCTCTTCATGTGCCATGAACCCAAAAAAAATTCCAGAAGCACGAGAGAGAAAATAAAAAATAAATAAATAAATAAATAAATAAAAAAAGGTCGAAATTTATAATTTCTTTATTTGTCCGTTTATTTATTTATTTATTTATTTATTTATTTATTTTATTTTATTTATTTATATATTTAATTTCAGGCTCATTTTCAATTCAGAAATTAATGATATAAACACAATTTTTGGATAGTAACAATGTAATGTTTACATTCTAATCAATGTAAAAAAAAATAATAAAATAAATAAATAAATAAAACATTGGTTTAAGTTATTTATTCATTTTTATTTGTAGAACACTTTAAATAAATAAATAATAATAATAATAATAATAATAATAATAATAATAATAATAATAATAATAATAATAATAATAAATCTTTATTTTATATATTGTAGGGCTTTTCAAAAATTGCAAAAAAATAAGAAGAAATTAATACAATAAAATAAAATCACAGATACATCACAAAAATATATACAAAAAAATCACCTAAAAGCTATCCTGGAAAGGGAACTTTAAAAAGCAGATTTAAGGATACTAAAAGGTTCTGCTTGTCTAATCTTAATAGGGAAAGAATTGCACAGTTTTGGTGCGTGGGAGAAAAAAGCCCAAACACCCAAATAATGTAAACGGGTAGGAGGAACAACTAAAGAAAAAACTCCCTGAGATGCCACGAGGAAAAAACTTTAAGTGAAACCATACAAAAAAGGGAATTCATCCTCATCTGGATGGGGTTTGCTTGAAATCAGACATGCTTGTCGAACTTTAAGTCTCTGGAGATGTAGTGGAGGAATGAAGATCATTCTTACAAAAGACTTACCTCAATTTGTGTTTTGATGATGGTGATGGAGGCCGAACAGACAATGCTATCAAGCAACAAACTGACGTGATTGCAGCTACCAAGACAACATGAACTTTTCTGCCATACTTACGTGCAGGCGTTGTATTTAAACCTTGGCTATATTTTAGATCTTTGTGTGTCAAACAGTACATTCAGGTGAGAGGTAAAGGTATGAGTGAAGGACTGTATTAATGTTAGACTCCATGAATCACTTATCTAGAATCTAGAAATTTTCTCGAATTACTTATGAATTCAGTACTGCTTACAAACACTCGATTTATTTCGGTTCATAACCTATACCTTGGTCCATTACTCCTACAGTTTATCTAGGACTGTCAATTCTTCACCTCATTCCCAGTCCATTGGTGAGACACATCTCCAGCAAGGTGCCACGACCCCTCCATCTTTCTCCTTTATGAGAAACAAAGGCTCTTCTGCCCAGAACGTTACAGACTCCCTCCCATCCCTCGCTTCCGCTCTCACTCTTTATTCTGCTTTGGCTGCTGTCATACTCTTCTCATTAATTCCAGTCTGTCATCCACTAGCCCCGCTGTATCTCCCCAGCAGGTGACAGCTTTCCAATGACTGACAAAGGCTCTTTAGGTGGTACAGAAGATCTTCTTCAGGCTGAGTTTTGTAAAGTGCCCCTCAAACGTCACTTTTCTCTCCCCCCAAGTGCTAGGAGCCCATACTCCGGTGTTCAGTGGGCCAGAACAGTAAACAGACCTATGTGTGTGTGTGTGTGTGTGTGTGTGTGTGTGTGTGTATGTGTGTGTGTGTGTGTGTGTGTGTGTGTGTGTGTGTGTGTGTGTGTGTGTATGTGTGGTTGTTGCTTTCAGGTCAGTCAAAAATAGGAGGCTTAATCTCAGGCCACTCTGCTGCACACTGACCAGAAAAATCACTTCCCCAGGACTGATCTGCTGTAAAAGACTGGTGAAGGTTGTGACCGAGTGTTTTTTTTTTTTTTTTGAGCACGTGTTGCATTCACGTGTGAAACCATGTGTGACACGATTTTGTTTAAGAATAAGATATCACACAATGAGCAGTGCTCGTGTAGTTTTTGTGTAGTGAGATGGAATGACACATCAACAGTGCTGAAGTTCAGCCATCCTGTGATCTCATTTAAAGCATGATTTCAATGTCTTTTTTTCTTCTTTCTTCTTCTCCTGCTTCTTCTTCTTCTTTTTCTCTTCCTCCTTCTCATCTTCTTTCAAGACATGATGCAATGATTTATTTTATTCTCCATCTACTTCTAGTTTATTCTACTATTTCTTGTCCTCCTCCTAATTTCCTCTTTTTCTTCTCATCCCCCTTTTTCTTCTCCTCCTGATTTTTATTCTTCTTCTTCTCCTGTTTCTTCTTTTCTTCCTCCCTTTTATTCTTCTTCTTCTCCTACTTTCTCTTCTACATCTTATCCTCTGCCCTGTTTTTCACCTCTTTCTTCTTTTTCTCCTTGTTCTTCATCTCCTCACCGTCCTTCTTCTTCTCCTTCTCAAGTCAAGTCAAGTCAAGTTTATTTGTATAGCGCTTTTCACAACAGACATTGTCTCAAAGCAGCTTTACACAAATCTTCTCATCATCCTTTCTATTTTTCTTCTTCTCCGCCTTCCTTTTGTTCATATCATTCTCATTTTGCTTCTCCCAGCTTCCTCCTCCAACTTATTTTTCACCCCTCATTCTTTTACACCCCTCTTTCTTTTTCTCCTTCTTCTCCCTCTTCTTCTTCTCATCCTCTTCCTCTTTCTTCTTCTTCTACTGAAATGTATTGGACATGAAAACTGAAATCAAATTACAGAACAATTTACTCTAGTAAAAAGCCATAAGTACAGAAACAAAGCTCCAAAAAAGAATAAATATTCAGTTGGGTTGTAAATAAATATGTCGGTGTTGTCGACATAAAACAAGCATTTGGAATAAATAATACTAATGAACACGTCCTAAGTGTGATATTGAGCATTTTTTTACTGGGAGACCTTAAAACCAGTTATTACAGCTCAAATAAAATATACAAATCCTCAAGTGACGTCTCTGATGTAATTGTGCTCAATTTGCAGGTAAAATAACTAACATTAAGTTTAACTAAGTAAAAAAAAAAAAAAAAAGATAAATAATCTTAAAACAATTACAATAATCATACACAATCTGATCTTACATAGTATTTAATTCTTAAAATAAGATTTACCCCGATCAGGGAGAACATTATGACCTCCTGCTTAATAATGTGTTGGTCCACTTTGTTGCTAAAACAGTCGTGACCCATAGAACATTAACAGCATGAACTTCTTCAGCAGTTTGAACTACAGGAGCTCGTCTGTTGGATTTCCACATGGCCCAGCCTTCGCTCCCCACGTGCTTCAAAGAGCCTCGTCCGCCCGCGACCCTGTCACCGGTTCACCACTGTTCCTTCCTTGGAGCACTTTTGATAGATACTGACCACTGCAGACCAGGAACATCCCACAGAGCTGCAGTTTTGGAGATGATCTGACCCAGACGTCTAGACACAATTTGTCAAACTCGCTCAAATCCTTATGATTTTTCCTGCTTCTAACATCAACTTTGAGGACAAATTGTTCACTTGCTGCCTAATAAATAAATCCACCCACTAACAGGAGCCATGATGAGGAGATAATCAGTGTTCCTCATGTTAGTTTTCACTCTCCAGTGTTCTGTATTGTTTAAAGACTATAATCACACTCTTGATATCACCCAAATGAGGATGGATTCCCCTTTTACGTCTGGTTCTCTCAAGGTTTCTAAGGAAGTTTTTCCTTGCTACAGTCACCCCCAGGCTTCATCAGGGATAAACACACCTCATTTACCTACATTCTTAAATTCTGTAAAGCCGCTTTAAGACAATGTATATTGTCTTGACTTGACTTGACTTGACTTGACACCTATAGAGGTGGCAGGTACCAGTTCTACCCTCTTGCCAAAAAAAGATCAATTTGATAAAGTATGGTTGGTCTGATCTTGTGATCTTCTACCAAAAAGGTATGTAAGGTAAATGTTCCACTCTATGTCACGTCTAGATGTGACTTTGGGTGTTCATGGTGCCTTCGAACTGGTGTCCCATCCTGGCTGTATTCCGGCCTCAGGATCAGGTTCCTGGGGTAGTTTTCAGATCCAGCATGAATCTGATTAAAATAAAGTGCATACAGAAAATAAATAAATACAGAAATATACTATATAGAAAAAGGTTTGTGGACAAGTGACCATAAGATTTTATGTGTCTTTCAAACATTCCATATTTGCTCTTATAATTACCTCCACTCTTTAGAGAAGATGTTCCACTAGTTTTTTGGAAAAGTATGAGATTTTATCCAGCCACAAGGGTGTTATAAAGGCAGGTACTGAGGTAGGTTAGAAGGTGAGGAGGCCTGGGGTTCAGTCAGCGTTCACATTTATCCCAAAGGTGTTCAGCAGGGTTGAAGTCAGAGCTGTATAGCAGGAGATCTTCCACACCAACCCATATCTTCATGGAGCTGGCTTTGTGCTCAGGGGCATTGTCATGCTGGAACAGGTTTGGGTCTCCTAGTTCAAGTGAAGGGAGAATTTAATGCTGCTGCATCCTTTAAAGTTGTGTGACTCCAACATTGTGATGACAGTTAAAAAAAACAACACATACTGTATGGGTGGAAAAGTGAGGTGTCCCAATATTTTTGTCTATGTAGTGTACTAGTTTGGGGAAGCACATGTATATTTCCCTGATTTCCAAAGGGCTTTGCATTTTGGCTAAATCAAATTGAACTTATCTATTCATAATATCCACCATAGGGGGCAGCAGTTAGAAAGCTGCCCTTTTGTCAAAAAATATTTGGTTATTTCGTGGTTGAAATCTAACCATGTAATGCAACATGACATTGTATGTGGCTCGTATAATAGGTGAATTAGCTAGTGAGTGAGAAATGGAGTAAAATTGGGGTTGAAAAAATTAACAATGTTAAATGAAGTATGAGTCTTTGATGTTGCTGATGTTGCCTGGTTGCCCAGGCGGCGCCGTTTTGAGGTGTGTTCCGGATACACCTGAGAGCCGACGATGGAAACTCGTTGCTCCCAACACGCACTCTCACCTTCTGTGTAAATAAGTCCAAATCGCAAATCATGTTTCAACACTTACAAGAGCATGACCATTTACAAAGCCATCAGTGAACCAAGAAATAATGTTGTGTGTGTGTGTGTGTGTGTGTGTGTGTGTGTGTGTGTGTGTGTGTGTGTGTGTGTGTGTGTGTGTTTGTATTGTAACAATTTGTGTAATGTAGAAAGAAACACACCTCTCCATTGCAGTAAATGAGTTCTGTCAATGTTTGCGAATCTCAATTAAGCAAGACGGGGGGAGGAACAATGGGCAGTGGAGCTGTGGGCTGTCAGGGACAGTTTGTGTGTGACATGTCAAGTGTGAGACTGCGAGCTATATGACATCTCTTCTTTCTCTTTCTCTCGTTTACTTTCTCTCTCTGCTTTCCTGACTCACATTTCTAAGCTTCTCATTTTCCTCCGTAAGCCTCGTCAAGCTGCTTCGCACTAATAACGAGCACAATGCAGAGCGCGAGAGCGAGTGCCATGTTTTCCTGTCACAGCAATCTTCACACGCTTTTATAGATTATATACACAAGATCTAAAAATGCATCACGGGCCCGGGAAGCGTCTCGAATCGGCCGTAAATCTTCAGGAAACCGATACCGTCATCATCGTGTCATGGAGCACTTTAGAGAAGCAGCTGCATGTCCACTTAACCCCTGGAAAAAAGATCATCAGGTGCATGAAAGGGGAAGGAAATCGTGATAAAACACTTTTTTTGTTTCCATCATGTGGCGAGATTTGTTAAATTAGGTCTCGTTAGACTAATTAAAATACCTGGGGGACGGAGGCTTAAACAAGCCAAGTGAGAGAGAAGAAAGGAGGAGAAGGAGGAGGAAAGGAGCAGGAGGTGTAGGGGGAAAAAAAGAAAAGGAGATAAAGATAAATGGTGCATCAGAAAGCAATTATCACTGGAAGCCGGATAAAAATGGTTTCACATTTTCACACACAAAGAGAACGCGAGGCAGCGTTCCCTGATTACACCTTCAATCTTTCCTCACGCTCGTTAACTCGAACGAACAGGAGACGTTTCTTCTCTCGCCACGCTGTTTATCCAACAACGTATTTCCAGGATATCGCTAATCAGCTGTCCGGCCTTATTAAACATGCTGAAATCAACAAGGTACAACAGGATGCCTGTTGCAGGCGAGGATCATCTCGATGTTGAGGAAGGCCACTGGAGTAGGATTAAAGTACAGGGAATCTTTCGAACAGAAGCAAAGACTTTTCAAGACTATATATATATATATATAAATGGATATGTCATGCCAATTGTTAGCAATTTTAACTAAATTAATTAATTATTATTATTAATTATTATTGATTAATTAAACAAAGGAAAATATTAAAGATATTGTAAAAGAAGCCAAAAAAACCCTATAATAATATTAATAATAATTAATAATAATAATAATAATAATAATAATAATAATAATAATAATAATAATAATAATAATAAATGATGGTTGCATTAGGATGGGTTTATTTATTTGTTTTTTATTTATTTATTTATTTATTTATTTATTTATTTATTTATTTATTTATTTATTATATCTGAGCAATTAATTATTTGGGAAATTATATAATAAAAATTTGAACATATCCAATTATTAACCTTCAAAATTAATCCCCATCATCATCATCATCATCATCATCATCATCATCATCATCATTGTCCTCAACAGTAACGCTGGTAACGATATTAAATGAAATCACGATTACATTTTGAATCACATCTGTAGCTCATTACTACTTCTGCAGAGCCATTGTGGTTGAGAGGCTCCACAATTTCTCTTCAATACAGAGCAAATACAGTAAACAGAAAATCTGTGCTTTTCATTCTCCCACAATTTTAATCAAATCACAACCACCGTGTTGAAACTAATCTGCATTTTCCTTGTGCGTTGTGTTTTACCCGCGCTTTCTCTGTCAGTCACGATGGTGTGTTCTGGTTGTGTCAGTAACACGGTCTTAAACAAAATCGAAACATTGAATTTCTCACACTAAATTTGATTTAAATGTTTTAATCATGTAGAGTGACTGCGATCATCTCACATAATGTTAACACTTGTGAAATCTGGTGAGAATGTTCTTATGATGGAGCACCGTAGCATTAACTTTCCAGCTATTTGAGCTTTTCTTTTCATTTGAAGTAGATCCAAACATTTTTCCAGCATGACAATGCACTGTGCACTAAGTCAGCTCCATGAAGATATGCTTTCCATGAGCTCCAACTCTAATGAACAACTAAGAATGTGAACGCTGACTGCACCCCAGGCCTCCTCACCTTACCTACAATAGTACCTGACTTTACTAACACCTTCTCAGAAGATGCGAAAGCAAATGGGAGATGAATGTGGAAATGGAAGAGTTGTCGTCTTCTCATTCCGTGAGATTATTTGTCTTGCTGTTTTTATGGTCAGAATTAAAAACATTGTGACTTTTAATTCGACATTGTATTTCATAAAACAGTGCCAAAACATTGTATTTTTACCAGAATTTACCTAAAGCTGTAGTTTGTCACATTCTATACAATAGTATTTAGTAGTTCAGCTTGGCTTAATGTTTAGAAGGTTGGGGGTTCAAATCTTTCTTAAAAAGACTTTATGTTTCAGGGTTTGTGTCACAGCTTTCCTTAGAGTTTATACCCTGATTTATTAAGGTATTATATTTAATAAAACAGTTCTTAATTTGAAATCAATCTTCTAAATCTCACAACCTGTTCTGTAAATTGTAAGTTCTGTAAAATAACTTATAATTGTTACTACCAGAATCAGTAGTGAATATCAAAAAACAATATAATTTTTTTACAGTGAAATGTACAAACTGAAGAAAATCTCTTTGTTATAATGATGTGTCTTTCAACCGTCGTGAAATCTATTTCATTTCATTTCATTTTCATGCCATTATGGAAATGTCACTGTGTTAAACATTCCTAATCGCACCTTCTTATAATGTATTCATTTATAGTCTGGCATCATTTGTACAATTGCACCAGCCATTGCCCAGTTTACCATGAAAATAACGATGTCACCACACAAACATGTACAATATACCACTAAAATTGTAACTTAAACTGTAATATATATATATATATATACACACACACACACACACACACACACACACACACACACACACACACACACACACACATATATATATATATATATATATATATATATATATATATATATATATATATATATATATATATATATGTATTACCCATCAATACAATACAATACTCAATATAACAATGCGTGGCATTACAGAGAGAGAGGCATTTCACATATGGAGGGTGAATACCATTTTACTAAAGCAAGAAACCCAGTTAAGACTCCAAACCTCTACACTACAACCGCAACGGTGCACCTACATCATCTGGAGCAGTTCAGAATCAATATTTGTCTAATAACATGACAAAAACATAAAAATGTAAATAAAACACAACCTACTCACCAGAGATGCAGACTCATAATTTGCACCGCTCCTCAGAGGCTGTAATCCAGTGGTACCGCTCGTATTCACTGGTCTGGAAGTGGTAAACAAACATTTTCTCGGGCTGAGACACGCTAGCTAGCTTCAGGTTTGGCCGACCTCCTCACGACGTCTAGCTTTTCTGGAAAAAAATTTTTTTAATATGTCCAAATGCAAATCAGTTTCTCTTTCTCTATCAGCCATTGTGACCATAAAAAGGTCTAACTCAGATGTATTAATGTATGTAATGTAAACAGACGTGTTTTGACAGTCGAACTTAGCTGTAACAGTTTCGCTCTGACCAACCAATCAGAGGACAGGAAAATGCTGACACTATTCTGGGCCAGCTAGCTGCCCTGTGAGGAGAATATGCGATCTGATTGGTTAAAGAAACAGACCCATTGATAATATAGTTGAAGGTACATCAGCCAGCACTACTGATTTTGAAGCCCCTGGGCAGAGTTGCCACAGCGGATCATCTGTCTCCATACTACCCTGTCCTCTACAGCTGCCTCTTTCAAACCAATATATATATATATATATATATATATATATATATATATATATATATATATATATATATATATATATATATATATATATATATATATAGTCCATTTATCGATACTGGGTAGAAATCTTTACAGAAATTTGACATTGTGAGAAATATCTTGTGCTACTGGCTCCACCTGAGGCTTGCGCCCAAAGCTTCCGTGCCCTCGCAGCCCTCTTGTTGCAGCTCTTTAGGCTAAACGTTCTGCCAGCTAAAAAATAAAAAAAACTCCAGCCCCATCCATTTCAGGTCTAGCTGATAGGTTTTTGCACTGTTTAGCAGATTCCAACTTCCATATCAATCTGTCTGTATCAAACAACACCTTTTACGGGATCTAATGAACGTTTGTAAATAGCGCGAAGTCTGCAGAAGTCAAATCTGGCGTGTATGGTGGGTGCGGAAGTCAGATCATGTGGATTGTTCTCTGACGATCATCATGCACGAATTGCCGAACAGCTTTGACATTTTCGGAGGTTGCGTTTGTTGAAGGACTTTTTGATCTCCCGTCGTCTTCAAGTGTTGTTCATTTATAGTGCTTCTCTTAATGTTAGTCAGAGATTAGGATTCAGCTTTAAATCATTTGAAGTGCTCGTTCTTAAAATTGCACTTTCAGACATGCACAGAAAACTCGCTCTGGTCACCGTGTACAGACCCCCAGGACCCTACGCTGATTTTCTTCATGAGTTTGCTTGTTTTCTCTCAGACCTCTTGATCAGCTTTAAAAAAGTGCTGCTTGTAGGAGATTTTAATATTCATGTAGATGATGAAAACGATGCCCTAGGATTATCATTTGTCGATTTACTAAACTCTTTTGGAGTTAAACAAAACGTCACCAGACCAACCCACCGTTTTAACCACACACTAGACTTAATAATATCCCACGGAGCAGACGTCACTGATATAGATATTTTACCCCAGAGTGATGACATCACAGACCATTATCTCCTACTGTACACACTACCGGTAGAGCAGATTAACCGTGTTTCACCACGGTATCGACTTGGTAGGACTATTATTCCAACCACTAAGGACAGATTCATAAATAACCTGCCTGATTTATCTCAGTTTCACATTAAACCCATAACTGCTGATCATCTTGATGAGATGGCGAACAACATAGACCTTATCCTCACTAGCACTTTAGACACTGTTGCCCCCATCCGGTTAAAAAAGGTTCGAGAACAAGCACCTGCACCTTGGTATAATAGTCATACGCATGCCCTAAAGAGAACAACACGTAATCTGGAGAGAAAATGGAGGAAAACTAAATTGGAGGTATTTAGAATTGCGTATAAAGACAGTATGCTTAGCTACAGACAGGCGCTAAAAGCTGCTAGAGCTAAACACCTGAGCAAACTCATAGAAAATAACAAAAACAACCCCAGGTTCCTTTTCAGTACAGTCGCTAAATTAACAACAAATCAGGGATCTGAAAAATGTGTTCCATCACAGTTTAGTAGTGAAGACTTTATGAATTTCTTCACTGAAAAAATAGATAACATTCGAAAAACAATTGTGGCAGTTCAACCTCTGACAGCATCTCCCGACACAATCGTACTTACAACCCCACAACTACACTGTTTTACATGTATAGGACAGGAAGAGCTGTATGATGCTATTATGAAAGCTAAATCAACAACATGTCAGTTAGATCCAATTCCCACTAAACTACTGAAGGAAGTGTTATATACAGCTGGTGAGCCTCTTTTAAATATTATTAACTCCTCACTATCGTTAGGTCATGTCCCTAAATCCCTCAAGTTAGCAGTTATTAAGCCCCTCATTAAAAAACCTAATCTGGATCCAAGCACGCTATCGAAATACAGACCAATTTCAAATCTCCCATTTATGTCTAAGATTTTAGAAAAGATTGTCGCTGCCCAGCTATGTAACCACTTGCAGGAGAACAATATCTTTGAAGAGTTTCAGTCAGGTTTTAGGCCCCATCATAGCACAGAAACTGCTCTAGTTAAAATCACTAACGACCTGTTTTTAGCTTCAGACCAAGGCTACATCTCCCTATTAGTTTTACTAGATCTTAGTGCTGCGTTCGACACTATAGATCATGATCTTCTCCTCGATCGCTAACAGAATTACATCGGTATTCAGGGACAGGCATTAAGCTGGTTTAAATCCTACCTGTCCAATCGTTACCATTTCGTAGATTTAAATGGAGAGCTATCCAGGATAATGCTAGTAAATTATGGCGTGCCACAAGGGTCAGTTCTGGGACCCCTGCTTTTTACAATATACATGCTTCCATTAGGAAATATTATTAGAAGGCATGGAATTAGCTTCCATAGTTATGCTGATGATACCCAGCTATATATTTCATCCAAACCAGGCGATACAGCTCAATTAGCTCGCATAACTGAGTGTGTTGAAGAAATAAGAGATTGGATGACCCATAACTTTCTGCTATTAAATTCTGATAAAACGGAGATTTTGCTCATCGGCCCAAAAAATAGTACACAGAAGCTCCAGCATCTCAGCCTGCATTTAGACGGTTGTTCTGTAACTACTAGTTTAACGGTAAAAGACCTGGGAGTTATTTTAGACAGCAACTTATCTTTCAAAAATCACATCAATCAAGTTACAAAAACAGCCTTCTTTCACCTTAGAAATATTTCTAAGCTAAGAAATATGTTATCTTTATCTGATGCAGAGAAGCTCGTCCATGCGTTTATGACCTCTAGAATAGACTACTGTAATGCATTACTAGGTGGATGTCCTGCATCATTAATAAACAAGCTTCAGTTAGTTCAGAATGCCGCAGCAAGAGTTCTTACTAGGTCAAGAAAATACGATCATATAACCCCAATCTTATCGTCCCTACATTGGCTTCCTATTAAGTTTCGAATAGACTACAAACTACTGCTACTCACTTATAAAGCACTAAATGGTTTGGCTCCCATGTATCTATCCAGTCTCTTAACACGCTACAATCCGTCACGCTCCCTGAGATCTCAAAACTCTGGGCTTCTAGTAGTTCCTAGAATAGCAAAGTCCACTAAAGGCGGTAGAGCATTTTCACATTTAGCTCCTAAACTCTGGAATAGTCTTCCTGACAGTGTTCGGGGTTCAGATACACTCTCCCAGTTTAAGTGCAGATTAAAAACATATCTTTTTAGCAAAGCCTACACATAACACACATCACACACATCACATCACAACCTTGTGCTCCAGAACATCTGATCACATGCACATTATCAACTTGTGCTGTTAATATCATGAACAGCAGCTACGCTAATTCCTCTCCACTGCTTCTCTTTCTCTCCCCATCCCGAGGCATCCTGAGGTTTGGCCAGCTCCAGTCACGTCCCACCTCGTGAAGATTATGGACCTATGGATGATCATGGAGAAGTAGATGCCGAGTGTTTAAAGGCCCTGGCATGGAGAAGCTGATGCTGGATCTATGATGATCACAAATTGTTCTGTATTGTTGAAAGATTTATGACCAAACTTTTGATGTCACCCATATGAGGATGGGTTCCCCTTTGAGTCTGGTTCCTCTCAAGGTTTCTTCCTCATATCATCTAAGGGAGTTTTTCCTTGCCACTGTCGCCACGGCTTGCTCATCAGGGACAAACGCACACCATTCACCTTCACTGTTGTTTTCTGTAAAGCTGCTTTGAGACAATGTCTGTTGTGAAAAGCGCTATACAAATAAACTTGACTTGACTTGACTTGACTTCTTCCCGGCACATGTCCCCAAAACGCCTTTAACGACTCGTTGCAGCATCTCCGTATGTCAAACGTCTCTGTGGCAGATTTGCTCAGTTTCACTTGAAATTTCACATTTGCTCTTTGTTTTAACTTCTGTCTGTGATGAAATCACAGAAGGGGAAACGCACTTGGTTGGAACAGCACTATTTTGATACCACCTCATAAATGATTCCTGTCTGTAGCCTAAAGATTGAAATTGTCTCTATTTTGAAAGCGAGAGACAGAAATCTGAGAAAGAATAAAGGCTGTGAGAGGTGAGAGGAGGAGAGGCAGAGAACTGGTTATAGAATATCCCTGTGAAGGAGGAGAACAATTGAAGGAGGCGATTGGAGCTGAAGACAAAAGAGCTTCTCTCAGTAGTCCCTGTGGCCCAGCTTTAGCCTGTAGATGACCCCTCATTACACCCTCTTTCTCCTCTATTTACCATCCTTTGTTCCATACGTTACCATGGGGAAGATGAGCCAGCCCTCCACATCCCTCTCTTTCTCTCTCTTCCTCTGTCTCGTTCTTTGTTTTCTAACTACAGAGGTAGGTCTGATTAGATACCTCGCCTTGGGCGGCCCGGTCATATTGGTAAGTAATCGATGCCCTCTGACACCACAGGGCGAGTGCAGCATCAGGCCGCGACTTTTCATCTCGCTCCCGCTCTCATATCGGCGACGGCAGGCGAGGACCTAAAATATATACCCAGGGAGTCCACATAAAGCGAGAGATATTGCGTAACCGATAAGGAGCGCATTCGGAAAGTTCACGGCGCGTGGAAGAAAATTAATATGCACTACCGCCCCTTTTATGGGTTCATAAAAATTATACTGTTGTCCTTAAATTTTTTAATAAAGTGACGGAACATTTATTAAGCCTGGCATATGTTCATAATATCTCACATGAAGAGAGGAGTCTTAAAACGGACGAGAAGGTTGTTCCCGGGCCGGGCGTAGCACCACATCGCAAAGGTCAATAATATTTTTATAATGCTCTTCTAATGGCTCGGATTTTCCACCGGGAGGAATTTTAAATCTGACTCAAACGAGAGGAAGGAGGTATAAAAAAAGAGGGAGAAGAGAAGAAAGATGAAAGTAAAGAAAGAGAGAGAGGCGAGGATGTGTGACCCAGATGCAATGCAGGTGAACCTCTGATCCACACACACACACACACACACACACACACACACACACACATACACACACACACACACACACACACACATACATATACAATAACACACTGACACACACTCAAGCACCCTTTGTGCCACATAAACAGAATAACACACACACACACACACACACACACACACGCACACACACACACACACACACACACACACACACACACACACACACACACAGTTAGCTCTACAGTTCAGACTGTGTAAAGGAGGTGCTGATGGTGGTGTGTGTGTGTGTGTGTGTGTGTGTGTGTGTGTGTGTGTGTGTGTGTGTGTGTGTGTGTGTGTGTGTGTGTGCGTGTGTGTGTTGGTCAAATGAGGCTTTGGCTGGATAAAAGCTTGTTGTCTGTCCTCTGGGAGTTTACGGCTGCTGTGAGAAACCAGCTCACTGTAATTGTTGCTGCATGACTCAATAAGCTGTAAGAGCGCAGAAGAGCACATACTGGAAGGCCTACAAGACCTTGTGTGGCCTTACAATCCATCTGTCGGTCTATGTGTCTATCTGTTTGTCTGTACCTGTTTTTGTCTGCTAGACTGTCTCTCTACCTGGATATGTCTGTCTCTAATCTCTGTTGCCCTGTCTTTCTCTCTCTCTCTCTCTCTCTCTCTCTCACTCTCTCTCTCTCTCTCTCACTCTCTCTCTCTCTCTCTCTCTCTCTCTCTCTCTCTCTCTCTCACTCTCTCTCTCACTCTCTCTCTCTCTCTCTCTCTCTCTCTCTCTCTCTCTTTTGTTGTTTGTATATTCATCTGCTTATGTGTTTTCTTATTGGCTCTCTCGATCTCTGCCTGTGTGTCTTTCTGTCTGTCTATCTACAGATAGTCTGTCTGTATGTATGTCTGTCTGTCTGTCTGTCTGTCTGTTTGTCTGCATGCATGTGTACCTGTCTGTCTGAATATGCACGTCTGTCTGCACGTGGACATTTTTCTGTATTCTGTCTGTGTGCATGTGTATACAGTGGAACCTCGGGTTACGAATTTAATTCGTTCCGGAACTTTACTCGTAACCTGAAAAGTTTGTATCCTGATACGAATTTACCCATAAGAATTAACAGAAACTTCGGTAATTCGTTCTGGACAACCAAAAATATTACTTTAAAAATAAAAATAAAGCCAATATTCACTAATATTATTTACTTTTAACATGTTATATTGAAATCATAACATATAAAAACATATAAAAACATATAAGAACATAGAAGAGAGGAAAACATTATCTTTACTGGGTACTTTACCTTTGAGAAGACTCGCTGCTGGCATGATGGAGACGACGTTCGTAGAAGGGGGAGGAGGGAGAGTTATTGTTTGGAAGGAGAATCTCCTTTCATTATTATATCAGGCAGACTGTCACCCGAATCATTGTCATCACTTCTCTTTTTAGATTCACTTTGCTGGGTAGCGATACGAAAAGAACCAACTTGGCTGCGACCCCTATGACAAGTAAAAAATAGACTTGGGGGGTCCCCAAGATTATTTTTGTAAAAGATATATGAATTACACAACAACTGGGGACCCCCCTATAAGACTTGAGTCAATTTAAGCACTGGACAGAGGGAGTCAGTAATGTAAACAGAGATATTCCTGATCATCATCATCGTATTTTCTCTGCTTGTATTCTATATGGTGGATGTTCAGCCTGGAAACATTCATAAGATAACATTTAAAATTCTTTTGTATTACTATATTAATATGATGTGGGGTTCAGTTACCACCGTGACACTAAAACTAGTAATAATCACTACTTTTTACTTAAGTACATATCAGAGCCCAAACTTCTTTACTTCAACTTGAGTGAAAAAGTGCAGTCAGAACTTCAACTTTTACCAGAGTCTTTCAAAACATGAGTATCTGCACTTCTACTTGAAAGATATATGTATTATTGCCAGCTCTGGTTTGTCGGTCTGTCTATCTGAATGTGTACATGTCTGTTTGTTTGCCTATATGCGCACCTGCTTGTCTGTCTTCATGTATATCTGTTTATGTGTGTGTCTCTGTCTGTCTGCATCTGTCTATCTATCTATAAGATCATTTTCAGCCGCCTAAAGGGTATCAATATTTTTTCTTTTTAATAAAATTTACTGTCACCTTGATTGAGAAAAACAATTCGCATTCGAATCGCTATTCCTGATGCAATGCCGTCCGGTGAAGCCGCGAGTTTTTGATAAATATCATATTTCTATGCTGAAAGTCGTGACCTGAGCAGCCATCAGAGACGCTGGAGTGGAATGGAGGCTGAAAGCGTATATAGAGCAGACGTGTGTTATGTTGCGGGGTGAGGGAGCTGCATCAGACCTTTTAACTGAAGACGAGGCTGTCGGTCTGTACTCGGGCTCTGACACGGCTCCGGCATGGTAAGGTCAAGCCCAACAGAATGTCAGCGAGGAGGAGGAAGATGTATTTTTTTGACTCCTTCATCTCCCACCGTCCCTGTCGGTTCGACTTTGTTGTTTCTTCCCTTATGTCAGTGTCAACAGTCCATCTGCCTGATGCCCACTCGCATTGCGGCAGCGCCGCATACACGTGAACCCTGCCCTCCTCTCCTCTCCTCTCGAATTCTATCCAATCCACTCCTCTCCTCTCCTCTCCATTCTTCTCCTCTGTCTCTCCTTTCCTGTCATCCTTTTTTCTCTCTGTCGACGGAAAAAAAATGCCCCAAATAACATTTTCAATCATTTCTACAATCTTTTAATGAAGCAGGTTGTTGTAGACGGAGCAGACGTTAATTCTGTATGATGCGTTAGATCAAATCATGCAGTGTTCTGTGTTGTATATGTATACGTTTCCCTTTCAGTATGCTCGGAGCTACTGCTCTGACACACACACACACACACACAAACACCTCGCACTGTGAGCGTAAGTGTTCGAGACTGCTGCCGCAGGGTGACATGAGCGTGTGTGATTGGGAGCTCCGGGCTCAGCTGGAAAGCCACAGGCTACACACTCTCCTCAGGCTGTGACGGAGTCTCAGACAGGAGCCGAACGCTTCCGCTACAGACAAGACAATGGACAGTGGTAAGAACTTTGAGGATGGATTTGGACTGGAATTGATAACAACAGTCTGTGACAATGGCTTAACAAAACACCTCAATGGTGGAAGTGTAATGAATGGACATTCTGTGATGAGAATGAATTTTCCTTTTGAGTCTGGTTTCTCTTAAGATTTCTTCATTATACCATCTCAAAGAGTTAGAACTAATAATTATAAGGAACTCACAAGGTGGTTTCATAAAGTTTCGAGACTGGCTCTGTTTAAAGAAAAATACTTTATTTATCTATATGTTTACACACTATCACCTTCTAAACAGTACCTTTGCACAGCAATACAGCGCCTCCCTGCGTTTCTGCCACTTCTGGAATGTGTCATAAAAGTCTTCTTTTTGTAGCGTGTCCAACACCTTCTGCAATTCTTACTGGATCCCCGCAATGGTGTCAAAACAATGACCTTTGAGCTGGAGCTTCATCTTCGGAAAGAGAGCGAAGTCCTCAGGAGGCGTATCTGCCGAATAGGTTGGGTGCTGAAGTAAGATCATGTTGATTGTTCTCCAACGATCATCATGCACAAGTTGCCAAATGGTTTTGACATTTTCGGGGGTTGACCTTGTTGAAGGTCCTCCTGATCTCTAGTCACCTTCCATTGATGTTCTTCCCCTCTTGAAGCACGCATGCCATGTTAAACGTACGTTATGTTAAACGTCTCCTTGGCAGATTTGACAGAATTTCATGTTTTCTCTTTTGTTCTAACTTGCTGTCCGTGATGAAATCGCAGACGTGGTCAGCAGCGCTTACACCATTAGTGGTGAAACTTTTTGATACCACCTCGTATAGGAACCAAATGTATACTTTCTTTTATACATTTTTTTATTGTTCTTTAATTGCAGATATTTTAATGAAAATTAAAGAAAATAACAATTTCTTCACATGGTTGAATTTTAAACTGTAATGCAGCAAAAATAATTATCCTTCTCATGACACACACAGGATTTTCTCGCTCATAATATATGAAGAAAATGTGATATGAACCAGAAAAGCACCTTTTGGTTTCGAACACCGCTATTATCTGTAGAGTTTGCGTTCTCTGACTCGCTCTCAGGTCAAATGACCTGGACATGATTTCGGTAATTATAATTTGATCAATTATGAAAATCATTTCTTTTAGGATCATTAGAAGAATTCAATCGGATGCCATTGAGTTACGTTCAATTTCTCTACGCCTGAAAGACACTTTTTTTTTTCCAGGATCTTCCATTTTTCCATTACTGTCTCAAAAATATACATATTTCCATAATTTTTTTAAACAAATTAATAAAGCATTTTTTTTGACAAATTATGAATTTTAACGGGTACTTGCATATTAAACTATACCATAGTGACCTCAGAAGACAATAAGGGATAAAAGAGTTATTTAATTTTATCTAATATATTTACATTAATGCATTTGGTAAACGAACTCATCCACTTACAAATCGTTTTAAAGTATATATCATTAAATACTGTATTTTCTGATACTGGTTTATTACCACCAAATAATACAAATACTAATAATACCTATTCTAATAATATCAGTCTGGAACCGTGTCGGGAGAGAAAATAGTTAGATAAATAAAAAAGCAAGCTTGTCTCTATGAACCAAGAAAGATGGTGGAACCAGTGGAGCAGTGATAGAGGATGGAGGGATCAGTGGAGCAGTAGTAGAAGAAGAAGAAAACGAAATAAAGAAGAGATAAGTAGAGCAGTGCTAGAGGGTGAAGGGATCAGTGATGCAGTGGTAGAGGATAAAGGGATGATTGGAGCACATTTAGAGGATGGAGAGATCCAAAGAGCAGTGGTAAAGAATGGTGGAATCAGTGGAGCAGTGGTAGAAGGAGAATAATAATAACAAGAGATCAGTGGAGCAGTGGTAGAGGATGGAGGGATCAGTGGAGCAGTAGTAGAAGAAGAAGAAAACGAAATAAAGAAGAGATAAGTAGAGCAGTGCTAGAGGGTGAAGGGATCAGTGATGCAGTGGTAGAGGATGGAGGGATGATTGGAGCACATTTAGAGGATGGAGAGATCCAAAGAGCAGTGGTAAAGGATGGTGGAATCAGTGGAGCAGTGGTAGAAGGAGAATAATAATAACAAGAGATCAGTGGAGCAGTGGTAGAGGATGGAGGGATGAGTGGAGCACATTTAGAGGATGGAGAGATCAGAGGAGCAGTGGTAGAGGATGGTGGGATCAGTGGAGCAGTGGTACAGGATTTAAGGATCAGTGGAAAAGTAGTAAAGTATGGAGGGATACATGTAGGAGTAATAAAGGATGCGGGATCAATGGAGCAGTGGTAGAGAATGAAAGGATCAGTGTGGGAGAAGTCAAGGATGGAGGGATCCATGTAGGAGTAGTAGAGGATGGGGGATCAGTGGAGAATTGGTAGGGAATGGGGAGGACAGTGAAACATATTTATAGGATAGAGGGATCAATGGAGAAATTTAGAGGATGGAGAGATCAGTGGAGCAATGGTAGAAGGAGAGTAAGAAGATGAATAATAGGAGCAGTATTAGAGGATGGAGGGATCAGTGAGCAGTGGTAGAGGATGGAGATGGAGAGAAGATGGACACTGCTAAAATAAGCCACTATCCAAACAGGACAGAGCCATAATGCCAAGAACCATTTGTTCTTCAGATTTGGGACGAGAAACATGACTTATTTATTATTTAATAATTATGTCAGAGTTATTTAGTACAATACATCTACACCAAACTCTATTCCCCGTAGTGCACTGTGGCCTACAAACATGGCCACCACAGAACAGAAATCTCAACACAAGCTCATTTTCCTCACTATGAGCAGGACATGGCACCCCATGTCCTGCTCATAGTGAGGAAACGAGCTTGAGTTGAGATTCCTGTTCTGTCTCAATCAACTCTTCAGGTCAGTAAGATCTGTCTCAATTTCAAAATCATTCACTTGGAATATTCACTTTCCCAAATGCACCAGAAAAAAACAGGATGCCACAATGCCTCTGCCAGTAAGATAATGTTCTCTGCACATCCATATTGCAAGAATGTTTGAGGAACATGACAAAAAGTTCAAGGTGTTGACTCAACCTGCATTTCCATAGACCTTAACCCAATAAAGAATCCATGGGACATACTGGACAAGAAGTCCAATCCATGGAGGCCTAATTATCTGATGATAACATCTTGGTTCCGTTAGAGATCTTGTGTGTCCAGGCTTTGCTAGTTAGAGCTGTTTTAGTGGCACCAGTAGAACTGCACAATATTTTGCCAGGGGGTTTTAATAATATGGCATTTTACAATTACTGTTTTTTTTTTTTTTGTCTTAACTCAACTCAAGCTTCATTGTTATTCTTTCACATACACAGTATACAAAAGAATGAAACCAAAACACCAAGGTGCACAGTAACAGTGAACAGTAAGAGTAAACATTTAACATAAATAAAGAGTAAATATTAAACATATCAGAGTAAAGGTGCGGTAAATATGGGGTAAATGTGATAAATAAGGTTGAAATGTAAGTAATGTAAGTGTAAAGTGTAAAGTGCGAGTGCACAGTCTGTGGGAGGAGTGAGAGGGATCTTTTACAATGGTAGAGGCTCTGAGTATGCAGCGTGAATTGAAGATGTCCTGGATAGAGAGCCCCTATGATAATTTTAGCTGTCCTTACTATGCGCTGTAGGGTCTTGCTGTTCAAAGGTTTTAAAGTTTCCAAAACACACATACTGTAGATGCAGATGGCCAGGAAGCTCTCCACAGTACCTATGTGGAAGGTGGTAAGTATGGGTGGTGGGAGGCTGGCTCTCTTCAACTTCCTTAGAAAGTTGAAGTCATCCCGAGGCTTCCTGAGGTTTGGCCAGCTCCAGTCACGTCCCACCTCGTGAAGATTATGGACCTATGGATGATCATGGAGAAGTAGATGCCGAGTGTTTAAAGGCCCTGGCATGGAGAAGCTGATGCTGGATCTATGATGATCACAAATTGTTCTGTATTGTTGAAAGATTTATGACCAAACTTTTGATGTCACCCATATGAGGATGGGTTCCCCTTTGAGTCTGGTTCCTCTCAAGGTTTCTTCCTCATATCATCTAAGGGAGTTTTTCCTTGCCACTGTCGCCACGGCTGCTCATCAGGGACAAACGCACACCATTCACCTTCACTGTTGTTTTCTGTAAAGCTGCTTTGAGACAATGTCTGTTGTGAAAAGCGCTATACAAATAAACTTGACTTGACTTGACTTGAAAGTGAAGACATTGTTGGGCCTTCTTCACAGTGGAGTTAGTGTTGGTAGTCCAGTTAAGGAGGTCAGAGAGGTGTACACCAAGAAACTTGGTGTACACCTCTCCACTACTGAGCCACTGATGAGCAGGAGAGGGTGGACACTCGATCCTTTTCTTAAGTCTGCAACAACCTCCTGTGTTTTGTCTACATTAAGAGACAGGTTGTCTCTGACAGCAGTTCACCAGTTGTCCCCCCCCCCCCCAACCCCACCACCCTCTATGGTGTTTTATCATCATTGCTGATAAGGCCCACTACTTTCATGTCATCAGCACACTTGACAATGAGGATTCCAACTTTGCCGTGCAGTCATGGGTGAGCAGACTGAACAGCAGTGGGCTGAGCACACAGCCTTGGGGGAACCTGTGCTCAGTGTGATGGTGCCTGATGTTCTGGTCTCGATGCGCACTTACTGTGGTCTCTCGTCTGGAAGTCTAGAATCCATTTGCAGAGTGTTGAGTCCCAGTAGAGAGAGTTTACTCACCAGTTGCTAGGGGATGATTGTAGTGAATGCTGAGCTGAACTCAACAAACAGCCTTCTGATATATGTGTCCTCTGTGTCCAGCTGTGCGAGGACAGAGGGCAGTGTGAAGGAGATAGCAGTTAGAAGGGTATGCAAACTGAAATAGGTCTAGTGAGGTGAACAGAGATGAGTGACTGTGACTCTTGACTAGATGCTCAAAGCACTTCATCATGATGGGAGTCAGTGCAACTTACATTGACTTCTTTGGGACAGAGATGATAGTAGTCTTTTTGTTTTTTGTAATTACAGCCTGGCTCAGGGAGATGATGAAAATGTCTGTGAGGACACCTGCCATCTGGTCAGATCACTTTCCCTTATCCAGGCCTACAGTTTTCAATGGGTTGACTCTAGATAGTGTCCTCCTCGCATCTGTAGTATCCAGGCAGAGCACCTGCTCCTCAGGGGTTGGCATGGACTTGCATGCGTGCGTGTTTAGAGCTTCAAATCATTCTTAGAAGTCATTTAACATGTCAGGAAGATGGGGTCACTTTTGTTGGCTTGTGATGTGAATTTGTAGTCAATTAGTGCCTGAATGCCCTGCCACATGCGTCTGGGGTCCTTAATATCACAGAGCTGATTGTTTATTTTCTGTGTTTTGCATTCTTGATGACTTTTTAAAGCTGAGCTTTTGCTGACCTGAGAGGTCCTTCTACTACCAACTTGAAGGCAGCATCTCTCTTTCTAAGCAAGACCTCACCTGTCATCACAGCTTCTGGTTAGCACATGTGATGATGTTTTTTTTCCACTGTGACATCCTTAATGCACCTCTCTATGTACCCAGTCACAGAGTCTGTGTTTTCGTCCAGACAAATGTGCTGGTTTTCCTGAACATGTTACAGTTTCTGCACGTTGAAGTGGGTCGAAGTAGCCTCTTCCGGCCAAATTCTGATGGTTCTTTGCACTGGCTTGGAGCTCTTCATCAGTGGCCTGTATGCTGGGAGTAAAAGCATGCCGAGGTGGTCTGATTGTCCTAGGTGGGGGTGAAGGATGGCTTTGTGTGGATCCTGGGTGTTTTAGTAGAATTAGTCCAGTATGTTGTCTCCTCTTGTGGCAAAGTTGATGTGCTGGTAAAACTTTGTTGCAACAGTTTTCAGTTTTAAGTGGTTGAAATCCACAGTACAATGAAAAAGGCATCCGGGTGGGCTGTTGGTTGCTCCATGATTGTATAATGGAGCTCTACACTGTATGTGCAATGTATCTACAATGTACACTGTTACAACTATAATAGTGGTGAATTTCTATGGTAGATAATAAAGCCGGGATTTCACCACAATAACAAAAAATCCAGCTGTGGTGAGCAGTGGGTAGCAACTATAGTGGTATTGATGCACCAGTCATTGTTTATGTAAACACAAAGTCTGCCACCACAGCTCTTACCAGAAGTCTCAGTGTAACTATCCCACTATACGATGTTAGCGTCTGTATCTGGATAGCTGCAGCCACATTTCAGTGAAGATAAGCACACAACAGTTTCTTGTTTAAGCCTGGGTTGTTAGTCAGAGTCTAAGATCGTCCATTTCATTTTCCAGAGAGTGCACATTAGCCAGTAGTGCTGATGGGAGCACCAGTTAGCTAGAGTTCACTTACCTAGCTTCTGGTTCCTCTCGCACCACTTGTGGTGTCACATACCGAGATAGCTAAATCACACGACGCTGTAGTGGTCTTTTGTCTACATAGTAGTCCTAGGCCACATGTTTCAACTATGAAACCAAGAGCCGTTTTTCAAATGTTTACATTTTTAATAAAAAGTTTCCATCATTAGCTGGAGCTATAGAAGATAGCAGTGCATCCATGCGCACCGCCAGCTTGTTAAACATGACACTTTCTGTAAAAATGCACTTAGGAGTGATTTACATGATTTACGACTTACGAGGTGGTAACAAAATGTTTCAAGGCTAATTTTGTAATACGCCAACAGATGGCAGCACAAGGCTGCACGCCCAGTCACAGGGAACACCGACCTTCATAAGTCAGTGTGCCAAAAGACATTGTCCTGTCACCGAGCTCTCCTCACATGTGTTTCTTGCCGGAAACAACATGATCTCACTCTAGATTTGGCTCCTATAAAATTCACCCTCTTCCTGAAGATGAAGATCAGCTCAAAGGTCGCTGTTTTGACACCATTGTGGAGATCCAGCCTAAATAGCAGAAGGTGCTTGACATGCTTTGAAAAGAAGACTTCTAGGAGATATTTTAAAAGTGGCAGGAACAATGCTGTGTAAAGGGACTATTTTGAAGGTGATGGGTTGTAAACGTAGATAAATAAAGTACTTTTTTTGTAAATAGAACTAGTCTCGAAACGTTTTGATACCACCTCGTACTACTGAGCAGTTAAGGGTTAAGGGCCTTGCTCGAGGGCCCAGCAATGGCAGCTTGGTGGTGCTCAGATTTGCCTTGTGACCTTTGGCTCCAGAGTCCAATGCCTTAACCCCAAAGCTAAGACCTCCCTATTATTTAGATTTACTAAAAATCTTTTTTTTTATTTTTTTTTTTATTCAGTTTTCGATAAATGAGAAAGATTTTGGTTAAACATTTATGATTTTTCAAAGTTAAGTTCTGAAAAGTATGTACTATTTCATCAGACACATCTATTTTTTTCCGTCTTTCAGGCCAAGATGGTTTCGCAGACAGCTGTGAATATTTCCTTCACCTGTGGTTGCTGGTTTATTGTATTGTTTGGACTTGGATTGTGGTGAACAGTGTAAAATGTGGATGTCAAGTCTCTTCTCTCTCTCTTTCGGAAGTGTGCAGACTCACCCTCTGTGATATGCCAGTGCATGCAAGAGTGGGCAAAAATGGCTTATCTTGCCGGAGATGTATTGGCTCTTCAGATTCATATACTCCAGAACCTGAAGCGTGGCATGTAGAACGCATCAATCACTCCGCCGGCATCAAAATGAGATAAATATTCTAATTTCAGCATAACAGCGCCTTTGAAAGACATCTAAAGAGACTATTAGTGCAGGGGTGTTTTTCATCAAAAGGCAGGGTGTCACTGTTTTCTCACCATGCCACTCGCAAAGACGTGAGTCTGCATGCGTGTACGAACAATGTTTTCAAAATGCATAGGAATGCAAACGCGAGACAGATTTCTTTTTGCGGACAGACGCATCGCTAAATGCGTCCTCTGACACACCTCCGTCGTTCACTTCATTTTATTTTTGCTTTCTTTGTACAAGTGGAATTTCCCATATCCTCTATATAAATGCGTTTAATTTAAAGGTAGTGAGAAGATGCATCAATCGTTACGGTATTGCGGCAGCGGGGTTATCAACCTTGCTGGAAATTTTTCCTGCGCTCTCCTGCTCGCTTCGAGCAAACATCTTGCCTGCGTTCCCGCATCTCCGCTGCTCGGGCTAAACTGTTCCACTGCACTAATTGGCCAATGTCAGGCATGACACCAGGATAAACAAACGCAGCTCAAGAAAACTGAGACAAATGTTGGGTAATTAAACTGATGGGGGTGCGGGGTGGTGCGTTTGGGCGGAGGGTGGTTTTGTGCGCTGACAAAAACATTCGAAAAAGAGAGAGAAAGCGAAAAAGAGCTCGATGTGTGAAAATCTGCTTTCCTGCTTTAAAACGTTTTTTTTTTAACCAGCGTTCGTTTTTTTTTTTTTAGCCAATGGAAAAATAAACGTAATAACAAAATATGTAGCGTGTGAGAAAATGGTTCGGATATATTTTTTCCCCCAAGAAGAAGACCTTTTGGTTGTTGTAGTAAAGTGTGTTCGCTGTTGTTATAGCAATGGCACTGTCCATAAAGCTTTATCGCATGCAGATTTATTATTTTTTTTTACGTATTCTTTAATGCTTTCCTTCTGCGCTTTGTCTCATTGTTTCCTTCATCGTGTCATCCTTTTATCTCTCGTCTAGCATTGACCCAGCAGTGCACGTACCCCAGCTAACAATTTTAACTTCGATCAAACATTGCTTTTTATAAGCCTTGCGGTTTTTTCAGAAGTGTAAGGAACGTGAGGTTTTCTGTATCTAAGCGTCTCAACAGAAACTACTACAGGATGTGTTATTGCAGCAATGTGAAGACAAATGTTTCTGTAATGCTAGTTTTTTTTTTTTTATAGAAATGTTGACCATCATTGCAAGAGGTGTCTGGAGAACACTGCACCAATCTTATCCTTCACGTCTTGTGCAATACATGACTTCAACATTTAAATGGGCTCAGCATGTTCATGTTTCTACACAGGTTGGAGTTGTAATAGTAGAGTAACACGCATAAGTATCATGCAAGTTTGTTCAGCTTTTGCAAACGTGTAAGTAAAGTGTAATTTAAGTCTTTATTGCTTTTCTTTGCTACTAAGACTACATATAATGGGTATAAAATACTTGTCTTAGGTTCAGCTAGCTAATTGCTAGCATCAAATGGAAATTTATTGCTACAAACCTTGTTTCTGTGTCATTTTTTGTGTCATTTTCATAGTGAAAACAGATGCAAAGGCATCTGTTTCCACTTTTCTGTTGCGTTAACAGCATTGAGCTACAGTACACTATATGGTCTGGAAGTTTGGGCACACCTGATAATAAGATTGGTATGTGCTTCTTTTTTGAACATCCCATTCCACACTTAGACCCCATTTGGTGTTATAATAACCTTACACTTTTCTGGAAAGATTCCACTAGATTTTGTGGAGATTTGGGAAGTGGGGAGGTCTGGGGTGCAGTCAGCGTTCACATTCATCCCAAAGGTGTTCAATAGGTTTGGAGATCTATAGCAGGAGATCTTCCAGTACAAACCCACACGTTTTGTGCACAGGGGAATTGTCATGCTGGAATGGCTTTGGGTTTCATACCATTGATGTGCTTCTACATCTAAAGACATTCTATACAACTGTATGTCTGTGGTCAAAGAATTCGGGAAGAGCCACAAATGGCTAGAATAGTGAGATGTCCCAATATTTTTCCCCATAAGGTGTATTGGGTTAATTATTAGCATTGTCCACTAGCTAGCTTTAGCTGAACTGTCTTTCACAATCATTGCTACAAAATGTATCATAATTTTGAGTATAAAGCACATCTGAGGTAAATGTTCATATTCCTGACACTGTTGTCTTGTTTCCATTGTCAGTATGCCTTCATCTTGTTTGTATGAAATTCTTAACAGCTACAAGCTACTGTATCTGAATCATTGTTAGCCTCATCTGCTAGCTTGAATTTTTCAACTTGAGTTCAGTATTGTGACACAGTGATCATTTTTTTTTATTATTTGCAATATTGTAGAACTCGTTTCGTTAGCAGTTGAAAGAGTGTACTCACACATCTGAGGAAAAGGTTCATTTTGTTCATTTTTATTTCACAGCCATTGTTTGTTTACTTTGTTTATACAACAGGCATAACAGCTAGTGTCAGATTGTTCTAGTTGCTATTTCCATCTTTCACTACATACTTTTGCTAGAATTCTTCCGAAATCCATTTTTACACAACTTCAAGTTACACCCCCATTCCTCCCCACACTGTTTCTATAGACATTCATGTTACAGACCTGTTGCCAATTAACCTAATTAGCTGCAAAATGTTCCTCCAGCTGTTCCTTTTTAGTAACACTTACTTTCCTGCCTTTTTGTTTCCTGTCTCAACTTTTTGAGACATGTTGTGATCATCAAATGTACTTAAAATAGTACATTTCCTCAGTTTCATCATTTGATATATTTTCTATGTTCTACTATGAATAAAATATATGATATTTACATTTCACACACATCCCAATTTTTTGGGGGACAGCCGTCCAATTTAAAATGATCTTATATTTTCCATAAAATGGTACATTTCCTTAGTTTTAACATTTGATATGTTTTCTACATTTTACTGTGAATAAAACTTTTTTTTTTAAACAAAAAGTGTTGTTAGATTTTTTTTTTCAATGTAATTTACCAACAAATTGTTTTGATTTAGTTTCCACCATCATTGTTCTCTCGCATCGAGTTCACAAACATGGGCTCGCAATCTATACACATTTCTAATCAACAATATTGTCCCAATTTGATTGACAATTTTTTTTTACCAATTTAATGATTCAACTTTCAATCAAGTGACTGATTATACACAATTTGACCACATTTGGTAACACAACATTATAGTGCCATACTTTAATATTGCTAATTACTTTTTTTAGATAGGAAGGAACTACAAATCCAATGCTGAATTAATTTTTTTCTCATTGTCTTTGACAGTCTTCTATAATCAAACATGCCGAGGTGTTTTATTCTCAGCAATAAATCAACGGCAACAGATCCTTTATATCATTTAACATCTTTTTCATTACGATTACAGTTCATCTGTACTGACCTGTTTTCTTCCATTCCCTTCATTCCCAGTCCCTCTCTTCCCCAGAACCCCCTGTGCGTCACCGAATGTTTATGGACCGCTGTTTTCAGTCATGATAATCATTGTCATCGGGTGTTTCTATTAGCCATCTGCCCTGATGGATGGCCGCTCTCTGGGCCTGCGTTCATCTCTGTGTCCTTGACCATGGCAAATGAGAGAATGAGGGGAGGGAGAGCGCCTGTCCATCCTCAGCCTCGTCCCGGCCTGCAGTCACTCAATGCACCTGTCCACACCATGACACCGTCTGACAGGACATTTACAAATTGGTCTGCAGCTCTTGACAGTGGGTGTGGATTCAAAGTCGGGTTTTCCGGTTAATTGGTCGGACACAGACCACAAAAAAATACTCTATATATGTAATAATAAATGGTGTATTTCCATTCACATCTCTTTCCAGCGAGATCTAGACCACTGACAATATTGTAATTAGGAGAATTGAGATGCTATTTCTTGCAAACTCACTTATACGACTCATGGGAGATGTTTAGGTGTCACTAACCTGTGAGAAACACAGTAAGTATTTGGTTGGTGATGAAGCGATGTGATTTTATGTAAATGTTATTGAAAAAAATGTCTGAGATCTCAAGTCTAAAAAATAAATATTGCACAGGCGTGAATGACACAAATTTGTAGAAATACAAAGGAAATTAAATATGCAAACCCAACTCAGAATACTCTGAACTTTTCCCAAACGAATGCATACTGATAACGACTTTTGAAATACTTTCTGACTACAAATTAATTCCCATTTGGGTTATGCAATGACATTTTTTTTTCTCGTGGAATTATACACTTTGTTGTAAAATAATAATCATAATAATCATAAAATAGTAAAGAGTACTAATATACATTTTACATAACAGTAAAATATTTGTTTGCTCCTTTCTCCTTCCTGGATATTGTGTTACAATTCGAGTCTGTTGCGATTTGTTCCACATTTTGTGTCTAGAATCCGTGTTTTTAACGTTCACAAGCATGAGCGAAGGCTTCGTCTAACATGCCAGTACCGTTCCTTCCAAACATTTCACAGCAAATAAGCCGTATTGCATTCACTCAATATGTTCTCGAACGGCGAGACTTCATTAGCGCTCCATTCCTTAATACAATGCCGTATGACTTTATGTCACCTGTCAAACGTTTACCTTGTCGCCAAAGTCGAGCTGCGGCGTCGTGCGTTCCGTTTTCTTTTCCTCCTCTCCAGAAGCAAAAAAAACAAGTTCGAAAAATGAAAACAGTGTACAATTTTTTCCACTGCATGGATGAGGTCACCTGTAATGATCCCTAAAATATGTAAGCGTTCTCGTCTTTTTCCAGCAGCCCGCCCTCCTGCTGTCGCAGATAAAAATCATATTAATGACGTTTCGCCGGGAAATAACGTTCGCACTGATTTGTTTCAACGTTGTCGCTAAACTGATTGATTATGAGGTGATTTATGTTTTAATATTAAACGCAGTCGAGCTGGAGCATCTAATATAATCCTCCGTTTTAACAAAAACAACTTAATGAGCTGATAAAAAAAAGGTAACGATCAGGTAATACAGATGAAGGAGCTGATCGGCTGTAACGTGTATATAGTGTACACTGAGCGTGAGGACGCGTTCAGGTTTGTGTGTGTTACGAGGAGTTTCGCATACGTTACGATGACAATTGTAGTTCGTAAATATGATAATCAATAATTAGTAATAGAACATGCGGGCCACAGAGATCCTGCGTAGTAGAGATCAGCTCGTTCCGGCCTTCAATAAAACGCAGATCAGGGGGAAAAGTGGCGGGGGGGGGGGTTGAGGGGAGCGTCTCAGTCTTCCGCCAGGATTATTAAATTGAAAGAAAATTTATGGCTGACACTTTATAACAATTAATCAGGAGAGCTGATTAATAAAGTTATGCCTGCCTCCACCTCCTCAGTTAGGGCAGAAGCAGGGAGGTGAGCCGGGCTGTCGTCACGGACGGGCGTGTTGTCATTTCCATTGATTAATGCTGCACGGTGAGAGGACGCTCCTCCTCGAGCTCATGCTGCTTTAACACTCACCCCCTAAACACAGTGCAATGGGGGGAGCGTGCATTCGACGACTCCCGGTGGCACAACAAGACATGCTAACCTGGAAGGTGTGTGTGTGTGTGTGTGTGTGTGTGTGTGTGTGTGTGTGTGTGTGTGTGTGTGTGTGTGTAGACACACGTGTGCTCAGCAGAACAGGAAATCTTTCATATGGGATTTTAAAAACAATTTTAAGGAACGTCACCTAGTCAACTGACAACCTTGTCAGCATGATTAGATGAGTGTGATGAATTAGCTTTAGTAACATTTTCATAATTGCGTTTGGGTCATACGGGTGTGTGTGTGTGTTTGGGGGGGGGGGGGGTGATGGGGGGGAAGAGTGAATGTGGTAGCAATGTACTTAAGCTGAAAAAAAGCTTCAAATTCTAAGAAACTATTTTAAAAAAGGGGTGAGAATTGGCAGACACTGAAGTCTAAAGCTTTTTCTTTTTTTTCTTTTTTTTGCCCGTCTGACTCCGATTTCCTGACTGTAACCTTGAGTGAAAACACAGCGAAGCCACATTGACGAGGACAGCATCCGCATTCATGTTCCTGCCTGCTTTTGGATCAGCTCCGACGGCCTGGGTGGCTCGGCCTGACCGCGCTCTCTGATCAAAGGCACGAGGCGTATAAAAGGCGTTTATCTGAGTCAGTGTGCAGCTCCTATTTCTGGCAGCGAGGGCAAGGACTCGCTGGATGTGAGGAGGGGAGGCTTGGCTGAGACGGTGAGAGCGCTCGGGTGCCTCCATAAACCAGCTCCTATAAAAACAGACCTTTCACTGCTTAATGGTGTTCAGCAAAGCCAGAGTGTCGGCTAATTTTAGCTCCCCTCTTCACAAAAGCACTACGCTGGAGGCTTTAACGTTCACCTACTAGCAATAATTCTAGTGGGACTCTCGGTGTTGTTGCTTAAACCATATTGATCGCTGCCCAGTTTGCCATTTATAGTAGAGCGGAACAAAATACTAATAATTACGAGCGGAGAAGATAAGAAGCTGATTTTACTTAAGATTTTACTTATATAAAAAGGATGGGAAAACATATATATAAATTACTATTTCTTTCTAAAACAATACAATTTCTTAAAAAAAAGATAAGTATAGTGAAGTGAAAGAGAAAGAAAAACAGAAGAGAACTGCTTATCTCTCTCATGTGTAAATCCTCTGTGCATAAAATCTAGTTATAAGTTTATATATATATCCACTCTTTTTCCATGTACATCTCTACACATGAGACACACAAGAGACATATCAGTTCTTCAGTACCACAGAATTATTTAAGTGATCTTTCTTTCCTTTGCTACATGAGGAGCTTCCACTTCTGCCCTCGGGCTATATCTGGGGCTGAAAAAGAAATATATCAGCCTGTTTTGTTCCTCTGCATGGCCTTATAAGGAGAAGGGTGTTTTTCTTCATATTTGTGATCCTAAATTGTTGCTTGTTATTATTTACGGCTGGGAAAATATATCCCGCTCTTGTCAAAGCACAATTTTTTTATTAATTTTTTTTAAATGAGAATGGGTCCTATGCAAGGTTTTTAAATCCATCTGATGTTTAGAAGACGTTTATACAGTTTAAAAAGAATAAAGAAACTGATGTTTAGTTAATAATCTCGGGAAAGCTAAGGTTTGCATGCCCAAGGGCGGTTTTATAGCGCTAATGTAGTGTGTTCAGGTGTAAGTCTAGAGTGTAAGTGTGAGATTATAGATAGTGATACTGTGAAAAAAACACATATCTTCTCTTTATATGTTTCTCTTATAATTCTTTCATGTGCTGTGACTAGCAGTAGCATCCTCTCAGATGTAATATTCATTCCCCATCCTTCCTGTTATATGTGATGTTATAACTCTGACGGATACACAGTTCAAATCGGGCGTATGGTATCGAGAGCTTTTCATTTTTTTTATTTATTTTAACTCACATTTTGAATGGTACCTCACCCGCATTTTATTTTAGACATTATACAAATGAAAATAAATTGTACAATATAAATATTTTCCCATTCTTCATTCCAAAAAATGTGTGAACCAGTGTTTGCATGTAACTGTACTTACTCATGTGATATTCAGTTTACACAGGTGTAGGATTAAATCAATTCCAGATAATGTATATATATATATATATATATATATATATATATATATATATATATATATATATATATATATATATAAATATATATATATATGTGTGTGTGTGTGTGTGTGTGTGTGTGTGTGTGTGTACATATAAAACATTTGTTAATTGTTTCTACTGTATATAATTCAAATCGCATTTTACATCAATACATAATGTTGTAATATAATGCCTAATATTTGAAAAACACACATACACACATACACACACATTTCACATCATTACAATGTCTAAGACCATGTGTGTGTGTGTGTTTGTGTGTGTGTGTGTGTGTGTGTGTGTGTGTGTGTGTGTGTGTGTGTGTGTGTGTGTGTGTGTGTGTGTACATATAAAACATTTGTTAATTGTTTCTACTGTATATAATTCAAATCGCATTTTACATCAATACATAATGTTGTAATATAATGCCTAATATTTGAAAAACACACATACACACATACACACACATTTCACATCATTACAATGTCTAAGACCATGTGTGTGTGTGTTTGTGTGTGTGTGTGTGTGTGTGTGCGTTTGTGTGCGTGCAATTGCATTGTGTGTTTTACTGCACATTTCCCCAGTCAAGGCTTTTTTGCACTTTGTGGTAATGACACAGGCAAATGTTTCAGGGCTACTAGAACCTCCTTAATGGCTCAAAAAATGCTAATTTCTGCCGAGTTTGCATAAGCATGGCCAAACAAATGATGTGCGCCGAGAGCACGCTCACACTGAATGACCAAGGTCTCAGGGTTCAGGAATAATATGTCGCTTAGGTTCTGATGAATTCTGGGAGCTGATCATAAAAACGGGTCCTTCAGGTTTAGAAGAAGGCACACATCTGATTTACTGAATGATTATGTACACTTACAGGTCGTTTTAATAGTAACTTTTACAGTTTAACTGCTCATTCTACAATTTTAAACGATTTAAATCTTACACAATACAGGTGTGTAGAGTTGACCAAAAATGGTGTGCAAAACAAAAAACATCTGTGGGTAATTCAGGCTATAACTAGTACAGCAGAATCTCAGAATGCATATGCTGCTTCTTATGAAATGACTTCATTGCATATATATATATATATATATATATATATATATATATATATATATATATATATATATATATATATATATATATATATATATATATATATACTATTATATTATAAAAGTACAAATATAAAGAAATATAAAAAGTTTATTTATTATTTTGATATAGCAATTTATTATCATATAACATTTAATTCAGACTAGTACAAATGTGTTTTAAGCTACAAATGAAACCAATGCACAGGAGAGCGATTATATATTTAAATCATGTATCTTTAATTAGTCACCATACAATATTAATGCAAAATAAAAACAGTGAAAAAAACACACGCTATGTAATGTGACACATCATAAAAGCGGTCCTTATCAAAAATATGGCCCATGGGTCATTTGGTTATTATTATTTTATTATTATAAAATGGCTAGTGATGAACATATGTAATAAAGAAAATCCACACAATAATAAACATCCAACTCTCCATCACGTTCGCTGGTCTATCAGGACTTCCAGAACCAACTCTACCGATAGATTATTTAATGCAGTGCTTCAGAAATTACACAAAAACACTTTAGTACATGAGCATGAAAGCACTGCGAGCATTTATTAGATTATTCAAAACCTTTCATATATATATATATATATATATATATATATACACACACACACACACACACACACACACACACACACACACACACACACACACATCATTGTTGATAATGTTTCTAGTTATTAGAAAACAAATAAAGTAGAAATGGATCTAGTGGGTTTAGCAGGCAATTAAAAACGACGTGCCACATCTGGAAATATTTTTTTTTTCTTTTGAATGTTAATACTTGTGGTATTGCATGACACATTATTATGTTGTTTAGTACCACAAATATTCAGAAGTAGACTCAGTGAAACTGAACTTTTGCAGCGCATATTCACTATTATGGTCTGTAGCACATTTGCTTACATTATGATAAAGTCAATCGAATTTGTAATCATTTGTAATTATTTCCATGCAGTTTTCTACAGATTTCACTAAACATATATATATATTAGTGGTGCAACGCTTGGGAAAATGCTTTTTATGTCACGGTTCAGTTTAATTTCAGTACAGTTGGGGGGAAGAAATGCAAAACATAAAATTGCTTGTATTTTCTTATTAACTCAGTTTATTATTATTAATATGTGTAATCCATAATAAAACTACTTCAATTAAAATGCCTGCTTGGTTAAATAATATCTAAAATAATATTTTATAAAAATGTAATAGAATAAATCAAATTAAGCAATATACTTTTTAATTATATTGATTAAATTGAGTCATCAATTAAATTAGCACAAATTAAAATCATTAAATACAATTAAATAAATGGAAAATGTTTGTTGTTTACATTTGCTAGACCCCATTTGGGTAATATAGATGTGTATATAAGTGTGTGTGTGTGTGTGTGTGTGTGTGTGTGTGTGTGTGTGTGTGTGTGTGTGTGTGTGTGTGTGTGTGTGTTTTACATTATTTTTTTTCTGAAGATATGATCTACTTAACTGTTCTATTTATTTCAGCATCATTTAATAAATGTCTTCATTCCTTCTATCCTTTATTCATTCCCCCCCATTAATATGTGGAGAGAAATTCTTGAAACTGGACATAAAACGTTAAAGCCACGAGCCACTTCCTGGGTATGGATTCTTCAGTGTTTTGATGCATTCAACGAATGCAACAAATCTTATTTCTGGTATGGAGTAAGTTGCCACAGTGACAAGTTGAATAATAATAATAATAATAATAATAATAATAATAATAATAATAATAAAATGCACTCAGGATAAAGACTAAGCAAAATTGTGGTCCGCCACTTAATAGTTTCCTGAGGGAAAATGTGTACCGAACCAAAAGCCCTGTACCGAAAAATCTTATTATGAATACCCTACCGTTACACCCTCTATATATACAGTACAGACCAAAGGTTTGGACACACCTTCTCATTCAAAGAGTTTTCTTTATTTTCATGACTATGAAAATTGTAGATTCACACTGAAGGCATCAAAACTATGAATGAACACATGTGGAATTATATATTTAATTATATACATTACAAAAAAGTGTGAAACAACTGAAAAATGTCATATTGTAGGTTCTTCAAAGTAGCCACCTTTTGCTTTTCAGGAGTTCCCCGAGAGATGCTTGGCACTTGTTGGCCCTTTTGCCTTCACTCTGCGGTCCAGCTCACCCCTAAACCATCTCGATTGGGTTCAGGTCCGGTGACTGTGGAGGCCAGGTCATCTGGTGCAGCACCCCATCACTCTCCTTCTTGGTCAAATAGCCCTTGATGCCTTCAGTGTGACTCTACAATTTACATAGTCATGAAAATAAAGAAAACTCTTTGAATGAGAAGGTGTGTCCAAACTTTTGGTCTGTACTGTATATATATATATATACACATACATTAGGCCTGTCAATCGATTAAAATATTTATACACACATTTTTATGTGTTCTAAATGTACCTTTCATGTTTTTTATATTCTAATCAACATGTGCATTTACAAATATGGATGCTTTATGGATGCATGTTTATTATTAGTGAAACAAAACACAACATAGAGCATGAAGACTAAAAATTCATCAGGACGCCAATTGAAACTTTTGCTCTGTTTCCACACGGACGGTTTTAATTGCCAGATGTGTTGCATCATTGTGAATTTTGGTGCTGATTGGGACTTTGTGCATCAGTTAAACAAATGTTTAGTGATTACAAATACATTTTTTGTGTTTATTATTTTTTTATATCTGAGTAAAGAAATGACAATACGTACTCATATTCATATTGGTATGGTATATTTATATTGCTATATTAGTGTTTATTATACAGTTTATTAGTTTATTATTTATTTATTTGTTTTTACGGTCCAATACTATTTGAGCCTTGCCTCTGTTCTTGTGCTGATATGCATTATAGTGAAATTTGTAAACTATATAAAAAATAAAGTGTAATAGCAATTTATATCTGTAAAGCATCACATACGCATTGCTTAATGTTGTGCTTTTAAAAACTCGTGCATGATTTTCTTGCAGCGTCTTTGTCATTTGATGTTTGCACTGCTGCCGCTGTTTCTAAGTCGCTTCACTACATGTGCACATGATCTCTGCAAACAGTGAGGGAACAGTGAGGTTTATTACACATTTATTACATAAGCAGGTAGTACGGTGTAGAGACAAGTCATGCACTATAGTGAACAGTGCCTTATAATACTATTATTATTCCCACATGGCCAAACAGAGATTAAACTAAAGCAATAACCACAAGTGTGGATTACCAACACTTCAATAATGCTCATGTTCATGACATGCCTTTTTAGTACATTCATCAAAACCCTGATAAGGGTAAAGTGTCACGCTGGAAGGACTCGGTGTGAGTTTGTGAGGTATAAGGACTTCCTGTGAGTTTCTTCATCAGCACTTAGTTCAACTTCAGGAGAAATGAGTTATGTAAAGCTGTGATGGGTCACACGCTGACTCGTTCTTCTGAGCAGCCTGACATTTTAATTACGTTCCCTTATCTGATGGATTCTCACTTAGTCCTCACTACACGTCACGCCAGCTCTAAATTGTTTTGTTTTTTATATATATATTTTTATCATATATGCTTACATTCAGCTTGTCAATGAGACAATGAAAGTCATTCGGCCCAACTTTAAATGAACTTTGGAGAATTTCTTTATTTAATTTACATGATAAAATCCAGTGTACACTAAAGTGACTGTGAGAGGAGGGATTTGGTTCCCAAGTGACCCAATGTATATATAAATGTGTATCTAATGTTACCTGGACAAGGCAGTACTATGAAGTAGAATTAGCAAGAGTGCAGTGTTCTGCTAATGATAACAGATCATTGACTGAGGTATTTTATTGTAGTTTATTTGCTTACATCAAATACATTAATTAAATATTTATGAGATGTTTAATATTTAATTCCATGTTCCTACTTGAGGTTATTAAAACAAATGAAATACTTACTGCGGTAAATAAAGAGTGTAGTGTATTCACTATAAACTGCATCATTCTAAATCTTTATCGTCTATTTTTTTTTTATCATTATATAGTACTGAAAATAATGCTTTGTTTATTAAATATTCCTGTGGAACTGAAGAACTGCTGCTCCTCTCATCTGTTTCAGAAGCAGATCTACGTGTGAAAGATCACAATATATGCACTTACGTTTTGTAAGCAAAGCGCAATTATCAATACTAGTTTATATATATATATATATAATACAAAATCATATTATATATATTTGCAAAAAGGAAATATTTGGGAACACATCAAATTCTATAAAAGATGCAAAATTATGGAAATGTTTTATATAAAAAAAAAAGTATTGACTAAATAATATGTTAGTGTATTCATTCTAGTGTATTATATTCTTTATTATATTTACTCAATTTACCGTGCAAATAATTTGGGTGACTAACTATCTATATCTATATGTATCATTATTAATCTTTAAAATATATACTTTTTACAATTTTATATGTATTTTTGTATTAACTGAAAGTCAAAGTCTGAATTTTAGGGATAAACACAATGACTATGGTTTTGTGCCACACTTTTGTAAGTCATGCTGAATAAAGATGTCTGCCAAATGGCATAAAGGTAAATATGTATGTATACGGAGCTGGTAAACAGGTTCTGTGTTTCGAATGCTTTGTAGAATAATAAATATTCTAAGATCAAGCTAAACACCCAGGTGCTGATCTTTTTCAGGAAGTTGTTTGAGAGCAAATGGTGGTTTTTTTTTGCAATAGAGAGTTCTTACACAGATATAAAAACAATCTATATAATGAGTTCAATGTAAACGCTAACATCAAGTAGAAGCGGAAAATTGAAAAGATTATGAATGTCGTGCCGTAATGGTGAAATTAATCTTGTCTCTCTCATATATATATATTTATATACACACACACACACGTGTGTATGTGTGTGTGTGTGTGTGTGTGTGTGTGTGTGTGTGTGTGTATACACAAAACCAAAATAAATATATACGATACATAGGTGTATGCACACAAACACACACACTTTATTATATATTTATATAAATATAATCCCAATACATAAACTTGTAGGATTGAACTCTGGTGTCTAAAGTTTTTTCGCAGCAGTACCTCACACATAAACAATACTACATAGAAATAATATAACACACTATGTACTGCAGAAACTATGCACATTTTAATCCATTTTACACACCTATCAAAAGCATACACAATACACAATTGTCAATGAAGTCATAATCATCATATAAGCATAAGGACCTCTGACCTTTTCCCGTCGCCATTATGTCCGCGCTCAACAACGAGGTCATCGTCGCCTATAAAGTAAAAATATTCGACATGTTTAGATTCAGGAAGACTGAAATGAATCCTTTTCTCGGTGTGAGTGAAACATGATGAGAAATGACCTCTGCAGCCTTGTTTTGACCTACACAGACTCGTACAAATGTTTTAGGTGTGGGGTTTTTATTTGGCACACGTGCAGAGACCAGTATATCAGCTTTCCAACGAGTACCATAGAATTCATAAGTATGGAAAAACTTGTTTTTCTTTTCACAAGAGAACGCATCATCGGTGGAAAAGTCTCCGAAGGTTCCTCGAAAAATATAAACAACATGCTTCTTTGGTACTCTTGGAGCTTGTGTGTGTCTATGGACCTGCACAGTGATGATGTAGAGCTCACAAGCAATTCAGACAAAAGGATGTTAATCTAATGTAATAATCCGTGCATGCGAACGGACAGATGGGCAGACGGACACCCTGAAACATTTACCATGTTTCATTTCCAATCCCTGCCCCAGCCACCTTACATTGAACAGTTCCAGCATTAACATTTTGTGAAATTGGAAACACCAAAAAAGTAAAAAAAACAGCGTTCTGCATAACTGCAGAGTGAAAAATAAATCATGAACAACTAGCA